>NC_083491.1:17110460-17461164 GCF_905332965.1 Bombus pascuorum | reverse complement strand
TGTTACGAAATTTATAAAATTAAAGCGTTAAAAACATGAGTCATCGAAGAATTGTCATATTATTACTATTATTCTCGGTTTAGTAATTAACATCAAGATAATTAAGAAAAGAATCTTACCTTTTAAAAGTGGCACCAGGCGACCCCAACAAGTGATCGCACCTTTTCGATTGAACTGACCCAGAGCAAGTTCCATGTAAAACAGCGGAATTCCTCCTACCACCAACATTATACAATATGGAACCAGAAAAGCACCTGTAAGCATAAATATAGTGTAACATAAATAATAAAATAATAACTTTCTCAATAATAATCGGATATAATAAAAATTTCTAAAACTGTAATTAGTGGAGTGGAGAAATGTCTGAACGCTAAAAACTTTTAAATACTTTCACGTATGGTGGTATTCAGGTACGAATAAAATAACACCAAGTTTTTTCATTAGAAAACGAGAAAATCATGTTCATATCTTTGATAAAATTGAACGCGTTTAATTTATTTACAGGCACTGTGGGAAACGTCCGGATTCTTATCATCTTTGATGACATCTGCCGCGTGACAAGAGACCGATATGAAGAGCGAGGAAAAAAGTGATGTGCGAGCCACTCGCATCATCGTGTTAGCTGCATAACTGAATTGCAGAATATTTAGAGCACCAGTGGCAGCAAGGTGCTTTTAGGTACGTAATTCGATAGCGAACTTTTGAAAATGTAGCAAGGCAATAGCTGAAATGGTGATTCTGATAAAGCTGATTTATCAAACGGTTAAACAAATACAAGTATCATGAATTCTTAAATAGCACTCGGTATTTGAACGAAATCAAAATTGTATAAAAAAGTAAAAATAGGGTAAACAATATATAGTAAATGCATAGCATACTCCAACAAATTTTAGTATGTATTTAGTATGTATTTATTATTTAAATTAACCATTATTTAAATAGAACAATGTATCTATAATAAGTATTTAAATAATATTTCTTTTTGCACATGTTTTGTACAAAGATTCTAAAAATCAGGAACATGCATAGACAATCTCTTCTATGTTTTGGATACAAATTTCCTCAGATATGTTGAACATTCTTACTCGTTGCCCGTCTTCGTTTTTTCCCAATAAATTCTTCTTAGTAACCACGGAGACGTAATCGCATTAAATAAGGATATTCCCTTTTTCTTATGCCCTGCAGTGATGAATTTTTCTCATTTCTCGTTGACGAATAAATTCGACGCAAGTGCTTTCGAATGTTCTTTGTCCATTTGTATAACGAAAATTAAAACTTATTGAAACTTTAATATTTAGTAAAAAATGGACTTGTCTGTTTTTGAAGGAAATAATATAAAGTTACTAGAACTTGTTTTCGTAGATCATCGAAGATAAACTGAATACCACATAATACAGATATTAACTATTTAAAAAATATTATATTTTAACAAATCGTTTAGACAAAAATTCAGTAAAGTGCTTCTATGAGAATAAAATATTTTTAAGAAATACGTGTCTCTTCGTTTCTAAATGCTAAATACATATGATGTTTCATCCATAATTAGAAAATCACTTATTAAGTATATTATTAAATATAAGAAACTATGTAATTCGATTAATTATCTGTGAACAATTTATTTTAACTGTAATGTTTTTAATCGTAAGTTTCCTTATGAAAACGTACAATCAAACATTTTTCATATTCAAATCTCCTTATTCTCGTTAAAGATTGATGATGTGTTGATATTCACCGATTATATTTCTAATCGTATGGTTAGGAGACGTATCATTATATTTGATATACCACACTATATAAACATGAACAGCGTACATATATAGAAAAATTCTTAGAAATCGATTGCAACATACATTAAGCGGAAAATCTCAGAACTATTAAAAGCGACCAAACTTGTTTAAATAATTGCAATGTGCTTTAATGTCGTAATAGCTTCATAACAAGTTCGTAATAAACTTGCTTTATTCATATTTACATACGAGTTAAGATAATGATCTTTCACTAAAATTCTTTAATAATCTATTAAGGAATTTATTATGTCTTAATTTTATATTTGTTTCTCTTTAATAATCTTATGTTTATATTTCTTTACTATTTTTATTAATAAACGTTTGTATCTTAATTTCCTTGCAATGTATATATTCATGTAGCATCGAGAGAGACTTCTTCCGTATGTCATGAACAAATGCCCGGCTTTGAATAACATTTCCGTTTAATTTTGGTCCTTTGAAGATATAACCATTTTCAAAGACCGACACTTTGCACTTGGGTTCAACTAGATTTTAGTAACTCATTAATACTTTGAATACGAATGACTTGAGAAATTTAAGTGTATACAAGATATTTTCTCAAACTTTGACTTTATTTCAAGATTTAAGCACATTACATTCGTTAATCAAGTATTAATGGTACATTAACAATATAAACCACGCAGAAACCAAAATGATCCAATTCTCAAAGAACGAGTGCTTTATTTCTATAAGTTCATTCATCGCACATAGATCATATAAATATTAATAAATTTTAAGGTAAACTTAAAAAATAGTATTTCTAACATTTTTGTATTTTTCAATTTATAGAGTCGATGAAAGTGACTTTTGAAAGGTTTATATTAATGGCTTTTCGCATTCTAAAAATTTTCTGAAATGGTGAACCCACAACTTCGGTACATTTTGCAATGAAGCTTTTTGAAATCAAAAGTTGGATTTCGAGTAGGAAGAAATTATAAATATCGCTGAATTTATTCATACACAGTATCTAGTCTTCTTCCTTTTTCATTCAATTTCCTTTTTTCCCTTCGCTTCATTCGTGTCTAATTGAAAATATTTCATTACTGTTTTATAAAAATACACCGATTTAAAGTAAATTTTTACTTTTCAATTAAATTAATTTAGATGTAAAATAGATTTGAGATATCACTGTGCTTCATTAGCAAATAAGGAATATTCATCGATAAAATATACAAAAGATAGGAATTCGATCAAAATGCAGTCACTGTAACCGCAGAGAATAAAAACTTTATTCTCAATGCGTATCCAACGAAAAAATACATTATTTAAACCGTCACGTTGGATTCATGGAACTATAAATAAGTGAATTAGAACGTAAAGTACATTTTCATTTTGTACTTGACCATTTGAAAATTATACATAAAATATTTATTCTAATAACAAAATCTTTCTTCAATTTCGTCTTATCATTTTATGTATAACATTCATCTATCTTTAATCTAAATTTACTAAATGAGTTCTGCAATTTAAGGACAGGAGTATACATATGAGTCACGGTATTTCATTAAAAAATGTGAAACCTACACAATCTCTAATGTTAATCATATATTGTATACATAATATAGTAATCATTATTGAAGCATAAAATGAAACAGTTTTATATAACCATATATCTATTACGTAAGGAAGTGTTTCCTTATAAAAAGAATTAATCAGAAATATGAAAAATAAAGTTTCCTTATACCCAGTTTAGTTTCCTAGAAGATCGATTTCCTAAATTATGTGTGTGTGAGTGTGTGATTTCGTTATACGTAGTAAAATTCAAGTTCAAAAAGCTTTCCAAAATTCCATATTTTCTAAATTCGATAAACATGTACAATTTTTAACTTTTTGCGTAAACATTCCAAATACCAATTACAGCTTCTATGTATGAAACAATTTGACCATTGACTCATAGATCATGAAGCTAATCGTTCAACGTTTATGCCATTATTTCCCATATACGTGTATCTAAAACTGAGTCGAAGGTTTAACAACATATTATGTAAAAGCAGATCCTGTTCTAAGCAAGGATAATTGTTTTTTCAAATCTATAATAGTCGATCCGGCGATATAAACGTACAAAATCGATTCGCACAGTTCAGTTCAATCCACAACCTATTTTATTTGAATCACAAATGTTTAAAGCTGTTTCGTTTACAATGAGGAAATGATGACAACAAAACCGTATGTGGAAAATTTGTAAATTTTCGCAAAGAAGAAGCGCGAAACACAGGGCAAAATCATGGGACATAATGGATCGTATACGGTGTCATGCAGCAGACAGAGGCGTCGCGAACGTCCATGATCAAAGGCCGGCCCGAATGGGAAATTATAATTAATTAAGGTAATTGGAAATTAGCGACCGATCTTGTCGGTACTAATGGTGCGCCCTACTCTCCTCTTAATTGAGTTAGCAGCCGCTTTTGAGGAGGCCCCGTATCGCTGATAGCTGGTCCTAATCGTATTCCTACGAAAGACTCTATAGAACAAAAGCTAATAACGTCGTCGCCGCCATCGTCATCGACCCCGTCGTCGTCATCGTCATCGTCATCGCTGGGTTCGGTCTTCAAAGTCGCTGCGAGTTGCTTATGGAAATTGTTGTTAGAAGCTTTGTAAAAGAAAACTAAAGGGTTCGAACTTTGTATGTGATAAATAAAAGTAAAACAGGTTCGTAGAATATAGTACAATACCATTATATTACGATTCATAATGTAGCCTTGAAAGTGAAACTGTCGTCTTAAAATTTCAACACGGTTTTTTTCTAATATTTCCATTTATATTCATCAGACTTTTTCGATGATATTTAACGATTGTACTGAATGGATAAAATTGTGAATAACGTTTACAAACTTTCTTATTCTTAGTAAATAACAAAAGTATGATAAAAATATATATTTAAAGAAAGATACGCAAAACATATGAAACATAGAGAATATGCAAGATAAATAGTACAAAAATCTGCTACAGGTTTAAAAAACAATTTATTTTCCAGATCCCCCGCTTTATTAACAATTTTCTATAAAGGTATGGATTTGCATAGATATCCATAGTCAAGTGATAAGTTTAAAATACGGTTTTATTTCGTTACGGTATTTAAATTTTTACGTAATAATCTCGCTCATGTTTTAAGAAAGAAAATGTTCTTTGAAAAAAAAATTTGGAACAAAAGGTCGCTCATATCGAGACACTTCAAATATTTTCCTAAATATCACGATCGTTTAAGCTTCTTTAAATGAAATCGATCGTATAATTTTGCTTTAACAGAATATATAGGAGATGATTGACATCGAAACTAAATCGAAAACTTGATGTAACTAGGGCTAAGAATTAAATCTACGTGGACGCTGTAATCTTCCGAGTCGGTGCGTGACTCTTAAATTGCTCTTTCGCTTTAATTTAGGCCAATTTTGAGTCCTGCAGCAGATGCTTTCACGGATAAGAAGCCTAGAGTGAAATCTAAATCTCAGGGTCATTTTCCACGAGGTAAATGCCAATTAGTCGACCGGTTAACGCGATGTTACCTTACTGCCGGAATGCATTACTTGATGCATCCCCTATTGCGCAACTACGAAATAACGCCTTGCAACGCTATCAGATAAAATAACAGGATGTTTGGACAGGATTAATATCTTTGAAAATATTTTTCAATATCTTCAATATTTCACGGATTTCGTAATCGTTACTTCACAACCCGAGTAGTACATAAATCTGGAGAAAAAAATCAAATCTTGATTTTTCTTTTAATATATTTTAAATATAAAAATATTATATACTATATACCTACGTCCTATTAACTAAATTCAATGTACGTTGTTTTGAGAATTACCGAGATTGCAAAATTCGTTTTTAATCGCTGAAAACGTGTTGATGATCGTCGATCAAGCGTGATGTGTAGTATTGACGATTAGAAACGATCTATTCGTTGTTAAGCATTATTCTCTTGTTATTCCTACGTATATAATTATCCAGAAATATCTGGATTATCTGATATAAAGGAAACCAAGCATTACAGTTAAAAATACGCTTTTTGTGTCCATTTGTGCTTCTTGCGATTATATGTATGAATAGTAGTTACATAATTAGAAAAAGATAGAATGTTAATGATACTCACCACCGCCATTTTTGTAACATAGATAAGGAAATCTCCAAACATTGGCAAGGTCGACAGCAAATCCAATAACAGACAAGAGGAAGTCAACTTTGCCGGACCAAGTCTCCCTGCCATCAACGCCGCCATTCATCTTTGGATGATTTTTCACCACCCTTGACGACATGTCTCACCGTTCTGTAATAAACGAATTGATTCGTTAAAGATCATTTTTCCTACAGAATTAAGGAAGCGAAGCAAGCAACAAACAAAATTTGACGATTTGTGGCTTATCTACTGACTATTTGATACTTATAAATTTATTAATCAACAAAATTTCAGCAAACATGTAATATTATCGAAATATTGGATTATTTGGAGAGATATGTACATATTTGATGAGATTGGAAGAAAATTATTTAAGAGGATCGGATGAAAAATGATCTGACAAGTGACAGGATCTGTAATTTGTAGAAACCATGAGTGAAATTAAACGTTAATAAAGGTATGTGCATGTTTCTAAACATTCAAATCACGTTGCTTACGCAAAAAAGTTTTGAAATTCTGAAAAAAATTAAAATTTTCTCAAACTTGGTTACACATTTTCTGAACGACCCGATACAGTCGTCGATGATTTAAATTGTGAGACAAAGAGACGCACTCCATGAAAATCCTGATACGAAATACAGCAACAAATCGAAATCCATCGAATAGACAGGGATATCTCGACCGAGTTGACAAGCACAATGGGTCCTCGTTCCGCGGCGATTTTTTCCAAAATGTCCGTATCTAAAAGTTCACTAATTCTTCGTCGATCGAAATCTGATTTGTCGTTTCTCTGAAGTTTAACCAATACCATCCATCACATTTTGTTCTATCCTAACTATCGGTCGTATTAAAAAAAAAAAAGAAAAGAAAAAAGGAAAAAGGAAGCCGTAAATAAGAATTTTCGACTTTTAAAAGATAATTCTTATAAATATAGGGTAATGGAACTAGTTCATCGTTAGGAAAGTGCATTGAATTACATGAAAATTTCTTTGATTAAACGATATAATGTTTCGAAAGAAGTATAAAGTTTTATTTGGAGAAAAGGACATTTTATATACACCAGTTTAATGTTATGTTTTGTAAAAGATTAAAGATACGATGAGAAGATGAGAGAAAGAAGGTGACAGGGTGGATGTGGTAGAAGAAAAGAGGGTGGTGGATGGAGGAAACGCGTGCGGGCGCGTGCGGGTGCGGTCACGTGTAATTTGGCGACGACAAGTTATCGATAGCCCTTCAGGCGACAACGCTTAACCCCCGAGCGAGGCTCATTGTGCCCTGGTGACGGGTTCCGGATAAACAGCGTATATTTCAAAGGCGACCGCGGTGCCGGCTTCGAGGGGACTCTCGACGAGGGGTTTTCTGTCACACGCACTGATCCATGCTTGTCTATAGATCGACCCGATTAATTGATATTCGGCGGTTATTGCCGAACGACGATAGAACTCTCTTTCTCTCTTTCTCGCAATTAGTATCTCCCATTTGGTGTCTCTGTAAACAGGTGCGACGAAAAATAATGCTTTTATTTCTACTGATTTTTAATCTAAATTGTTACGGCTACTAAAGTTTCATTCAGATTAGTCTTTAAGTCGTTTAAAATCAAGTAGACCGATCGCCAGTAATATATTAAATTCATCTTTAAGCTCACGAAAAATGTGAAATACCAAAGTTGTTAAATTTCAATTACATTCGTTTATTTTTTAATTTTAGACTGTAATCCTCTAAACGTTATATTTTATTCTTGTTCAATTTATTTGGATAAAAAGCCCATTATGGTTCTCTGATCTGATACGACATTCGCAAAATGGTTTCATGAAGAAAATTCAAAAACCAGTTGGAATATTATACGTTCTAACTATTTATTGAAGATTTGAGTAATGAATACAAAATGAAATAAGTAACGGGAATAAAATTAGTATAGCTTTTGTGGAATATTTATGAAAAATATATTCCATCGCGAGATTAAACAAACGAATAAAGCAATCATCCTCAATGCGAAGGGCTAAAACTACTATTTATAAAATTATCATTCAGTGAATAGTATTCATGAAATTACTATTAGCATAATAGGCTCCAACGTTAAAAGAAAACTAAAAAACAACAAGCCCATGAAAAAGTCTGCAAAAAGACTACGATTTGATTGAAAATTCCATGATTAGAGTTTTGTTTAATACCACTGAAGTATTTAGTTTAGAACACAAAACTCAATAAAAAAAAACTCTCTCTTTTAGAACATAAAAAAGCTGCAATATGTGTTCTAAACTAAAATTAAGACAGTCCGGCATGATATCTATAAGAAAAATATACTTAAAATTTTAACGAAAGAATCAATTTTAGCCATTAATTCGCCATTTGTTTTTAAAATTTAATAAAACGCACATACCATTATCGTTAATCGATGGTTTTAATGATTATGAATTATAAATGTTATTTTTCACTATAATATTAAATGATTTATATACAGAGAATTATTTCAAACACATAACACTGAATAACAATTGTAATTGCAACGATAAAAACAATTGTTTCCCGCACCAGGTCATCTCACAGAGTCTAGCGTTATACATAGAATTACACAGTAAGACGTTGAAGTGCAACTAGTTTTAATCACAGGCGCGTACAATCAAACATTATGAAACAAATATCTTACCGAGAAACAAATCTAAGGCACGTACTCAGCTTCGAGATCTAGAAAAGACAGCCTTGTTCGGAAAAAAGCGAACGAAACATAACCGTCGCGTGTTCCTCAAGATTTAAACGGTGACACACGAATGCACTGAAGAAATAGAGGGAGATAAAACGTTGAAGGTGTGCAAATTCGAAGAAACGGAATGGCTAACTCCGGTGGGGATAGGGCTTCTATCTTTTATTCAAGGTAACATTGCAAGATCGTGTCTTTCTTTTCCTGTTCTTATTATATCATTAGGTTGATCGCACAATTCCGTCGTTTTCTTTTTTTTTTTATTTTTTCATGAAAAATAATCAATTGTTTTAACTGAAATTTCTTCTAATTAATCTTCAATATAATATTCATTGTTGCTTATAATTTTCTTCCTCTTATCTGACAGTTCATTTATTCCATCGTTGTTAAATTTTTAAATTTTATTACTAACATATTCTTTCAATAACTCCATGACCTAATTCTCGATATTAAACATTTTCCTTCTGTCAAAAGTTTTACAAAGATATGAATAAATTATCGATCTGTCTGGAAAATCCTATAAAACTGCCTCTGTAACAAATTTTTCTCTCTAATACTCGTACAAGATGCAACGTTTAGGAAGCGCTTTGCTATGGAGCAACATTATCTATTTAAAAATTCTGCAATATTACATCATTGATTTACAGTTTACGTTTTAACGATTGAAATGTATGTTTCATATAGAGGAGCAAAATCTAGCGACTGAACTTTTCTATCAAACTAATATCATTCCTCAAATAATACTCAAGAAAACACTTTCGCGTTTCATATAAAGGAATATCATCAATTAATCGATCATAGTTTCCTTCATACTTTATTTTTCATATTCATTTCTCATTATATTTTTCTCAGTTTCACACGGCGCGGACTTATTTCGTTGTCTTTCCTTTTTTAAATTTCCCTTTCTCTTTATCATACATAGGTATAGCGAAATCGCCTTGCAATCACTCTTTGAAAAGAATAATAGTCATAGCTAAGTTAAATTAGCAATTTTTGTTATAAATTAGCAATGTTAATACTTTCATGCAATAGGTAATACGAAAATAGAATTTCATTCTTAAAATTTTATTATATGTATATATAAATACGTTTAATAGTATAACGCCACCATTTTGATCTTTTTATTTCATCGACATAATATTTTAATAGAATCCCAAATATTAAACCATTTTTACTTCTACATTCTATTACAACTTCTAAGATTTTATGTCAATATGTCAAGGAAAACATATCCTTTAGTATAGAATTCTTCGTAACATACCTATTTATTAAAAGCGAATTAGATGTTGAAATATGAGAGTATAAGAAATAATTGTTGAAACCACAAACGACCATGAAAAATATAAGTATTTAACGTCAAATCCGTTCAAATAATTGTTCGAATTTATTCTGTTTATAAACTTTATCTTTACCAGATTATTTTCGTAACATTTATAAAATAAATAAAAATCTATTTTCAATCATTTTTTATACTTTAAGATACCATAGTAAATAATACTTAACTTAGTAATAGATAAATTTAATATGTATGCACCTATAATAAATCATAAGGAAAATGTATCGCGTTATTTCCATATTCTTCCTTAACAACAAATTTGTTGTTTGTTCCCCTTGTTCCCCTTGTTCCCCAAACAACAGATAACAGACAGTAATATTCCTACGATAGTAATGAAAGGAATTTGCAGTTATGTTCAGAAGATATTTAAAAAAAGGTTACATACAATATTTAAAATAAAAGATACCTATACTGACCTTTATACAATTGTTAAAATGTTATCTAAAATCTTGAGAAATATAGCAAAGAAATGAAAATTATCATTTAGTAAATTATTTAGTAATAATTAATACAAATGTTCAAATCTTCTTTTAATATAAATTTACTGTTTATTTCTTTTTGTTATTAATAAAATCTATAACCAGAGACAGTTATATCTGGTAACTTTGATTCAAATTTTCCCTCCTTATTATTCATATTCTTCTATTTCTTGATACTAGCTCCTTTATTAATTATGACCTTGTTTCTGTGAAAGTACAAATTATTTCCCAAAATGTCTGGATTTTAACAGATAGATGCATGATTTTTATATCTTAATCTAATTCATAAGAGATTAGCAAATAAGTCAAGTTCTTGAATACCAATAGAAATTATAATCGACGTTGAATACTTGAGATCGTGTACTTTTCACTTACCAAATAACCTCTCCGAAATGATTAACGAGCGAGAACAACGATGCTGTGGCTCGACAAGACACTGCTACAGTGACCACAAGCTTCTTCGGTCCACACGACTCCCACGACGAGAACCCGCCACAGGGTCAAAAGTACCTCGAAACTCGTATCCGTCAGACCCATTACCGCGTCACTAACCGTCCACGAAATATTTTTTTTTTTACTTTGCGTGGAAAATCTTCCAGACGAATTGCAACTTCAAACTAAATTCAATGATTACTTGTACCTCGAATACAAAAAAAGTTCGCGTTTGTCTCTTTCTTTCCACTTATTTTACTTTGCAAACGTAACAAAAGAAATCATGAAAATTTCTAATTATTGCGTTTTATGTACATGTTTTGCTTCAAATTGTAATTAAATAGTTTACAAAAAACACAGCCGCAAAAATGGTTGGTCGATCGCTTTGCAGGCTGTCTCCGGAAGCAATTACCCATTGGTCACGATGACAGACCATCAGAAAGTTATGGTATAAATTCGAAAAGAGAACCTTGTCGCAAAGGTTCGAAAGAATGAATGAGGAAATTTGCCGGCAGCAGGACGTATATACGCGCTGAGGTCACGTGACACTGCGTAGTTCAAACCAGACGAACATATGTCTGCGCATGCACGGAATTTCGCGGCATCCAAAAAGGTCTCACGCGTCGGTCTTTTAAATAAAAAATTGTAATTAGAAATTTTATTTTACATGCTTTATAAATAATATTTTAATTTTGAAATAAATTTAATGCAACCATGTTTTCATGTTACATGTAAACCGCGTGTATATACCTAAGAAAATGTTATAACTTTCTAAATAAAAGATAATAAATATTGCTATGTCCACTAGTATTTTCCGTTATCGAATACGCAAATGTTCGCATTTAACTGTTATATTTATCGAATCCATGTACAATATAAAAAATAAAAGACCTTCCTTCTTTTTATTGCTTATCCTAGAATGTTACTTTTGATTGCTTTAACATTAACTTTAAAATTAAAATTAAAACTATGTATGTGTATTTTGGATATACAAATTCATCGTATCTTAAACGTGCGCACCATGTATAATTCTACATATATACATTTTTTTAGTAGATTAATAAATTATCCTGCACTATAGATGAGGATTACTGCGTGATCGTAAATACAGAAATCAATATTACTTAGAAATAATAGAAAGTTAGTATAATTATTTTTCTACATAAAGAATCAAAAATTAAAAAAGTAAATATACTTAAAATATAAAATTTTTAGCAATAACAGAAATTATATACAGTTACTCATATTATTATTCGGACATTACTATTTCTGTATTACTGTTACTTTGTATAGGAGGGTATGATATAAATATCGATTTGCTTATTCCACGAGAACAATTTCTTTTTAACGATAACCTTTAATTATACATCTTATATAAAGCAATAAATATAAAGATAGTGGTGTATCCGAATAATAATATAAGTAAAGTGTAATAACTTCTTACGTAAATACTAAATACATATTACTTTTTCCTACATTCGTTACATTCATTCCTTTTCCGCTATTACATTACTAGGTGAACATGTAAAGAACAAGCTCGTCGCGACATCTTTTAGGGCAACTTTATAATAAATATGTTGTCAAAAACTGGTTAAAAATAGGCTCTTATTTTCCAGTGACTGAACATTTGACAGAACTATTTCAGCTATAATTTCAATATATTACTAATTTATATAATTTTCTAGACCTTGATTAAAATTATGTTAAGTTAATGTAAATTAATTTTATTTACAATAAAATCAACATATTTAACATATGTATTACTATATCGGTAATTCAATTGTTACTCTTACAATTATAACAACATGTAGTTATCATGTAACTATAACATAACATGTAGCTTATCAAAAAATAAATTAAAACTGTATTGTGTGTATTGGGTCGCCCAGTAAGTTCGTTTCAATTTTTAAGTAATTTGATCGACAAGAAAGATCATATTGAAAAGTTTTTCTCCAAGAGACCTGAGAGGTTCTGAAAGGATGGAATATTTAAATTGCATGAAAGATGGAGAAAGGAACAAAATAGCACCTATATAATTCAATAAATGTATATCGAAACGAAATGTAAATCGGAACAAATTTTCTAAAGGACCCAATATTTTATTTTTTCTAAAATACAATAACATTAAATGATCATTACAGCTTGTATTATATACTACATAGGTATACAAGAAATATGATAGAATTTGGACGAAAGTTTTTGTAAAACAGAAGTTAAATTATATTATCCAACAATGTCATATCGAAAATTACGCATTCTATATACATACATCATTTTTAATGTGTATCTATAGAGATAAAAAAAGAATCAAAATCCACACTAATAATATTAGCTCATCATCAAAATGTCTGTAAATTATTCTAGTATTTGATTTGTATCACGTATTACTGCTTGCGCAAGTCATCAGTTTCGTCGCCATCATAGCGACGAGATCGCGATCGCTTTTGGCCGTTGAGCCAGAAATTGGGATTATCATCGTTTACGACGAAAAGCAAAGCAGAGCTTTTGCTCTGTTAACACCTGTGTTTTTGGTCACCCTAGTACCGTCACATCGGCCGTGGACTATCGGCATCTCAAGGAATTTTTCTTCACCTTTGACGATAACGAAACATGGCTTATTGAAGAAGATGAAGGGCCTGCAGAAATACATTGTTTCTCCATACGGAGGAAACCGTAGCCTCAACAACTCTGGAATTCAGCACGAACGCTTTCGTGCCAGAAATGGAAAAAAATACGAAATTTCCGCAATCCTCCGCAAAGGGGGTTCCTGCTGATGCTAAAAAAAACCAAGGTGCGTTATCCGAATGTTGATTGCTTCGATAACGACGTCACCATTTCGCTGACGTCTTAGTTGCTTACTTTTTACAAAAAGGATACTTATTTCTGATGTCCTATGACTTCTTTTAGAAATACTGATCTCTACTACTCATTATATCTATTTGTAACTCAATCTATTTTGATAAAATATTTTAATTATTTGTATAATCCATTGAATTCTTTGAGAATTCATAGACTGGTACATATGAAACATTCTTGTAATATATATACAAATTTAAATACTAATTAATTCTGTATAAGGTATCCCACGCAACTGGGACAAGCTATAGTTGTATAGTTCTATAGTGAAACGATAGAAGATAAAAAGGAATTTCATTAAAGAAAATTAAAGGGTTTTGAATGATGTATAATCTAGTATACGTGTCTACTTCGAAAATAGTATATATATAATATTTAATTATTTTTGAATAATTGGTTAAAATATTTCCTAAACTAATGTTTTTCATAAGAAGAGATTTAATACCTCTTTATATAGAATTATGATCTAGATCAACTAACGAGATCAAAAATATATTATTTCATCTAGAACGGCAAACTTGACCTTCATATGTCCTCTACGCATCCTCCTGTAAAAAACTAATCACATAAAATTATATCCTCTTCAAAACATTCAATTTTTATCTGAAACATTTTTCATTATATATATATATATATATATATGCATATATATATTTATACATATGCATAGTTTGAAATTATACCAGTGTCTTATTGAAAAACTTAAAAAATTATAAATTATTATTTATATAGATATTATAAACAAACTTTTTCCAAGGAGCTCGCGCAGACGTGAATCAGCAGGTACTAGCAATTTTTCAAAATCTGAACAATCAAGGAAGTGTAATGTACAAAAAACAAAAAATTTTGATAAGAGACCAAAACCTAAAGGACAATATCATGGCAGTTCAAAGGAGGATACCAAGGTTACTTCTCACATTCGTTTGTATTTGGCATATTTAATTTATATATAATACTAGATTCAATTTATTATTTGAAATTTTAGGTAGTGCAAGCAGAATTAGCTGAGCCTGGCTCAGTAGTGGCCCAAGGAAGTAAAAAGCAGAACTTGAATCATCTGCTGAATTTTCATTATGAACCACGTGAAATGCGAGGAGGTTCAGGTACATGGAATCATGGAAAATCGATAAAAGGTTTGCCTCGGAACAGTAATAGATGCCTTCCACGAGTGCAACGCCATAAATACAGCAAAGAACAGTTTTTGCAAGCTAGGTAACATATTTTATATTATACTGACAATGATATAAAATTAACAGTATTAATAACATACTAACATAAATTTTATTATTTTACTATTCTTTAGTTGCCAGTTTGTTGTAAATGCCAATGGGAATTATACATTATATTTAAGTGATCCTGATGTACTAGTTGATTGGAAATTGATAGAACAAATTGTAAGTTATAAATATGTTGGTAAAAGATTTTTTACATCCTTTTATTTTAATAATAATCATGATAATCATGAAATTTTATTGTTTAGAAACTTCACAGTTCTGAGAACTTATCATGCCCGATATGTTTATATCCACCTGTTGCTGGAAAAATAACACGTTGTGGTCACGTCTATTGTTGGCCGTGTATCCTTCATTATTTATCACTTTCTGATAAACCCTCGCGTAAATGTCCTATTTGTGATGAATCTGTTCAAAAATCTGATTTAAAAAGGTAATTTATTTGAATGTATAAATAATAATACATTTTTTAATTAAATTTTTGTGAAGGAATTAAAACTCTCTTTTTTCTTTTCTATTTCAGTGTTAACGAAGTCACTCAAAGTACGTTAAATTTAGGAGATACTATCACTTTACGTTTGATGCGCCGCGAGAAAGGATCACTGCTTGCAGTACCTGTTGGATCTCTAATTCAAAATCCAACAAGCTTTTTCCCACTATCAGAGACTATTAGCAATCAAGTGTATTCAAAACTCCTTATTGCAAGTACAGAAGATGTAAGTTCCTGAGTCTTCCAAAAATCAAAGTGTAAAAATTTTAAACCGTCAATGCTAATTATGATTCGTGTCATGAATTATAATTCAGGTGATGAATATCATTGAATGTGAACGTACACAGTTGAAATTTGAACTATCAGATAATCCTGATTCTCCGGAAAATTGTTATTTTGAACAGGCGCTTGATGAACTTTCGAAAAGAGAAGGGGAATTATTACAAAAGGTAAAATTACTTAAAATAGACTTTTACTGTCTAACTTAAAGCATTATAAGTAAAAGTTTTTGCGAATAGCAAAATTCTGTAAGAAAAGAAATTTTTTACAGGTAAAATCAGAAATTCCTCTGAATGAAACTTCAACATTGGCCTACAAATTACAAATAGAAAAAGCCGATATTGAGAAACATTTATCTCAATCAAGATCTCAAGACTATGAAGAAACAAATACTTCAATAAAAAAGAATAAAAAAGATGTGGATGAAGAAATATTAAAATCTGCGGAAAATTCGTCTAACGGCGTTCAATTAACCCCAGACATACCAAAATTCTTTTATTTTTACCAAGGTCCCTAATAAATACTTTTTATTATTTTTATTTCTGTTTATAATATTTAATTTATTTATGAAAAATTATATTTAATATACGTGTATGATTTTCAGCGGAAGATGGGCAGCATCTGTATCTTCATGCGATGAATGTAAAAATGTTAGAAATGCAATATGGCAGTCTTGAAAATTCCCCTCATGTGATAATGGGAAAACTCCTCGAAAAAGAGGGAGGAAGTCTTACAGAAGATCTAAGACGTAGACTAAGATACTTATGTCACTTGCCATTAACTTGCCAATTCGAGGTAGCTGAAATTGAATTAAAGCCACCAATTGTGTCAGAGGAGGTTTTATCTTCATTTCAAGGTAATTTTTTCGTTGTATTTGCAGTTCTTAATTTCTATTGATATTTCAATCTATGTTATGATTCGTTATAGATCAGTTGACACTGAGGCACAGACATAGGCAACAACGAGAACGTGACGAAAGAAAAAGAGAAAAACAAATTACTGAGGAAGAAAATAAGCGAATGGGAAGATATCCAACTCCTGCTGTACACATTGATTCACGGCGACATTTTCCTCAATGGCAGCCAGAATTGCTGTTTTCTGAGTATATATACTTACACAATACACTATCGTATCACATTCCATCATACATTCAATATGTTTGCAGGGAAAGTGTTCCGTCACCACCAGAATCTACGGCGGCTTCAAGCGTAGCTAGTAGTCCATCTTCCAACACATTTGACGAAATGGTTGCATCTAAACAAACTGATAATGTCGTTCACGAACAGGGACCATCATTTGCAGAAATGTTGCGAAATACTGGTACACGTTTGAAATCGCAAACACTATGGCCATCGATTAACTCCACACATAGGAAACAATATTCTAGTCTGACTGTTCAGACGCCCTCGAGAAACACCGAAGAAGAAGAAGATTATGTCTCAGTACCATCATACAGTCAGAATTTTGGTGATGCTTTAGCAGCTGCTTTACAACAAACTAAGTTAGGTAAGTCCTATATTGTAACTATAATTATATATATTAGTTTATCATTTTATTTGAGATGTGAATCATCTAATTGTATCTTTTATTTATAAATAATTAATAAGCACAATTCAAATTTGATATCTATTTATTTTTTAGAAACAGAGAAAAATGGAGGTGGAAAGAAAAAGAAGAAGAAGAAAGGGAAATCAACCGTATTGTTTGCAACTACTATGGCACATGAATCTTAATTCTTTTCATGATAATGCTTGTACTTTACGTTGTTATTTTCGAATTTCGCGTTTCCATTGTGTATTTTATTACCGCGTGTTATATTTCAGATTATTTCGGGTATATGTTAGGAAATTTATCAAGTTCTAGTATAAATCGTAACATGTAATTATATATTATCCTCCATTTGTGAAACTTTCATCATTATATTATCAATTATTGAACAATTGTTTCCTGTAGCATTCGGGTCTGTTGTGCTTGCAAATAAAATTTAGTTTCATGGAAAGTATTCTGAGTCTTTTATTACAATGATTGTTACAATTCAAATTGATAAAAAGAGAGACTCTTCCTATTTCTTATTTTATAAAGAACACCATGGTTGAATCATTTATTTGGCTGTATAGTTAATGTGTATGCTATGTACATATATATATAAACATTCAAAAATATAGGACCAATTTAAGTTTCAAAAAAAACTTCCCACGACCTCTTTAAAATTTTTGAATAGAAATGAACTTTTTATTTGCTCAATAACTGCAGCTAAAATAATTTTTACCTTTTTGAATTCATTTACATTTTAATTTTTGATGCTTCTCTGTATTCTCCTTTATATTTTACTATATAATTTGTCTCCTTTTCTTCTGTACAAAAGACTAAAGAATTACGAAAAAGTTCATAAAATTTAATTATTACTAGCGATATTATTCTTCTCACTAACTTTAAATGTACGAAATGTTGAATTTTTAAATTACTTAAAATATTGTTTTTGGGATGGACTATAAAATTATTTACTACAATAAAATATATTTAACATTGAGGTAGTTCGACAGTCATATAAATGACGTTCTATGGAATTGGATATTTCAATTTATTCAAAATATTATGACAAGTTCATTTTAATACTTAACCAACCGCGCGCGCCACAGTGAGCTATACGTTTCTCACCGCAATGACAAGCCAACCTATACGCTGTCCACCGCGCAATTTTCCAAGCAATGCGGATTAATATTCACTATTTCAAAAACAAAGAAGTCTAAAAATTATTTAAGTGGTCAATTATATTTTACGGTAATGATTTTGTTTAACGATTTCACATATTGTTTATACAAAACATCTAATTAAAAGTATATAACAATTATCTTTTGTAGTTTATGCAAAAAATATAGGTAAAATTAAAAATTCATAATGCATTTTAATATTTTTTTACAGTGTGGGGTATCGTTCGATTATAACTTTATTTAATCATAACTGATAGTGTAACTTATTTTAACACCATTATATTGGTGTATTTTAATATATACTGTACTTTATAAAAGCAGCAAAGGTAGCGCAATTAATTGGGAATAATTCCAGATAAACAATAATTGATAATAAAAAAAAAAAAGAAAACGCGATGTTAAGGTCAAAAAGGGCGATCTTCCCATTCTGTCATGCGCGATGTACTTCACAGTGAAGAGATCTCCACTATTCGATTGGATAAGTGTTAAACCACTAACTCTTAGATTCTCACTTAGGAAAGGTAATAAATTGTAAACAAATATGTAAGTTTCAGGGATTGTTTTATATTTTCATGATTTTTTTGAACATAGAAAATCATCACAACTGATCTTCTATCGACATTATCGGATTATAAGTACAATAAAGTTATTTTTTACGCATTGTAATCTATTGAAAATTATTTGGCTAGTTTTACAAAAACAGAATAAATAAATCTAAAATAATTTTTACGATGTAGTAGAAGAGAAAACTGAAACCTAGATAAATTAATACTCAGGAACGAAAGACCGCAGTTGTGAAATTCTATGTTCTTCGAATTAATGTTATCCTCTGCATAGGAATAAATCATGGAGAAGGCAGTGGCAAGCGAGCAACAATTTAGTCGACTTCTTCGATAGTAGGACCAGATGCGCCACCACCAGGAGCACCACCTCCTGCTCCTGGGAAACCTCCAGGCATTCCACCAGGCATTCCTCCAGTACCCTGATACAACTTTGTAACAATAGGATTACATATAGCCTCTAATTCTTTCTGTTTATGTTCATATTCTTCTTTATCAGCTAACTGATTGGCATCAAGCCACTTAATGATATCGTTGCATTTATCTAATACAACTTGCTTGTCACTGGCGCTGATTTTATCCTTGAGTTTCTCATCTTCCACTGTGCTCTTCATGTTAAAGCAGTAAGACTCAAGACCATTCTTAGCAGCGATAGTTTCTTTCTGTTTCTCATCCTCGCTACGATATTTTTCAGCTTCATTGACCATTCTTTCAATGTCTTCTTTGCTAAGACGACCTTTGTCGTTGGTAATGGTAATTTTGTTCTCTTTCCCAGTAGATTTATCCACTGCAGAGACATTCAGAATACCATTGGCATCGATGTCAAATGTGACTTCAATCTGAGGAACTCCTCGAGGGGCTGGTGGAATACCACTGAGCTCAAATTTACCTAATAAGTTGTTATCCTTCGTCATAGCACGTTCACCTTCATAAACTTGAATCAATACTCCTGGTTGATTATCAGCATATGTAGTGAAGGTTTGAGTCTGTTTTGTTGGAATAGTAGTATTTCTCTTGATAAGGGCAGTCATAACACCACCAGCAGTTTCGATACCAAGAGATAGAGGTGTTACATCAAGAAGCAGTAGATCTTGTACTTCTTCAGATTTGTCACCATGTAGAATAGCAGCTTGTACAGCAGCTCCATAAGCTACAGCTTCATCAGGGTTGATAGACTTGTTCAATTCCTTCCCATTAAAGAAGTCCTGCAGTAACTTTTGGATCTTAGGAATACGCGTGGATCCACCAACCAAAACGATATCGTGAATCTGAGCCTTATCCATTTTGGCATCCCGTAATGATTTTTCCACTGGCTCGAGTGTTCCTCTGAAGAGATCAGCACAAAGCTCTTCAAATCGAGCTCTGGTGATTGAGGTATAAAAGTCAATTCCCTCATAGAGTGAATCAATTTCGATACTAGCTTGAGTAGATGAAGACAAAGTGCGTTTCGCACGTTCGCAAGCTGTTCTCAAACGACGAAGGGCACGTTTATTTGCAGTCAGATCTTTCTTGTATTTGCGTTTGAATTCTTGGACAAAGTGATTGACCATACGATTGTCGAAATCTTCGCCGCCAAGATGAGTGTCTCCTGCTGTTGACTTGACCTCAAAAATGCCATCTTCGATGGTCAAAATTGAGACATCAAAGGTGCCACCACCAAGGTCAAAGATTAGGACGTTGCGCTCGGTGGTAGTTTTTTTATCCAAGCCGTAAGCAATGGCGGCAGCGGTGGGTTCGTTGATGATACGTAAAACATTCAAACCCGAGATGGTGCCAGCGTCCTTGGTTGCCTGACGCTGCGAGTCGTTGAAGTAAGCAGGTACAGTGATCACGGCATTGCTGACACTCTTACCAAGGTATGCCTCAGCAGTTTCCTTCATCTTTACCAGGACCATTGAACTCACTTCTTCAGGGAAGAAAGTCTTCGTCTCTCCTTTGTAATATACTTGAATTTTGGGTTTGCCACCATCATTTACAACAGTGAAGGGCCAATGTTTCATATCAGCCTGAACAGTAGGATCCTCGAAACGGCGGCCTATGAGACGCTTGGCATCTGAAAATAAGTAGAAAATTAAATACTTCTTTATCCTTTGTATTCTCAATTTAAAACTTCAGTTTTGAATATAAAATTTGACTATAATTTTAATGTCGTTTAACAACATTTTTAACGCAATAAGCGTTTGTGCTATTTTTTATAATATTAACACTGTGTGGACTGAAAACGTGATTTCGCTTCTTTCATTTTGCAACGGTTGGGGACCAGAAACGTGAATTCATCTTATCTATCTTATAAAAATACTATCTTATAAAAATACTATCTTATAAAAATACTATCTTATAAAAATACTAACTACTGTTAAATGAACCAATAAAAAAGGCAATGGATGCTATAAACAAAATATTATGAATATTTTTTTGAATTACATGCTTGAATGATACGAAACCGTTATGAATATATTAAATATAATATTAGTTGCTTTAAATCTTTTCAATCACTCCAAAAACACGCGGGAATTCGTATTATATATGCTTGTCTATATATAGCCTATATACTTCTCAGAGCAGCCAGTCCCCAACATTATTTTTAAGACTTCTATAAAATAAAAAATCGCCTTTTATGTGAAAAATTTTTATTGAAATAATTCATCACGTTAATAAGATAAATAGAAAGATCTTGTAATATTTCGAATTTCTAATTCAATAAAAGTACCATATTTATTAAACAATAATCCGAAACAAAGATAACGTAATGGCGACCATTAACAGTTATGCCTGTAACATCTTTGCATCTGCGCGTGCGTACATAACGCATATCCATTACATATTATAGATCGAGCTTCTCATCGTCTACCATATTAAAAATTCTCCACGCAAATTTACAAAATTTCAAAATAATGTTATTTTATCATTAATTAAAACGAACAAACCATTGTCATTTTACAACCATTCCCATTATGTTACTACAATAATAATTTAAATACTCAGAAAAATGTCAATTCATAAAAATTGAATTAATTAATATCGTTAAAAACTAGTTTAAAATTAATTCAGAAACTGTAGTAAAAAAAAAACACATCTTGAATAATGTTAAAAAAGAATGTTATCTACATAATATGGAAATTTTCATTAGCATTAATTTTATAAAATTTTCATTCGAAAAAATCTAAATGTTTCATAATACTTAATTACAAAATCTACAAATTAGTTTTTGTATTTTTACACATGTACTAACAAATCTATTTCAATTCCAATGGATATAAATAATTTGAAGAAAATGTTTATCAGATAATGGAATTTTACAAAAATGCATTCAAGATTTCAAAAAATGATTTCTATTTCATCAACAAAAAATACAAAAACATACGCGGAACAAATTTTTCACAGTATGTAAAAGGAAAGATTTATAGCGTATGAGACGAATGAGACGTAATATGAAAAATATTTGATGAAATAGACTTACCGAAGATGGTGTTGTTGGGGTTCATGGCTACTTGGTTTTTGGCAGCATCACCAATTAACCGTTCAGTTTCGGTGAATGCAACATAGCTAGGTGTTGTACGATTTCCTTGATCATTGGCGATGATTTCCACCTTCCCGTGCTGAAATACACCAACGCAGGAGTAAGTGGTGCCGAGATCAATACCAACTGCAGGTGCTTTGGCCATCTTTGCTTTTTCTGTACAAAATACAAATGGAAATTAAATTTATGGACAAAACGTTGAAATGATTTTCCAATTAGATTAGTGTCAAATATTGTAGAAGCAAATACGGATACAGCGGGTACACACACCTTTCTTTTCTTTACTCGCTTGTAAAAGTTCGCTTCGTAGGACAGTGAAGAGATTCTCCGTTTGACGATTCGCAACGTGAGTGAAGAACCCGTGTCCGCATTTCGGTATATATTACTTTCCCAGAGGACGCTTCTGGAATGTTCTTCCTACTCAAGCACCTTCTATCAACCAATCAGAAGTTAGATTCTGTTAGACTTGCGTCATTACTGGATACGCGCCACGAACTACGTATATCAATGGTGGAATTTTATGTGGTTATTGATTAATTCGAAAGAAGTTTACAAAACACAAAAATTATTTTAATTTCTTGTAACTATTTTTTAAACGGCCAAAGTATAAACGAAATAATTTTTTAAACAATCTCCAGCTGAAACAACAGATAATACGGAAGTAGAGTACAAGGAAGTTGGAAAAAATTTAGTAGCTAGTTCTAGAAAGTGTGTAGTTACACACACAAGTATATGGGAAATTTATATCCATGCATGGTTATGGTTTGCTTTGTTTCAGGATTCCTTAATTTCTGTGACAATTGTATAACCTTTATAGATTACGTATTCTCTTTATGATCGTGTCACTTTTGACATATGTATGAAAATTAAGCTGATATTACAGACAATGAATATTATATTACATTATATTACACACAATTTAAATACAATGCGTATTCACTTTGTACAATAACATATCTCTAATAATAATTATTTATAGATATATATGTATGTATGTACATACATATTGTACATATGTCAATGTTAAAAGACGTCAATTTCAATGAATCATAATGCTGCATCATCATAATGACATAATAACAACGAATTTAATAGAAAAATCGTAAGAAATATACATATATTCTATCACGTATTCGTTCTTAAATTAAAATGATATTATGCTACATTATAAATTTAAATTCATTATCAAATTAATAATATCCATTAATTAATGATTAATATAGCATAAAATCGGACAAATGGACAGACTATTCTAGAATTTTATATCTTTCGTATTATTAAATTTCCTTGCTGTCATATTAATATATTGATTCAATATAACAAACATTTCTCGATTTCCATTTATGTATATACTTGAAAATCTGTATTACATGTATAATGAACATGTAACACATACACATTCTTATACCAATTGTGACGCATGAACAATGTATCTGCTTATGAGTTTGTATATATACATATATATGTATGCATATAAACATCATAAGCTTTAAATAACCATGAAAATACCACAAGGTTATATTAAAAAAAAAGTCATTTATATTTCACAACTTATTTTCATTTATTTGAAAATTATTCATATTTTGACTAAATAATATATTTTTTAAACAAATTGACATATTAAATTTATTATATTTCATTGTAATAAAAGCAGTAAATTATGTATTCATAACGTATAATTTTTTACAGCTAACATTTGGCTTCTAAGAACACACGTAAATGATAATAATAAAGATAATAAAAAAGAATATGGAACATTTTACGGTACTTTATAAGCTTTTAGATTTCCTGTACTAGGTATATTTTATTTTATTATTAAGAGAGATATATGTATATTATAAACTATGTATAAACGTATGAAAAGATCATAGAATGTTAAAAACTTGTTCATCGATATCAATAAAGCTGAACATATCTATTCTTTTAATCATAATAATTATTAGATAAAAGCGATATTCTCATTTTATTCTTATTTTCTGAGGTATCGTTTGAATTATATAATTTGTAGAATTTTCTTGAAACTTTTCTTGGAAACGAACACAGCCCATGTGACAAAGCACAGTGCATGCAATCAATGACGGTAAGCATTGAGGTAGAGTTCGCGAATTGTAGAATCTTCCAGTACGTTCCCGTGTAGTCATGCTATATATACCCGTCCAATACGCTGTATAGTTGCTACTGTACGTTAATATATGTGTGTTATTTAATCGAGACATTTTCAAATGTACACTTTATTGTTTATTAAAGCCATTTTTACAAAAGTATACTTTTTGATATATGTTTTATATCGAAGATATATACATCCCGCTAAACATATTTATGCATGCGGTCAATGTGAATCACACTTAAAGTAATCTTGTATCTGTATTTAATCGATCAAAACCTCACCTTTTTAGTTATAGAATATTCTAGCTAACTTTTACAAGAACCGGGAAAAGGTTAATTTATACGATATTAATTTATATTATGAATGAATTTATATATATATATATATATATAAATCCATAATATATATATGTATATTATGGATGAATTCAATAGAAAGATTAATAACAATGAGAATTGTTAAATTATAGTAAATAACATTGGTTTCGATATATTAAAGAATTAATGAAATCTCACTAATCTTATTTAATTCATTTTAATTTATTGCGTAAGAAGAAGGATAGTAAAAATTTACAAGAAAGAGAATATTGAATTATCTATCTCGTTCATTCAACATACTTACATATGTAAATATGTACATATATATACGTATGTACATATACATACGCAAACTGTGTTATTACTTTATGATATAATTTGCGTCTTTTTTCTTTTTTTCCCTTTAGTAAAACTAATTATAAAAGTACTTAAAATTTTTAGGATTTTCTTTAGTAATTCATAAAATTAATTTATATATCGAAAAATATTTTTTCAAATTCATAATGAAGTTTATTTTATTAAATAACGTATATTATGCATTTTGTTATAGATTACTATAGATTACTATAGATACTATAGATTATTAGAGAAACTAGAAATGAGGTTGGATCTTGATTGTTTATTAACATACATCGACATAACATGAATCCTTTCATAACTTAATACGTTGTAGCGTTTATAATCGTAAAATCTCGTTATCAGTGAATCTCGTCATATTAGAAGATTATCGTTTATGGTATAGCCGTAGTAAAGCTTTTAAAAATTTAACAAAGGAAAAGAGAGGTGACAGACGACACTGATAGGCACGGTTGTATGTATAGATTTGGAAACTCCCGTAGTGGGAGTAAGGTCCATGATATTATGAGGTGTTTTAAAAATCGACCGCTAGCCATAGCACTGCAATCGATTTATTAACTTTTACAGCTTTTGCATTTAAGGCCATCTTTTGGTAAAAACAATAACTATATACACTGAAGATAAAAATATGAACTAATTTACTTTTCATAACGTTTCACAATTTATTTAAACTAAATACATAGTATATTGAACTATATATATAGTATGTTATGTGATACTGTCTTTTGTGATTATGTGAATAAATGTGACATGCAATACTTTTTCATATCCTACCACCATTATTTTATTGAGATTTATCAATGATGACACCATCATCTATATCCACATTACTTATTATTCTATCATATTGTACATATTTCGATTATTCTAATTTGTTATCAACGTAATCCTTTTTATAAATAATCAGTTAGAGACAAGAGTTCGAAGAATTCAAGCCTGCTGTGCAGATTGGGATATTTTATCTAAGTTTATTACAAAATTTGGATTTCGTGTTAAAATATTTAATTAAATAAGTCAAGTTCTTTAATGTAAAAATATTTATTTTATTGAATAGAACATGTTTTTTAGTTATTTGAAATAAGTTGCAAGATCCCCACAAGTTTAACAAATTGATTCTTGTGCTACGATCAACGACCGATTTGCAAAGTACACCTCTCCATATTAAGAATCTTGTCCCCACTATGGGAGTTTCCAGACTTACATATATACAATAAGAGAGGAAATTTTCTCTCTCGTACAATGTATGCGATATATGATCGTGGTGTATATTGTATACGACTGTTTAATTCGTGTAATTGACAGACTGTCAAATTTAATCTCATCTTTAAGGAAATATTAATGAAGTGATCTGTAAATCAATTAATTGTGCTAGTGACAGTTAAATATTTGATTATTTTGTATATGATATACAAACGATCATGTCTAATGCATCACAAATGTCTAACGAACCTTATCGTGAATTAGGAGAATTACGTGGTTCGGAATTGAATGTTAATTCAGGAAATGTGTCAAGATGTAGTAGAAATTTTGGAAATTGTATTGAACGCTCTTTGGAACTTTCTTCTGTTGTAGTTATTCCAGATGGTAAAGTATTTTTTTAAGAATATCTATATCGTAACATGTGTAAATTATTATAATGTATCTTTACAATATTACTGACAATTTTTATGTACAGGATAATCTGCTTAAACTTATCTATAAAGGAGCGGGTGACTGTAAGTTATGTAAATATCTTATTATGCATGGAAAATATAACATCAGATTTTTTAAAATGGGATTGCTTTCCTTTGCATGGGTATTGAGATGATTTAGTTTCTTTTTGGGTATGAATAAAATGTTACTAACAATTTATTTTATTAAAGTATATGACATATTCTTTTTTATAACATAACTCTAATTAACAAGTTGATTTTTTAAATCTTCTACATGTATTAAGCCTATATATGTTATAACATGAAATATTTTATACATATATATATATATATATATTGTATGTAAATATTATATGTAGTATTTTTTTTAATTTAAATAAGTAAATAATTAAACATGTAATACATAATATTATATACAATAACTACTGACAATTTATTTCTAAAGCGATTTGTTTTATTGAAATTTAATATTTCTCTTAATATTGTGAAAATTTCATTGGCAGATACATTTACTGTTGTTCAAGCTATCAATGCATTAGGATTTGGAAAATTTCAAGTTAAATTATCTTTATTTACCGGTCTCTGTTGGATGGTAGATAGTATGGAAATAACAATATTAAGCATTTTAAGTCCATCCTTACATTGTGATTGGGGTATAACTAGATATCAACAAGCTTTAACAACCACGGTATAATAGAACATTGTTCAATAATATAATCATATGTAATAAAATTTTTCCAATGATTTTTATCTAATATATTATTGCATTTATTTCAGGTTGTTTTCCTTGGTATGATGTTAAGTTCTACGTTTTGGAGTAATTTAAGTGATAGATATGGTAGTAAACAATCTTTAACTTTATGTGCAATATTACTACTTTATTATGCTCTTTTAAGTGCTTTTGCGCCAAATTTTCTGTGGATTTTATTACTTAGGGGATTAGTTGGTTTTGCTATTGGTTGTGTACCACAATCGTAAGTATTTGGTAAGTCTTATAAATAAAAGTATCAGTGCTCTTAGAGCAGATATGAATAACATCAGTTATTATTTCAGAGTAACATTGTATGCAGAATTTCTTCCTGCAAAACAAAGAGCAAAATGTGTCATTTTGTTAGATGTAAGTTCTGCTCACTCAGTCATACTCACTTATAAATAAATTTGATATAAACATTTACATTGCTCATATGAAATAATTATTTTTCATAGTGTTTCTGGGCGCTTGGAGCCTGTTTTGAAGTGGCAATAGCATTGATAATAATGCCAACTTTTGGTTGGAGATGGCTTCTCATTTTATCAACAATACCACTTCTTGTATTTGCTATCATTACTCCAGTAAATATTAAAAATCAAGCATTTATAACAAGTATTAAATGACATTTTTTACCTGATACTTTTTGTTAGTGGTTACCAGAGTCTACAATATTTGATATAACGAGCGGAAGAATGGATAAAGCCGTTTCAACTTTAGAACGAGTAGCAAGAGAAAATAAGAAACCTTTACCTCCAGGAAGATTAGTTATGGATCGCTTTTATCAAGTTAATCATGGCAAATTGAAAGATGTATTAAGCAAGGAAATGTGTAGGACATCGACCTTGCTTTGGCTTGTATGGTAAATACTACATATGGTAAATATTATATCTTGATACATTATATAAATAATGGTAATGACATTATTTTAGGATGAGTACCGCATTTTGTTATTATGGTGTTGTATTAATGACTACAGAATTATTCCATACATCATCTGAACAATGTAGTTTGTGGGAAAACAAAAAGGAAGATACTTGTCAATTGGATTGTCGTTTAGAAAGGAGTGATTACATCGATCTTCTTTGGACAACGTTAGCTGAATTTCCAGGAATTTTTTCCACTATTTTTGCGATTGAAAAAATTGGTAGAAGAAAGACAATGGCCTTTCAATTAATAATGTTTGCTATGTTAATCTGTTTCTTAGGTAGAGCTTGTCTATTGAACAGAGCAGCATTAACACTAGCAATTTTTCTAGCTAGAGGTTTAATTGCTGGCGTGTTTCAAGCTGCATATGTGTACACTCCAGAAGTGTATCCGACTCATTTACGTAGTATTGGTGTTAGTACTTGTAGTGCAATGGCTAGAATTGGTGCAATGGTTACACCATATATAGCACAAGTATTTCTTCAATGGTCTATTACTGGAGCAATGGCAATTTATGCTGCAACAGCATTATGTGCTGCAATAGCTACTCTTGCTTTACCTGTTGAAACGAAAAATCATACATCTAATGACACAACTCAAGAGACGCGATAAAGTTTCAACCTTTTTCCATTTTTCTTCTTTTTACTACTGAAATATTTCAAAAGAGAAAATATATTTTCATCAACATTATAACATTCTGTCATAGCCGTTAAACTAACAGTTTTCCAATGATGAAAAACAAATTCATTTCTATTTATTGGATATTCTTTTATTTTGTTTTTACAATGTTATAATTACATATATGCATAACTAGTACTACTTTTTGTTCCTGACTAATTTAGTTTTATAAATTACTTGAATGAATAGGATACATTACACATTATAAGTTATTTAACATATGTGTAATTACTTTTCTGCAACACTTTAGACAGTGATAGTAAGTTTTAAACATATAAGAAATATACAAAGACTGATATATAAAATATTAAATATTAATATATAACAAAAGTGCCAAAATGCACAAACGTGCAGAATTAATGTACACACAATAAACCGTAACTTTTGTTATCTGTTTTAGTATTACAACAATAACATAATTTATTTTCATAAATAGCAAGGCATGTAAAGCTACAATATATATATCTCTATAAAAAGAAGCACATTATTTCTATTTAATGATTTAAAATTGAAAATACAAAATTGTACCAAATTAATAAATTTATCACAATTTTATTAAGTACAAAATTTCTTTATAGTGTACCCAAATAAAATGTAATATATTTACAAATGCTGGAAGAATCTTAATAAATTGTAGAATCTTGTACTTTTTTTATGCAATCAATTCTTAATATACAGATCTCCATATAATGTAGTAAGCAAATTTCAATCTTTCGGATTTTAATTAAAATTATCAATAGCATTCATTAACATTTATTAATTTTAGAAAATTAATATCTACTATTATCTGTAAAGTTTTCTTTTTTTGAGAAAATGATTTTAGATCATATTCTTTTATCATTTAAAAAATTATACTTAAAATTAATAATCATATAAATTTTAATTACAAATATTGAAAAAATATGATAGAAAAGGAAATATGAAATATTTACCTTTCTTTCATCTGCATCTCTATTCTCATTGTATGAACCATTAAAATTTGGAATGAATTTTTGTATTACAACCGCCTTTTATTGTTTCTATCATATTAAAAGAAGTAAGCCGCATAATGATACCTATATTTATTTTTTTCAGTATTTATAATTACAGTTTGTAAAGATTAGATAATACAAATTTAAGCAGGTTGTATGATAGAAAGTAACTCTTCCTTTAAGTATCCTACAGATTCGTTGTGACTCGTTTCTTCTGATTTACTTTTCCAGAAAAACATCAATATTACAGCAGGGAATAATTCTAATTCAAGTAATGTTTTATCAAAAGAATCTTCACTAAATATTGTTTGAGGAAGCTTTTTCAAGCTGAAAGGCCTCTCGTTATTTATCAAATTCTCACTAACAAAATCAACAACATTTTGAAAACTTTCCTGTACAGAAAATGTTCCTTGTAAAATAAGATTATCTGGAAATTTTATACGGATCAATGAAAATTTATATTTTCTGAGTCTCTTTTTTTCGTCTCTTTCTCTCATGGCTTTCGTTCTGAACATCTGATCTCTTTCAATTGCTTCAGTTCTATTAACATTAATAAAGAAAAATATTTAACATAATTTATTTAATGAGGTCTTATATTTAATCTGTATCTATTAATGCATACAGTACGTATATATAATTACCGAAGTTGTTGTTCTTTCTCTATATCTTCAGCAGTTAAATTGAAAAAGCTCGATGGCAATTCGGTTCTCTTGTTTGCTTGCATAGGTAACAATACTTGTAGATTTCTGTCTAGTTCCAGTGGAATGGGTTGTGCAGTTTTTAATGCTTCCAATAACATGGTAATGTCTTCAATATCGCAATTATCTGCATTACGAATTAAGAAATCATCCTCCTTATCATTATTCAATAACTTCTTCTGATGAAAACCAGCAGCATTTAAAAACTCTAATGCACCTTCAATTGCAGCCACTTTATCCTTTAAAATATTGATAAAAAGTTATAAGTATATAAATTATTTTCTCCTTAAATAAATCTATTTAAAGGAACAAAAGTATTACTTGAAATATTCTATTCTGCATTCTAATCTTCTGATACTTTTCTTCCTCTGGATTATTTATAATATTTTCTAGATATTTTCCAAGTGTTTCAACACAAGCATCAATTCTATTCTTTTTACTATTGCAATTTTGTATAATTAAACATGATATTACACCCTTATCTTCTTTCAATTGTTCATATAAAAATTCTTTTATTTTTACTTTCCATTCATCTTGTGATAATATTTCATCAGATAAATATGGACAACGATAGTATACATTGGTAACAGCTAACAAAGAATTATCCTTAACTGCATTTTCGGCTTTTTCTTCTGATTGCACATAATCTTTCTCTGCATTTTGTTGTGCTTTTTTTTTTTGTTCTAATTCTCGTTTCACTTGTGCTTTAATAGCTGCATATGATCTATGAATAATATATTATTAAATATGTTATTATATTTAAAATTATAAATAAACACTATTATTTTTTATGAAAAACATACGTATTAAATCTTTTTATGTTAGATTCTTTTGCTTCCAGCCTTGCTAAAGCTGCTTGACCAGCTACTTTAGCTTCATTTGTAGGTTCCACTCTTTTTCTTGGCTCTACTACAGAAGTAGATCCATCATTACTAGTTGATTCTGTCAATCTGCATAAAATAATTTTATGTTACGAAAGATATAACATATTAGCTTAGTATTGAGATATATATGAAATTTAAAACATAAGATTCACTAGTATCTCAAATGATAATTAAAAAAAAACTACTGAAAATTTCTATCCTCTATGTTAAAATCAAATAGTTAATTAGAATGTATTATGATAAACATTACTTGTGTCCTTTTCCAGCATTCATAAATTTCACATCCAATTTTGCCTTGCCAAAAAGTGATTTAATTTTTTCTGTCATAATTGTTATTTGGTCTGATATTACAAAAGATTGTAAATCGTGTAACTTAAATTTTCTACTCAAAACAATTCTTTTGGATTTATTTAACCTAGAAAAAAAAAAGAAAAATTCTATATATATTTATTAATAATGTATTAAAGACACAAACACACAAATAATTCCACTTCGCTTACAATTACTTTATATTTGGTAAAATAATTTATACTTACTAACCAACAAATTATTCACCAGATGAACTGTCAAAATCTTTTGATACAGAGTCTGTGTTAACAACAATATTTTCATTAAAATTACGATAAGAATTTTTTAAATTTTCAATTTTTAGATATGATAACTTTTACATATATACTATAAATTAACAGCAAATAATTTCCTAATCATTTAATACCATTTGTTTATTACATATACTGAATATTATAAAATATTTCTTTTTTACCTCTTTTACCCTTGATCTTCAACAAAAATAAAAGAATTTTTACTTAATCTTGCAATGGCATACCATTGTCTTTCATAACCCCAGTTTTTTTGCAATTATATTGATTTTTATTAATGGAACAGAAAACAATTACAAGTATAAAACACTTTTAACTTCTTTTTGAACATTCAATTTTACAAACCTAAAAGCAATATCTGTGAATATCTCAATAAATTTTTTACACTGTCCCTTTAATAAAAGTTTTTGCGATTTAAATGCACAAAAATCATATTGCACTTAAAAGACCTCAGTGTTCTATTTGGTAATCATAAAAAGTGTGCTATTGCAAGATAAAAGTAATGTAAAACCAGTAAAATTAATGACAAAAATTTTTACTTAACAATATGCTGTTATGATTACGTGATTAAAAGCAACAGGAAGAACGGACATACAAATAGATGCTAAGTATATTGCAAAGTCATCGAAAAATATGTTCCGAGAATTATATATTTACTATTAAAATATTTTTTTTTTTTTTGTTTTTGTTTTTACAATTTGTCCTTCAGGACATTTGGTAAAGTGTTATATCTCATTGGTAAATAAATAAAATAAATATAGCATGTGGGTGGCTACCCCCAGTGGGGTGCCAGCGTCGTGTTTTCTAACTTTTATGATTCTATTAAAATATGTCTAAAAAAATTACATATGAATTATTAAAACATGTTCTGAGAATGATATATTTACTATTGTAAGCATATACATACATACAATTTATTCTACACAATAGCGTGCATATGTATACGTATCAAAACGAAAATATGATTTTCTTACTTGGTTCCATAAATTGTTCGGAAATTCTTGGACCGTAAATATACCAAGCGATGAAAATAAGGGCCACGGTACTAACAGATGTAAACAAGAAGATTTTCAACAATTGCAACTGAAAATCGTCAAATGCTACCAAATCAATAAATTTGTGAAAAAAATCAGAAAATTTTTGTTGAAGTTCATTGCTGATTATGCTGTTGATCGGGTGAAATATTAACTCAAACGTTGTTGAGCCCACTAAGTCATCGGTAAGCTTATTGATCGTTTCCACCAAATATTCTACCCAAGACCACGAATTTTCATGTACGCTACTCATCACATGTGAAAAACTCCTAATTAAATTAAATAAACGCACACTTTTTGTTCACCTTTACTTTATTATGTCACATTACCCACGTCATACTTTGATATTTTCAAGTGTCTAAATCATTCTGATTTTCAAGGTCAGATCCCAGAATATGATGAAACTCGACCAATGGGAAAACTTCTGAATAAGCGTAAATAATAACATTCGATTTACCATCTTATAAAATGAATACTCATGACTCATGGCTTCGGTAACGCCGGCTCTGTAGCCATTTCATTTCAATCATTCGATGGTGATGGTTGTGTTTTAAAATCATACGTAAATATTTAGTATTTACTCGTTTTATATTGCTATATAACGTACAGCAATACTAATATTGTTGTTAACAACGTTAATATTGTTTAATATTGTTTCAACGTTGGTAAAAAAAAGCAGTAATATATTTGGAATATATATAATATAATTGGAATAATATAAAAGTATATTCCTTTCACACACACATCTCGTGTCTTATTATCTGCTAAAAATGGGTGGTGGAGATTTGGTAAGTTGAAATTAAATTTTAAGTTGAGTAAATATGTATTATATAGGTTATATAGGTTAATAGAAGCATATTGTATCTAACAAAATTTCAAATTTTGTTAATATAGAATTTGAAGAAGTCATGGCATCCATCTACTATGAAAAATATAGAAAAAGTTTGGAAAGCAGAGCAACAACAAAGTCAAGAAAAAAAGAAAATAGCTGAATTAAAGAAAGAAATAGAAATGGAGAAAGATCGAGAGGATATGAAAAAATACGCAATGGAGCAAGGAGTAATAGAAAAGAAAGATGACAAAAAGCTAGATTGGATGTATAAAGGACCAAATCAATTAGTCAATAGAGAAGAATATTTACTTGGACGGCCAATTGATAAATCATTTGAACAAATGGTTCAAACAGAAAAGAATAATGAATTAAACCAAGTACCAAGAAATCATGTTGAACATGGTAATTATATTTTAAATGTTTTTTAACCCTTTAACCTACAACATCGAGTTAGACTCCTGGTACGCTTTTCGGGTCAAACATAAGAAACACAAGTTAGACTCGTGATATATCCTTCGGGCTACATGCGATAAACATTTTTTTTCTTGGTCGTATTCGCAAGTACAGATATATTTTCTTGTAAAATATTAGAAAGATATCCTTAAAAATCTTGTACAATGATCAATTGGTAGTAATTATTTATCAAACATCTTGCAACATAAAATTAGTTGTGTCTTGCATAACTTCGAATGCCGATGGTTATGGCGCGTACTGTTGTAACTTAAATCGTGGGGCAAGGGGTTAATTTGTATAAGAATAGCACAGTGTTTTATACGTAACTTATTTGCAATTTCAGAATGTATTCCCCCGTCATTACGTTTCTTTTCTGGTAATGAACAAGTGGACTTAGCAAGAAAGATGCAAGAAGACCCCTTATGTACTATAAAGAAAAAGGAGATGGAAACAAGAAATCAACTGCTAACAAATCCAGTTAAATTAAAGCAATTACGACAGTTGGTATGTAAATGATAATATTGGCTTGTTATAATATTTTATTAAAAATATTTTATTAAAAATATTTTATTATTTATTTATTAATATCAACATTAATATCACTATTTCTAGTTGGAGCAGCAGTCAAAAAAAAGGAAAGGGGAAAAGAAAAAGAAGAAGACTAAACAAGATATTGATAGTGATGATGAAGCGCAACTGGACCTATTACTGGCTACTAAATATAAACAGTTAAAGGATAAAATTAGTAATAAAGATTTAATAAAGTCAATGAAAAAGGTGAAACATAAACGAAAGAAAAATTCTAGAAAAGAAAATGAAACTTCAAATAGTGAATCAGAAAGTAGTAACGAAGGAAGTGAAAGTAAAGAAAAAAATACTGAAGTTATAAAAGATAGTAAAGAAAGATATTTAATACCTGATAAAGAAGAAGAAAGAAAGCATAGGTCATATGAAAAACTTGTTAAAGCATGCAGTTCAAGCAATGATAATAATGATAGGTCATTCAATAGAGACATAAGAAAACACAGAGATAATGATTTTCGTTCGAGAAGTCCTCAAAATAGGAGAAGCAGTACTCATAAAAATACATACAATACCGAGAATAAGTATAAAGATCTTTCAAAGAGATCACATGAAAAAGAAACAATATATTCTAAATTATCTTCTGATACAAATAGATACAAGTATTACAAAGAAGATAAGAATCGAGATAAATGGAATTTTAAAAAGAAACAGGTTCTCACAGAAGAAGAAAAAGAACGACGTAGACAAGAAATGATAGCAAATGCAACATGGAGAGATGAAGAACGAGAACGTAATGTTAAAAAGTATCGCATGGAAGAAAAGAAAGAAATGGATAGTAGAAAAGTGTATAATCAAGATTTTGTTACAAAACAATTAGCAGCTGCTGCAGAAATGAGTACTGTTGCTTCTAGAATTAAAGCCAATATAAATAATATACAACGATCTGGAAGAGCAATGGATACAAATTTTGCTAAAAGGTGAATCCAAATAATACAGTTTGTACAGTTAAGTTTGTACAGTTTTATAAATTTCATTCTTTATAAGAATTACTATAATCTAAATGTGATATATTAAAAAATGTACACTGTGTAAAATATAATTATATATTTTATTGATATATGAATACAGATTTTTAGACAGAATTACTATCTTTTATAATTTTCAGTATTTTATTTATATAAAGCAAATTTTCTTGACTGAGGAAATATATATACACACATTAAGAAAATACCATATTTTTATATAAATATACTTCTGATTATATATAATGTATTTACAAACAATATTCGATTGTACTGAAGAATTACTTTCTCCATTATGTAATTTTACAAGTTTCTCTAGTTTCAATTGCATCGTTGATGTCATTAATAGTTGCGAAACATCCTCCAGTAAGCATATTATTTACTACAGCTCTAGCAAGATATCCTGTAGTTATTGAATAGTGAGCAGAGAAAAACAATGATTGATCAACAGTTTTTTCCATGTTATTATCCTAAACAAATTTATGTGTAATATTGGATTTACATATATACTGTAACTAATATATGTAAAATTATAGTCAGAATATATGTACCTTACAATACATGAGGAAACTATCTTCGACGAGTTTGTTAAGATTTAATTGTTTCTGAAAACTTAATTCTGGATTTCGAAGTAAAATTGTTGACACTATAGTGAGTAACTGTAAAAATGGGAGCTGTATATGTATACGTACTGCATATTTTTTTGTAAATATAATAATACTCTTGCACAAATCGAAAAATAAATCAAATATAAGTAAAAAAAGAATACCTCTACAATAATTTGGCGATATTCTGGCAATTGTATATGGTGAAGTAAAGATTCCACGAACAAAGCAAATGTAAGTTCCGAACGAGTCATATTAGACAGAGTAGGTTGTTGAGGTAATTCTCGTCCATTAACACAAATACCATCCGGACAACGCATTAATACTTCCCAAACGTGATTATAAAAATGTGCAGGTACTCTACATAAACAACCTTCGATTTTTCTACGTCCTAAAACTGTAATCCTAATACAACATAAAATTAATTTATGTATAATAGATAAATGTGTACTGTATGAAAAATAAATACTGTATGAAATAAATTAAGTTATTTATACTTTTCATTGTTGGCCCAATCTTTAACCGTCAATACTTTTATAAGGAATTGACGAATCTCAAATGGACTATAGTTCTCAATTGGTTTAGGATTTTTAACAAACATTTGTAGGTAAAGTTTTATTGCTTCTAGGACCCATCTATAAATAAGAAGAATATTTAATAATACTTATTCTAAATATTCTAGATATTAATGTTAAAGATGACACATAAAACACACCCAATACGAATTTTCAGTATTCCTTTAAACATTTCTGGATTTGTTCCAATAAGCCGACCGCAGTACAATAATACTTCTTGTTGAAGTACTGCTTGAACTACGTTATGTGGTTGAATTGTTGAATACATAACTGACTGAATTTCTACAGGTGTCATTGGTTTATCAAATACAGTTTCTTCTTGTCCAATTACTCCAACTGTTATCTGATATTAATGATGAATAAAAAATTCTTTATTTACACACTATAAATATCCAAACAATTTAACAAAGGTACCTGTTTTCCTTTAACAAGAACTCCTGTTATAAAAGGACTTATACTATCAACGGTGTGATTCAATAAACTGCTACAGTAACGAACAACCATCCAATATCTAAGACACCCTGCCTGTTGATACAATGACCTTAATTGATCTCCAACTAAAATAAAATATTAATCAAAGTAAATATCACTATGTACTTATAATCTTTAAATAATAATTTATATTAGTACCTGTCATTCCATTAATTTCATAGTTAATTCCTTCTCGTTTCAATAAAATACCATAAAGTTGACACAAAGTATATAAGCTTTTATTGTTACGAATTTCATTTAAAATATTATATAGTGGTTCATTCATATAATACTAAAACACGAAGCAGTTAGAATAAATAAAAAAAATATAGTTATTATTTATAGATACTTACAGAATAATCTTTTATATTTTCAGAATAAGTTAAAGCTTTAGGTACATCAGTTAAACTTTGATATCCAATATAATCGTGTTTTAATTGCTTAAATTGGGAAAGTTCAAGATCTGTCTCTACAGTATTTATAAAGTCCAAATGTTCTACACAACATTATATTTGCATTAATATTTACTAAATGATAGAGAATAAAATGTATTAATGTAAATATTAATTATACCAATGCATGAAGATGAAATGAGATTCTGTAACCGACCAATTCGAACTTTTGTTTTGTTACAATATCCTTTTTTTAACATAGCAAAAAGATCAAGCATTTCCTTAAATTGTGGATCTCTAACAAAGAAATTTTTTATTTATGAGTGTGATATAAAAACTACACTTTCAGCATATTAATTTAAAAATTAACAAATACCTCATATGTTCTTCTCGTATTAAAAGACATATAGTAGGTCGACCTGAAAGTCGCCAATATTTGCCCACAAACTGAAGTTCAGTTTTTATGTCGTCGATTAATAGAGCCATATCTCTATACAAATAAAAATCTGACACCTCAAATATTAGAGGATAACAAAGTACTGTCATACCACATACTCTATAAACCTATAAAAAAAGTGATAATGAACTTCCTAAATCAATTTTTATATTATACATTGAACATACCTTACTTGTACCCAAAGACCCAATTGGTCTTGCTGGTCGGCCTTGTAGATTTAGTTTGTTATTCACTCCCAATTTTTCATAAACTTTTACTAATTGTGTAGATGATAATATTTGTACAGGTTCCACTTCGTGTGGTGTTTGTGTTTGTATACCATATGTTGCCATCATAGCTTGTAATCGCATAGATTCAGCAATAAGAACGATTTGTACTACAAGATCTGTATGAGTACCCTAACATAGAGAAATTTTGTAATAAGTCAATCATTATCAATGCATTATTATAATATGACAAGAATGTTAAAATTATTAATATAATACATTTTTTCATTCCCTAAAACATTCAAAATTAAAAAAGGAGTTCAATTAAATAAAAACAAAACTAGAAGTTTTTAGAAAAATTTGTCAATTAGACAATGTAATGATGTAATAATACATATACTATGTATTGTAAAGTTAAGAAATAATAATGAGAAAAAGAAGATGGCAGAAACAAGCATCTTAAAAAAGAACTAAGATAAATCATGCCTTGATCCAAGCTTCATGCATTATAACTAAAAAAAATGTCTCCAATATTTACATTAATAATGTGTGTGTGTGTGTGTGTGTGTGTGTGTGTGTGTGTGTGTGTGTGTGTGTGTGTGTGTGTGTGTGTGTGTGTGTGTGTGTGTGTGTGTGTGTGTGTGTGTGTGTGTGTGTGTGTGTGTGTGTGTGTGTGTGTGTGTGTGTGTGTGTGTGTGTAATAGAGAACTAATATAATAATCAGTTACTAATCTGAGCAAATAATAGACATTCAATATTACAATATGCTACATGATTCAAGCATGTATTATCATTTGTTTAATTTGAAAGCTCAAATACATATATTATTTAATTAACATTATAAAGCTACTATCAATCCACAAATATTAAAACAAAATACTACAAAATATAGTATAGTATTTGTATCATTTACTTACAATACTCGGTTTTGCCTGCATGAAACAAACATGTACAAAATAATTTATTACAACTAATTAATTTAGTAAATGTACTAATTAAACTGTACTCTGACTTACTTGAAAAGCTGAATACCTTCCAGCTTTTCGTGGTCTGTTGTATGAAGGAAGATAACGTCTAATTGGATCTAATTCATTAATATGTAATAAACCAGCAGTGAGTAGTTGAGCAATTATAAACATAGCTTGATTCCACAAATATATGGATCCAAGTTCTGTATCTGTAGAACTTTTCTGTCCTCTTCCTTCAGCACTTGGTACTCGATATGTACTACCAGGATCATTTCTTTCTAGTTCTAATCTATCCTCAGGTACATAGTAATACATAGGTATTACAGGATCTATTTAATTAAACAGAATACAATAACATTTCATATCATTGTAGCCAAATCTATTTTCTATCTACATACCTCCATTAATATCTTTGTACATTCGTTCTTTTAATAATTTTTGATATTCTTCCACTTGTTCTGGCAAAGTCTTAAAAACGCCATCAATGATCATAAATATGTAAAATAATGGCCATTCACATTCTATATTATCAAATTCCTATAACAAAAAAATATCTCTTTAATACCATTCTAAAATTATTAAAAGAAGTTAATGTAATTATGTAGACAGAAATTATAAATCCATTTAAGCACATTCTGAAAATAATATATACTAACAATCAAATACATCAGAGACCTTGATTTCACCAGATTTGTAATATCGTCGATCTTTGCTTTCTATAACGGTTTTGTATCCATCTCTGCCAAACCTCTTAAATCCGTAATTGCCTTTTAATCTTCGAATTATATTCGCCTTTGTTTCGTTATACAATACTTCTTCGTGAGTTGCAAATGCAGGAAAAGATATTGTTGGTAGTAAAGCTGTGTCTACACTCTAAATAGTACAATGTATTAAAATTTAAACTATAACATATTTTTACATAATATGTATATTTTTTACCTTAGAACTTGACTCTCTCGGAAGCATTGTTTCAAAAATACTACGATTTCGATTATGTGCATCAATATCAACATATATGACTGACCAAGAAGCTCCTTTTTCTCCAAATAAATTGCATCCATTAATAGCTTCAAGAGCACTTTTGGCTATACCAATTGAACTTGCATGTATTTCAGGTGTACCATCATTATATCTACTACCACGTTCCCACATGCCATAATCTGGTGTACGATATGCTCTTTCCACATAATATACAAGATTTTGTATAAATGCTACTTCATCTTGAGTATATATAATTTGCAATCCTGAAGAAATCATTTGTACTAAAAATATTAAATATAGTGAAACAATATCAATCTGCAAAAAATAAAATTGGTATAATAATTATTTTAAATCACTCTATCTTATCATATTTCAGTATGTACTATAATTACTTGCAAATGATTGTAATCGGCATCTTTAAAAATTTCATCACCAGTATCTAAATGAAATTTACAATGCAATGCGAAGCGATTACACTGATTACGTTTAAATAACTCTATTCTAGGTGATTGTTTCACCCAACATTCTAAAATCCCACGCATACATTTTACAGCTGATTGTCCAAGTTCATAAGATTTTCCACGATCATCATCTATACGTCTAAAAAACATAATATTATATACGATAATATAATAATTACTATACAAACTTAATCTTTTATTACCTATATGCTTGGTACAAACTCCATACAGCGGCCGCACAGTAAATACTTTCTCTCACACTTCCAACTACTTTATCATTTGAAACTTGTGGAAAAAGACCAGTTATACAACTTTGATAACGTAACAATTGTCTTTTAACTGCCAGCGTCGTGTTTTCTAAGTTATATCTTTTATGATTCTATTAAAATATGTCTAAAAAAATTACATATGAATTATTAAAACATGTTCTGAGAATGATATATTTACTATTGTAAGCATATACATACATACAATTTATTCTACACAATAGCGTGCATATGTATACGTATCAAAACGAAAATATGATTTTCTTACTTGGTTCCATAAATTGTTCGGAAATTCTTGGACCGTAAATATACCAAGCGATGAAAATGAGGGCCACGGTACTAACAGATGTAAACAAGAAGATTTTCAACAATTGCAACTGAAAATCGTCAAATGCTACCAAATCAATAAATTTGTGAAAAAAATCAGAAAATTTTTGTTGAAGTTCATTGCTGATTATGCTGTTGATCGGGTGAAATATTAACTCAAACGTTGTTGAGCCCACTAAGTCATCGGTAAGCTTATTGATCGTTTCCACCAAATATTCTACCCAAGACCACGAATTTTCATGTACGCTACTCATCACATGTGAAAAACTCCTAATTAAATTAAATAAACGCACACTTTTTGTTCACCTTTACTTTATTATGTCACATTACCCACGTCATACTTTGATATTTTCAAGTGTCTAAATCATTCTGATTTTCAAGGTCAGATCCCAGAATATGATGAAACTCGACCAATGGGAAAACTTCTGAATAAGCGTAAATAATAACATTCGATTTACCATCTTATAAAATGAATACTCATGACTCATGGCTTCGGTAACGCCGGCTCTGTAGCCATTTCATTTCAATCATTCGATGGTGATGGTTGTGTTTTAAAATCATACGTAAATATTTAGTATTTACTCGTTTTATATTGCTATATAACGTACAGCAATACTAATATTGTTGTTAACAACGTTAATATTGTTTAATATTGTTTCAACGTTGGTAAAAAAAAGCAGTAATATATTTGGAATATATATAATATAATTGGAATAATATAAAAGTATATTCCTTTCACACACACATCTCGTGTCTTATTATCTGCTAAAAATGGGTGGTGGAGATTTGGTAAGTTGAAATTAAATTTTAAGTTGAGTAAATATGTATTATATAGGTTATATAGGTTAATAGAAGCATATTGTATCTAACAAAATTTCAAATTTTGTTAATATAGAATTTGAAGAAGTCATGGCATCCATCTACTATGAAAAATATAGAAAAAGTTTGGAAAGCAGAGCAACAACAAAGTCAAGAAAAAAAGAAAATAGCTGAATTAAAGAAAGAAATAGAAATGGAGAAAGATCGAGAGGATATGAAAAAATACGCAATGGAGCAAGGAGTAATAGAAAAGAAAGATGACAAAAAGCTAGATTGGATGTATAAAGGACCAAATCAATTAGTCAATAGAGAAGAATATTTACTTGGACGGCCAATTGATAAATCATTTGAACAAATGGTTCAAACAGAAAAGAATAATGAATTAAACCAAGTACCAAGAAATCATGTTGAACATGGTAATTATATTTTAAATGTTTTTTAACCCTTTAACCTACAACATCGAGTTAGACTCCTGGTACGCTTTTCGGGTCAAACATAAGAAACACAAGTTAGACTCGTGATATATCCTTCGGGCTACATGCGATAAACATTTTTTTTCTTGGTCGTATTCGCAAGTACAGATATATTTTCTTGTAAAATATTAGAAAGATATCCTTAAAAATCTTGTACAATGATCAATTGGTAGTAATTATTTATCAAACATCTTGCAACATAAAATTAGTTGTGTCTTGCATAACTTCGAATGCCGATGGTTATGGCGCGTACTGTTGTAACTTAAATCGTGGGGCAAGGGGTTAATTTGTATAAGAATAGCACAGTGTTTTATACGTAACTTATTTGCAATTTCAGAATGTATTCCCCCGTCATTACGTTTCTTTTCTGGTAATGAACAAGTGGACTTAGCAAGAAAGATGCAAGAAGACCCCTTATGTACTATAAAGAAAAAGGAGATGGAAACAAGAAATCAACTGCTAACAAATCCAGTTAAATTAAAGCAATTACGACAGTTGGTATGTAAATGATAATATTGGCTTGTTATAATATTTTATTAAAAATATTTTATTAAAAATATTTTATTATTTATTTATTAATATCAACATTAATATCACTATTTCTAGTTGGAGCAGCAGTCAAAAAAAAGGAAAGGGGAAAAGAAAAAGAAGAAGACTAAACAAGATATTGATAGTGATGATGAAGCGCAACTGGACCTATTACTGGCTACTAAATATAAACAGTTAAAGGATAAAATTAGTAATAAAGATTTAATAAAGTCAATGAAAAAGGTGAAACATAAACGAAAGAAAAATTCTAGAAAAGAAAATGAAACTTCAAATAGTGAATCAGAAAGTAGTAACGAAGGAAGTGAAAGTAAAGAAAAAAATACTGAAGTTATAAAAGATAGTAAAGAAAGATATTTAATACCTGATAAAGAAGAAGAAAGAAAGCATAGGTCATATGAAAAACTTGTTAAAGCATGCAGTTCAAGCAATGATAATAATGATAGGTCATTCAATAGAGACATAAGAAAACACAGAGATAATGATTTTCGTTCGAGAAGTCCTCAAAATAGGAGAAGCAGTACTCATAAAAATACATACAATACCGAGAATAAGTATAAAGATCTTTCAAAGAGATCACATGAAAAAGAAACAATATATTCTAAATTATCTTCTGATACAAATAGATACAAGTATTACAAAGAAGATAAGAATCGAGATAAATGGAATTTTAAAAAGAAACAGGTTCTCACAGAAGAAGAAAAAGAACGACGTAGACAAGAAATGATAGCAAATGCAACATGGAGAGATGAAGAACGAGAACGTAATGTTAAAAAGTATCGCATGGAAGAAAAGAAAGAAATGGATAGTAGAAAAGTGTATAATCAAGATTTTGTTACAAAACAATTAGCAGCTGCTGCAGAAATGAGTACTGTTGCTTCTAGAATTAAAGCCAATATAAATAATATACAACGATCTGGAAGAGCAATGGATACAAATTTTGCTAAAAGGTGAATCCAAATAATACAGTTTGTACAGTTAAGTTTGTACAGTTTTATAAATTTCATTCTTTATAAGAATTACTATAATCTAAATGTGATATATTAAAAAATGTACACTGTGTAAAATATAATTATATATTTTATTGATATATGAATACAGATTTTTAGACAGAATTACTATCTTTTATAATTTTCAGTATTTTATTTATATAAAGCAAATTTTCTTGACTGAGGAAATATATATACACACATTAAGAAAATACCATATTTTTATATAAATATACTTCTGATTATATATAATGTATTTACAAACAATATTCGATTGTACTGAAGAATTACTTTCTCCATTATGTAATTTTACAAGTTTCTCTAGTTTCAATTGCATCGTTGATGTCATTAATAGTTGCGAAACATCCTCCAGTAAGCATATTATTTACTACAGCTCTAGCAAGATATCCTGTAGTTATTGAATAGTGAGCAGAGAAAAACAATGATTGATCAACAGTTTTTTCCATGTTATTATCCTAAACAAATTTATGTGTAATATTGGATTTACATATATACTGTAACTAATATATGTAAAATTATAGTCAGAATATATGTACCTTACAATACATGAGGAAACTATCTTCGACGAGTTTGTTAAGATTTAATTGTTTCTGAAAACTTAATTCTGGATTTCGAAGTAAAATTGTTGACACTATAGTGAGTAACTGTAAAAATGGGAGCTGTATATGTATACGTACTGCATATTTTTTTGTAAATATAATAATACTCTTGCACAAATCGAAAAATAAATCAAATATAAGTAAAAAAAGAATACCTCTACAATAATTTGGCGATATTCTGGCAATTGTATATGGTGAAGTAAAGATTCCACGAACAAAGCAAATGTAAGTTCCGAACGAGTCATATTAGACAGAGTAGGTTGTTGAGGTAATTCTCGTCCATTAACACAAATACCATCCGGACAACGCATTAATACTTCCCAAACGTGATTATAAAAATGTGCAGGTACTCTACATAAACAACCTTCGATTTTTCTACGTCCTAAAACTGTAATCCTAATACAACATAAAATTAATTTATGTATAATAGATAAATGTGTACTGTATGAAAAATAAATACTGTATGAAATAAATTAAGTTATTTATACTTTTCATTGTTGGCCCAATCTTTAACCGTCAATACTTTTATAAGGAATTGACGAATCTCAAATGGACTATAGTTCTCAATTGGTTTAGGATTTTTAACAAACATTTGTAGGTAAAGTTTTATTGCTTCTAGGACCCATCTATAAATAAGAAGAATATTTAATAATACTTATTCTAAATATTCTAGATATTAATGTTAAAGATGACACATAAAACACACCCAATACGAATTTTCAGTATTCCTTTAAACATTTCTGGATTTGTTCCAATAAGCCGACCGCAGTACAATAATACTTCTTGTTGAAGTACTGCTTGAACTACGTTATGTGGTTGAATTGTTGAATACATAACTGACTGAATTTCTACAGGTGTCATTGGTTTATCAAATACAGTTTCTTCTTGTCCAATTACTCCAACTGTTATCTGATATTAATGATGAATAAAAAATTCTTTATTTACACACTATAAATATCCAAACAATTTAACAAAGGTACCTGTTTTCCTTTAACAAGAACTCCTGTTATAAAAGGACTTATACTATCAACGGTGTGATTCAATAAACTGCTACAGTAACGAACAACCATCCAATATCTAAGACACCCTGCCTGTTGATACAATGACCTTAATTGATCTCCAACTAAAATAAAATATTAATCAAAGTAAATATCACTATGTACTTATAATCTTTAAATAATAATTTATATTAGTACCTGTCATTCCATTAATTTCATAGTTAATTCCTTCTCGTTTCAATAAAATACCATAAAGTTGACACAAAGTATATAAGCTTTTATTGTTACGAATTTCATTTAAAATATTATATAGTGGTTCATTCATATAATACTAAAACACGAAGCAGTTAGAATAAATAAAAAAAATATAGTTATTATTTATAGATACTTACAGAATAATCTTTTATATTTTCAGAATAAGTTAAAGCTTTAGGTACATCAGTTAAACTTTGATATCCAATATAATCGTGTTTTAATTGCTTAAATTGGGAAAGTTCAAGATCTGTCTCTACAGTATTTATAAAGTCCAAATGTTCTACACAACATTATATTTGCATTAATATTTACTAAATGATAGAGAATAAAATGTATTAATGTAAATATTAATTATACCAATGCATGAAGATGAAATGAGATTCTGTAACCGACCAATTCGAACTTTTGTTTTGTTACAATATCCTTTTTTTAACATAGCAAAAAGATCAAGCATTTCCTTAAATTGTGGATCTCTAACAAAGAAATTTTTTATTTATGAGTGTGATATAAAAACTACACTTTCAGCATATTAATTTAAAAATTAACAAATACCTCATATGTTCTTCTCGTATTAAAAGACATATAGTAGGTCGACCTGAAAGTCGCCAATATTTGCCCACAAACTGAAGTTCAGTTTTTATGTCGTCGATTAATAGAGCCATATCTCTATACAAATAAAAATCTGACACCTCAAATATTAGAGGATAACAAAGTACTGTCATACCACATACTCTATAAACCTATAAAAAAAGTGATAATGAACTTCCTAAATCAATTTTTATATTATACATTGAACATACCTTACTTGTACCCAAAGACCCAATTGGTCTTGCTGGTCGGCCTTGTAGATTTAGTTTGTTATTCACTCCCAATTTTTCATAAACTTTTACTAATTGTGTAGATGATAATATTTGTACAGGTTCCACTTCGTGTGGTGTTTGTGTTTGTATACCATATGTTGCCATCATAGCTTGTAATCGCATAGATTCAGCAATAAGAACGATTTGTACTACAAGATCTGTATGAGTACCCTAACATAGAGAAATTTTGTAATAAGTCAATCATTATCAATGCATTATTATAATATGACAAGAATGTTAAAATTATTAATATAATACATTTTTTCATTCCCTAAAACATTCAAAATTAAAAAAGGAGTTCAATTAAATAAAAACAAAACTAGAAGTTTTTAGAAAAATTTGTCAATTAGACAATGTAATGATGTAATAATACATATACTATGTATTGTAAAGTTAAGAAATAATAATGAGAAAAAGAAGATGGCAGAAACAAGCATCTTAAAAAAGAACTAAGATAAATCATGCCTTGATCCAAGCTTCATGCATTATAACTAAAAAAAATGTCTCCAATATTTACATTAATAATGTGTGTGTGTGTGTGTGTGTGTGTGTGTGTGTGTGTGTGTGTGTGTGTGTGTGTGTGTGTGTGTGTGTGTGTGTGTGTGTGTGTGTGTGTGTGTGTGTGTGTGTGTGTGTGTGTGTGTGTGTGTGTGTGTGTGTGTGTGTGTGTGTGTGTGTAATAGAGAACTAATATAATAATCAGTTACTAATCTGAGCAAATAATAGACATTCAATATTACAATATGCTACATGATTCAAGCATGTATTATCATTTGTTTAATTTGAAAGCTCAAATACATATATTATTTAATTAACATTATAAAGCTACTATCAATCCACAAATATTAAAACAAAATACTACAAAATATAGTATAGTATTTGTATCATTTACTTACAATACTCGGTTTTGCCTGCATGAAACAAACATGTACAAAATAATTTATTACAACTAATTAATTTAGTAAATGTACTAATTAAACTGTACTCTGACTTACTTGAAAAGCTGAATACCTTCCAGCTTTTCGTGGTCTGTTGTATGAAGGAAGATAACGTCTAATTGGATCTAATTCATTAATATGTAATAAACCAGCAGTGAGTAGTTGAGCAATTATAAACATAGCTTGATTCCACAAATATATGGATCCAAGTTCTGTATCTGTAGAACTTTTCTGTCCTCTTCCTTCAGCACTTGGTACTCGATATGTACTACCAGGATCATTTCTTTCTAGTTCTAATCTATCCTCAGGTACATAGTAATACATAGGTATTACAGGATCTATTTAATTAAACAGAATACAATAACATTTCATATCATTGTAGCCAAATCTATTTTCTATCTACATACCTCCATTAATATCTTTGTACATTCGTTCTTTTAATAATTTTTGATATTCTTCCACTTGTTCTGGCAAAGTCTTAAAAACGCCATCAATGATCATAAATATGTAAAATAATGGCCATTCACATTCTATATTATCAAATTCCTATAACAAAAAAATATCTCTTTAATACCATTCTAAAATTATTAAAAGAAGTTAATGTAATTATGTAGACAGAAATTATAAATCCATTTAAGCACATTCTGAAAATAATATATACTAACAATCAAATACATCAGAGACCTTGATTTCACCAGATTTGTAATATCGTCGATCTTTGCTTTCTATAACGGTTTTGTATCCATCTCTGCCAAACCTCTTAAATCCGTAATTGCCTTTTAATCTTCGAATTATATTCGCCTTTGTTTCGTTATACAATACTTCTTCGTGAGTTGCAAATGCAGGAAAAGATATTGTTGGTAGTAAAGCTGTGTCTACACTCTAAATAGTACAATGTATTAAAATTTAAACTATAACATATTTTTACATAATATGTATATTTTTTACCTTAGAACTTGACTCTCTCGGAAGCATTGTTTCAAAAATACTACGATTTCGATTATGTGCATCAATATCAACATATATGACTGACCAAGAAGCTCCTTTTTCTCCAAATAAATTGCATCCATTAATAGCTTCAAGAGCACTTTTGGCTATACCAATTGAACTTGCATGTATTTCAGGTGTACCATCATTATATCTACTACCACGTTCCCACATGCCATAATCTGGTGTACGATATGCTCTTTCCACATAATATACAAGATTTTGTATAAATGCTACTTCATCTTGAGTATATATAATTTGCAATCCTGAAGAAATCATTTGTACTAAAAATATTAAATATAGTGAAACAATATCAATCTGCAAAAAATAAAATTGGTATAATAATTATTTTAAATCACTCTATCTTATCATATTTCAGTATGTACTATAATTACTTGCAAATGATTGTAATCGGCATCTTTAAAAATTTCATCACCAGTATCTAAATGAAATTTACAATGCAATGCGAAGCGATTACACTGATTACGTTTAAATAACTCTATTCTAGGTGATTGTTTCACCCAACATTCTAAAATCCCACGCATACATTTTACAGCTGATTGTCCAAGTTCATAAGATTTTCCACGATCATCATCTATACGTCTAAAAAACATAATATTATATACGATAATATAATAATTACTATACAAACTTAATCTTTTATTACCTATATGCTTGGTACAAACTCCATACAGCGGCCGCACAGTAAATACTTTCTCTCACACTTCCAACTACTTTATCATTTGAAACTTGTGGAAAAAGACCAGTTATACAACTTTGATAACGTAACAATTGTCTTTTAACTGCCAGCGTCGTGTTTTCTAAGTTATATCTTTTATGATTCTATTAAAATATGTCTAAAAAAATTACATATGAATTATTAAAACATGTTCTGAGAATGATATATTTACTATTGTAAGCATATACATACATACAATTTATTCTACACAATAGCGTGCATATGTATACGTATCAAAACGAAAATATGATTTTCTTACTTGGTTCCATAAATTGTTCGGAAATTCTTGGACCGTAAATATACCAAGCGATGAAAATGAGGGCCACGGTACTAACAGATGTAAACAAGAAGATTTTCAACAATTGCAACTGAAAATCGTCAAATGCTACCAAATCAATAAATTTGTGAAAAAAATCAGAAAATTTTTGTTGAAGTTCATTGCTGATTATGCTGTTGATCGGGTGAAATATTAACTCAAACGTTGTTGAGCCCACTAAGTCATCGGTAAGCTTATTGATCGTTTCCACCAAATATTCTACCCAAGACCACGAATTTTCATGTACGCTACTCATCACATGTGAAAAACTCCTAATTAAATTAAATAAACGCACACTTTTTGTTCACCTTTACTTTATTATGTCACATTACCCACGTCATACTTTGATATTTTCAAGTGTCTAAATCATTCTGATTTTCAAGGTCAGATCCCAGAATATGATGAAACTCGACCAATGGGAAAACTTCTGAATAAGCGTAAATAATAACATTCGATTTACCATCTTATAAAATGAATACTCATGACTCATGGCTTCGGTAACGCCGGCTCTGTAGCCATTTCATTTCAATCATTCGATGGTGATGGTTGTGTTTTAAAATCATACGTAAATATTTAGTATTTACTCGTTTTATATTGCTATATAACGTACAGCAATACTAATATTGTTGTTAACAACGTTAATATTGTTTAATATTGTTTCAACGTTGGTAAAAAAAAGCAGTAATATATTTGGAATATATATAATATAATTGGAATAATATAAAAGTATATTCCTTTCACACACACATCTCGTGTCTTATTATCTGCTAAAAATGGGTGGTGGAGATTTGGTAAGTTGAAATTAAATTTTAAGTTGAGTAAATATGTATTATATAGGTTATATAGGTTAATAGAAGCATATTGTATCTAACAAAATTTCAAATTTTGTTAATATAGAATTTGAAGAAGTCATGGCATCCATCTACTATGAAAAATATAGAAAAAGTTTGGAAAGCAGAGCAACAACAAAGTCAAGAAAAAAAGAAAATAGCTGAATTAAAGAAAGAAATAGAAATGGAGAAAGATCGAGAGGATATGAAAAAATACGCAATGGAGCAAGGAGTAATAGAAAAGAAAGATGACAAAAAGCTAGATTGGATGTATAAAGGACCAAATCAATTAGTCAATAGAGAAGAATATTTACTTGGACGGCCAATTGATAAATCATTTGAACAAATGGTTCAAACAGAAAAGAATAATGAATTAAACCAAGTACCAAGAAATCATGTTGAACATGGTAATTATATTTTAAATGTTTTTTAACCCTTTAACCTACAACATCGAGTTAGACTCCTGGTACGCTTTTCGGGTCAAACATAAGAAACACAAGTTAGACTCGTGATATATCCTTCGGGCTACATGCGATAAACATTTTTTTTCTTGGTCGTATTCGCAAGTACAGATATATTTTCTTGTAAAATATTAGAAAGATATCCTTAAAAATCTTGTACAATGATCAATTGGTAGTAATTATTTATCAAACATCTTGCAACATAAAATTAGTTGTGTCTTGCATAACTTCGAATGCCGATGGTTATGGCGCGCACTGTTGTAACTTAAATCGTGGGGCAAGGGGTTAATTTGTATAAGAATAGCACAGTGTTTTATACGTAACTTATTTGCAATTTCAGAATGTATTCCCCCGTCATTACGTTTCTTTTCTGGTAATGAACAAGTGGACTTAGCAAGAAAGATGCAAGAAGACCCCTTATGTACTATAAAGAAAAAGGAGATGGAAACAAGAAATCAACTGCTAACAAATCCAGTTAAATTAAAGCAATTACGACAGTTGGTATGTAAATGATAATATTGGCTTGTTATAATATTTTATTAAAAATATTTTATTAAAAATATTTTATTATTTATTTATTAATATCAACATTAATATCACTATTTCTAGTTGGAGCAGCAGTCAAAAAAAAGGAAAGGGGAAAAGAAAAAGAAGAAGACTAAACAAGATATTGATAGTGATGATGAAGCGCAACTGGACCTATTACTGGCTACTAAATATAAACAGTTAAAGGATAAAATTAGTAATAAAGATTTAATAAAGTCAATGAAAAAGGTGAAACATAAACGAAAGAAAAATTCTAGAAAAGAAAATGAAACTTCAAATAGTGAATCAGAAAGTAGTAACGAAGGAAGTGAAAGTAAAGAAAAAAATACTGAAGTTATAAAAGATAGTAAAGAAAGATATTTAATACCTGATAAAGAAGAAGAAAGAAAGCATAGGTCATATGAAAAACTTGTTAAAGCATGCAGTTCAAGCAATGATAATAATGATAGGTCATTCAATAGAGACATAAGAAAACACAGAGATAATGATTTTCGTTCGAGAAGTCCTCAAAATAGGAGAAGCAGTACTCATAAAAATACATACAATACCGAGAATAAGTATAAAGATCTTTCAAAGAGATCACATGAAAAAGAAACAATATATTCTAAATTATCTTCTGATACAAATAGATACAAGTATTACAAAGAAGATAAGAATCGAGATAAATGGAATTTTAAAAAGAAACAGGTTCTCACAGAAGAAGAAAAAGAACGACGTAGACAAGAAATGATAGCAAATGCAACATGGAGAGATGAAGAACGAGAACGTAATGTTAAAAAGTATCGCATGGAAGAAAAGAAAGAAATGGATAGTAGAAAAGTGTATAATCAAGATTTTGTTACAAAACAATTAGCAGCTGCTGCAGAAATGAGTACTGTTGCTTCTAGAATTAAAGCCAATATAAATAATATACAACGATCTGGAAGAGCAATGGATACAAATTTTGCTAAAAGGTGAATCCAAATAATACAGTTTGTACAGTTAAGTTTGTACAGTTTTATAAATTTCATTCTTTATAAGAATTACTATAATCTAAATGTGATATATTAAAAAATGTACACTGTGTAAAATATAATTATATATTTTATTGATATATGAATACAGATTTTTAGACAGAATTACTATCTTTTATAATTTTCAGTATTTTATTTATATAAAGCAAATTTTCTTGACTGAGGAAATATATATACACACATTAAGAAAATACCATATTTTTATATAAATATACTTCTGATTATATATAATGTATTTACAAACAATATTCGATTGTACTGAAGAATTACTTTCTCCATTATGTAATTTTACAAGTTTCTCTAGTTTCAATTGCATCGTTGATGTCATTAATAGTTGCGAAACATCCTCCAGTAAGCATATTATTTACTACAGCTCTAGCAAGATATCCTGTAGTTATTGAATAGTGAGCAGAGAAAAACAATGATTGATCAACAGTTTTTTCCATGTTATTATCCTAAACAAATTTATGTGTAATATTGGATTTACATATATACTGTAACTAATATATGTAAAATTATAGTCAGAATATATGTACCTTACAATACATGAGGAAACTATCTTCGACGAGTTTGTTAAGATTTAATTGTTTCTGAAAACTTAATTCTGGATTTCGAAGTAAAATTGTTGACACTATAGTGAGTAACTGTAAAAATGGGAGCTGTATATGTATACGTACTGCATATTTTTTTGTAAATATAATAATACTCTTGCACAAATCGAAAAATAAATCAAATATAAGTAAAAAAAGAATACCTCTACAATAATTTGGCGATATTCTGGCAATTGTATATGGTGAAGTAAAGATTCCACGAACAAAGCAAATGTAAGTTCCGAACGAGTCATATTAGACAGAGTAGGTTGTTGAGGTAATTCTCGTCCATTAACACAAATACCATCCGGACAACGCATTAATACTTCCCAAACGTGATTATAAAAATGTGCAGGTACTCTACATAAACAACCTTCGATTTTTCTACGTCCTAAAACTGTAATCCTAATACAACATAAAATTAATTTATGTATAATAGATAAATGTGTACTGTATGAAAAATAAATACTGTATGAAATAAATTAAGTTATTTATACTTTTCATTGTTGGCCCAATCTTTAACCGTCAATACTTTTATAAGGAATTGACGAATCTCAAATGGACTATAGTTCTCAATTGGTTTAGGATTTTTAACAAACATTTGTAGGTAAAGTTTTATTGCTTCTAGGACCCATCTATAAATAAGAAGAATATTTAATAATACTTATTCTAAATATTCTAGATATTAATGTTAAAGATGACACATAAAACACACCCAATACGAATTTTCAGTATTCCTTTAAACATTTCTGGATTTGTTCCAATAAGCCGACCGCAGTACAATAATACTTCTTGTTGAAGTACTGCTTGAACTACGTTATGTGGTTGAATTGTTGAATACATAACTGACTGAATTTCTACAGGTGTCATTGGTTTATCAAATACAGTTTCTTCTTGTCCAATTACTCCAACTGTTATCTGATATTAATGATGAATAAAAAATTCTTTATTTACACACTATAAATATCCAAACAATTTAACAAAGGTACCTGTTTTCCTTTAACAAGAACTCCTGTTATAAAAGGACTTATACTATCAACGGTGTGATTCAATAAACTGCTACAGTAACGAACAACCATCCAATATCTAAGACACCCTGCCTGTTGATACAATGACCTTAATTGATCTCCAACTAAAATAAAATATTAATCAAAGTAAATATCACTATGTACTTATAATCTTTAAATAATAATTTATATTAGTACCTGTCATTCCATTAATTTCATAGTTAATTCCTTCTCGTTTCAATAAAATACCATAAAGTTGACACAAAGTATATAAGCTTTTATTGTTACGAATTTCATTTAAAATATTATATAGTGGTTCATTCATATAATACTAAAACACGAAGCAGTTAGAATAAATAAAAAAAATATAGTTATTATTTATAGATACTTACAGAATAATCTTTTATATTTTCAGAATAAGTTAAAGCTTTAGGTACATCAGTTAAACTTTGATATCCAATATAATCGTGTTTTAATTGCTTAAATTGGGAAAGTTCAAGATCTGTCTCTACAGTATTTATAAAGTCCAAATGTTCTACACAACATTATATTTGCATTAATATTTACTAAATGATAGAGAATAAAATGTATTAATGTAAATATTAATTATACCAATGCATGAAGATGAAATGAGATTCTGTAACCGACCAATTCGAACTTTTGTTTTGTTACAATATCCTTTTTTTAACATAGCAAAAAGATCAAGCATTTCCTTAAATTGTGGATCTCTAACAAAGAAATTTTTTATTTATGAGTGTGATATAAAAACTACACTTTCAGCATATTAATTTAAAAATTAACAAATACCTCATATGTTCTTCTCGTATTAAAAGACATATAGTAGGTCGACCTGAAAGTCGCCAATATTTGCCCACAAACTGAAGTTCAGTTTTTATGTCGTCGATTAATAGAGCCATATCTCTATACAAATAAAAATCTGACACCTCAAATATTAGAGGATAACAAAGTACTGTCATACACATACTCTATAAACCTATAAAAAAAGTGATAATGAACTTCCTAAATCAATTTTTATATTATACATTGAACATACCTTACTTGTACCCAAAGACCCAATTGGTCTTGCTGGTCGGCCTTGTAGATTTAGTTTGTTATTCACTCCCAATTTTTCATAAACTTTTACTAATTGTGTAGATGATAATATTTGTACAGGTTCCACTTCGTGTGGTGTTTGTGTTTGTATACCATATGTTGCCATCATAGCTTGTAATCGCATAGATTCAGCAATAAGAACGATTTGTACTACAAGATCTGTATGAGTACCCTAACATAGAGAAATTTTGTAATAAGTCAATCATTATCAATGCATTATTATAATATGACAAGAATGTTAAAATTATTAATATAATACATTTTTTCATTCCCTAAAACATTCAAAATTAAAAAAGGAGTTCAATTAAATAAAAACAAAACTAGAAGTTTTTAGAAAAATTTGTCAATTAGACAATGTAATGATGTAATAATACATATACTATGTATTGTAAAGTTAAGAAATAATAATGAGAAAAAGAAGATGGCAGAAACAAGCATCTTAAAAAAGAACTAAGATAAATCATGCCTTGATCCAAGCTTCATGCATTATAACTAAAAAAAATGTCTCCAATATTTACATTAATAATGTGTGTGTGTGTGTGTGTGTGTGTGTGTGTGTGTGTGTGTGTGTGTGTGTGTGTGTGTGTGTGTGTGTGTGTGTGTGTGTGTGTGTGTGTGTGTGTGTGTGTGTGTGTGTGTGTGTGTGTGTGTGTGTGTGTGTGTGTGTGTGTGTGTGTGTGATAGAGAACTAATATAATAATCAGTTACTAATCTGAGCAAATAATAGACATTCAATATTACAATATGCTACATGATTCAAGCATGTATTATCATTTGTTTAATTTGAAAGCTCAAATACATATATTATTTAATTAACATTATAAAGCTACTATCAATCCACAAATATTAAAACAAAATACTACAAAATATAGTATAGTATTTGTATCATTTACTTACAATACTCGGTTTTGCCTGCATGAAACAAACATGTACAAAATAATTTATTACAACTAATTAATTTAGTAAATGTACTAATTAAACTGTACTCTGACTTACTTGAAAAGCTGAATACCTTCCAGCTTTTCGTGGTCTGTTGTATGAAGGAAGATAACGTCTAATTGGATCTAATTCATTAATATGTAATAAACCAGCAGTGAGTAGTTGAGCAATTATAAACATAGCTTGATTCCACAAATATATGGATCCAAGTTCTGTATCTGTAGAACTTTTCTGTCCTCTTCCTTCAGCACTTGGTACTCGATATGTACTACCAGGATCATTTCTTTCTAGTTCTAATCTATCCTCAGGTACATAGTAATACATAGGTATTACAGGATCTATTTAATTAAACAGAATACAATAACATTTCATATCATTGTAGCCAAATCTATTTTCTATCTACATACCTCCATTAATATCTTTGTACATTCGTTCTTTTAATAATTTTTGATATTCTTCCACTTGTTCTGGCAAAGTCTTAAAAACGCCATCAATGATCATAAATATGTAAAATAATGGCCATTCACATTCTATATTATCAAATTCCTATAACAAAAAAATATCTCTTTAATACCATTCTAAAATTATTAAAAGAAGTTAATGTAATTATGTAGACAGAAATTATAAATCCATTTAAGCACATTCTGAAAATAATATATACTAACAATCAAATACATCAGAGACCTTGATTTCACCAGATTTGTAATATCGTCGATCTTTGCTTTCTATAACGGTTTTGTATCCATCTCTGCCAAACCTCTTAAATCCGTAATTGCCTTTTAATCTTCGAATTATATTCGCCTTTGTTTCGTTATACAATACTTCTTCGTGAGTTGCAAATGCAGGAAAAGATATTGTTGGTAGTAAAGCTGTGTCTACACTCTAAATAGTACAATGTATTAAAATTTAAACTATAACATATTTTTACATAATATGTATATTTTTTACCTTAGAACTTGACTCTCTCGGAAGCATTGTTTCAAAAATACTACGATTTCGATTATGTGCATCAATATCAACATATATGACTGACCAAGAAGCTCCTTTTTCTCCAAATAAATTGCATCCATTAATAGCTTCAAGAGCACTTTTGGCTATACCAATTGAACTTGCATGTATTTCAGGTGTACCATCATTATATCTACTACCACGTTCCCACATGCCATAATCTGGTGTACGATATGCTCTTTCCACATAATATACAAGATTTTGTATAAATGCTACTTCATCTTGAGTATATATAATTTGCAATCCTGAAGAAATCATTTGTACTAAAAATATTAAATATAGTGAAACAATATCAATCTGCAAAAAATAAAATTGGTATAATAATTATTTTAAATCACTCTATCTTATCATATTTCAGTATGTACTATAATTACTTGCAAATGATTGTAATCGGCATCTTTAAAAATTTCATCACCAGTATCTAAATGAAATTTACAATGCAATGCGAAGCGATTACACTGATTACGTTTAAATAACTCTATTCTAGGTGATTGTTTCACCCAACATTCTAAAATCCCACGCATACATTTTACAGCTGATTGTCCAAGTTCATAAGATTTTCCACGATCATCATCTATACGTCTAAAAAACATAATATTATATACGATAATATAATAATTACTATACAAACTTAATCTTTTATTACCTATATGCTTGGTACAAACTCCATACAGCGGCCGCACAGTAAATACTTTCTCTCACACTTCCAACTACTTTATCATTTGAAACTTGTGGAAAAAGACCAGTTATACAACTTTGATAACGTAACAATTGTCTTTTAACTAAAAATTATATATAATCTACTTACTTTATTGCTACATGAGATAAATATAATACGATGTAATAATATGAAAATAAATATTCTTACCAATTCCATAATAGATATCAAGTTGTCTGACTGTATCTTCATAATTTGATATCTTGAGAAACATGTCAATATCTAAATCAATAATACTACCTTGCCGTACATTTCTGATCTGAGAAGCTCTATACAGTTAAATATACTGATTATAATATTTGCTTAAGATTAATTACAGTTAAAAAAATTAATTATATTCAAGAGAAGCAAACCTTTTTGTGGAGATTGTTACAAAAGATGTCATCTTATTCAGATTAATCAATTCAATAGGTTTTTAACTTGATTTTATTGTTTAATGATTATATGGCAACAATTATTTCCAGTTACTTCAATAACATGGTTATTTATTATTAAAAAATTCTTTAGTAGAATATAAAACAATTAAGGAGACAATTTAAATAATAAACAACTCTTCTTTAATCCTTGTGTACGCATACGCGCATTAACCTTGACTGTGTTCTTTTGAATAGTTAATTTTACTTACACTACAATCAAATCTTCTATGTAATTGGCACGTAGAAGTTATTTACTATCTTTGACTTAAAATAGAAACCAAGAAGTAGCTATAAGTAGGTTCATTCCTAATTCATTTTAAGGTTCTCTGAGATGGAAAATTTTTGAATTATGTAATTGCATTTCCAAGTATTTAATAATATATTTCCAATTTTCTAATTGAAATTTATTAAAATAAAATATTTTAAAGGAGTTTTAATTAAGATTTTAATTGTAATTAAATTTTTCCAATAATTATATTGTTCCTTATCTATTATTAAATTACAGATGGAAGTTTTATTTCTGGACGCATATGATGTAAACATTTTAAAAATATGTAATATTATATGAAAATATTTGTATGCTATGAAAGATATATAATAATATAATACATTAAACTATATACATTTCCGTTTATTCTGTTTTTATAATATGGTCAATAGTTGTAATGTGTATAGTAATAATACTGATAGCGATAGTGATCTATCTTTTATATAATATTTATAGTATATATTATTATAGTATATAGTATGTATATAAATATACCTATTATACTAGTATAGCGATACTATCACTATATAATATAATTTGTGTTATAATTTGAATTTTATTTTGAAATTTGTAAGAGAAATAAAAACACCTATAAAAGAATTAAATTAAAAAATTATTATAAAATATTTTACTTGAAAACGAAAAATACAGTAAAAACTTGCTTAAAAAACATAAACGTAATGCTAGTTAAATTATAGCTTTATATACTATATAATTCGACAAACGTCATAGTTAGACGTTTATATGAATGTTTCGAATGTTTATATGAATGTGTACTTATATAGAAAATTAATTAAAAAACAAAAGCATTTATAACAAAAACAAATGCAAAATTATTAATAAAATATTCTATTTGAAAAAGAAAAATGCGCGAGAGAAACTTACATGAAAATAAGGACTACTAACGAGTGAAAATCAACCATAAAAAAAATTATTGCAAATATATTATTATTATTCCGCGTTTCATGTTTCTGAAACATTTTTAGAATGCGTTACGGAACACGCACGACTGTCGTGACAGAAAATTGAGTCAGTTCCGCAAGCAGAGCGCGAGAGTTGTGTCTTGTGTATCTCCTGTGTTCCGTTTATAGTTACAAAGTGCATTCTCGTATATGATGGCGTCCGCGAAAAGAAAGCAAGACGAGAAAAATTTGAAAATATTACGCGAGCTGGTCTCACAACCTGGTAATAAAGAATGTTTCGATTGCCATCAGCGAGGCCCAACTTACGTCAACATGACAATCGGTTCATTCGTCTGTACCTCTTGTTCTGGTATGCTGTAAGTACTCGTTACTTGTAAGAAGCCAATAAAGTGTACCAAGCTCTTCTTCCTTATAAAAAAAATGACGTAACTGTTGTTTTACTTCATTATTTTATCATATTATGAATAGAACTGACCAAAATGTACTTTACAAATGCTTTACATAATATTTAACGATCAAATAATTATAATTATCACTGGATAAATGTCAACATTTCGAATATATTAGATAGGTATAGTTTCGCATTTAATGAAAAATAAAATATATTCTTATTTGTAAATGCATCAGTAATAGGTTTTGTCGAAACACGTGTGATGAATGTATTTTACTATGATGAATAGAAGATTGTGGATCTTTGTTAAATGCTCGCATTTGCGGTCAGGAAGTTAATATATACTATCGGTATCAGTGTTTTCTTTGTGCGTAGTAATTGTTATCAATGGTCAAAATGTGTTCTATTCATAAATAATATAGAATACCATTAGCTATTTTATAAAGTCCATAATATATATTATATTAATTAGTCTGACTGGCAATGGAAAGAATAGTTAAATTATTAAATATTGTAAATAATGTTTAATATACACAATAAATATTTTTTATTTTAATAATATTCAATAGGCATATATTATTTATAAATCACATTGTTACAAGTTTCGGTAAAATTTTAGTGTTTTTATTCTATACCAATTTAGATTATTTTTACCCATTATTAAATGCATAAGAATATCATACATTTTCTATACGTAGAACAATGGAATTGGATAGAATCATAACATGATTTTATAAAAGAGGAATAGAAGATTTAATTAGTAGAAAGTAATTATTAATACAATAGAAATATAATATTTAAAGGATGACTTTTATTGATAACTATGATTTTATTATTTTCAATCAAATCAATTAGTCTATCAATTAGTATATATAAAATGCAATAGGAAGAAATTTATATTAGTAATTTCTTTTTAAATTACAGGAGAGGCTTGACACCGCCACATAGAGTAAAATCTATTTCTATGGCAACATTTACTCAAGAAGAAATAGATTTTATAAAGGAACGTGGTAATGAATATTGTAGAAGAATATGGTTAGGCTTGATGAACCAAAATTCGTCACAGACTTTAGATACAAAAGATGAACAAAAGATGAAAGATCTAATGAGTGCAAAATATGAGCTTAAAAGATATTATTTGGATCCGTCCATGGCAAATCAGAACTCAAATCAAAAATCACAGTCATCTAATCAAACTAACATTCCAAGGGTTCCACATTCTGGAACATCTACTACAACATTATCTTCTACAACATCTACATCAGCTTCGAAAACAAACAATGTTGAATCAGTTAATTTTAATAACTTTTCAACAGATTTTGTAGCTGATTTCAGCAAAGTTCCTGATCCATTTATTACTACTACAACACCTGCAAATAAACTCAGTCAACCTATTGTACCTCAGTCATTCTTTGCCAATTTTGACAACAATCCTGTTTTTGACAGCCAAAAAGATACAAGTAAATTGAATCAATATTTTACATTACTGTTTTTACAAATTAATACAATATAATTATTATATTAATAATTGATCTTTTGTGTGTGTCTAGATATCGAATCCTTAAGTCCATTTAGTCAGACTACAGGAAATATGACTAATTCAATGAATGCAAATGGTGCACATGTACCTCCATCAGAAGATCGTTATGCGGCACTGAAAGACTTAGATTCTCTAATGAAACAAATACAATTGAAAGATGATACTACAACAACATTAAATACATCCACATGGAATACTAATAATGGTATATGCATTTATATATATCATTAAATCTTTAATTTATTAAAATTAATTTTACAAAATTTTTTTATTATTCTTATCATAGCTTCGAATTCACTCTGGAGTGTAGGAAATCAAACTACAAATGTAATTTCAAATCCATTTGCAACTGGTGATTTATGGCGACCATCTAATGTAGTTAATAATAATACACAATCAATTGATACCTCGCTATATAATCCCATTAATCCTTTTAAACCAGTACAATTTCCTATGAATAATGGTAAGTTCTTATTTAAAGAATGTAACATTCAATATATTTAACATTTGAAATAAATTAAAAAATATAAATATTTTAGATCCGCAGTGGGTAGGTATTGGACCATCTAGTAACAGAGATGTAATTCAATTTAGTCAATTAATGACAAATAAAGTATGGCAACCAACTCTTCCAGCATATCATGCAAATCCATTCATGGTATGAATATAATATTTTCGTTTTAATTTTATAAATTCATATATATATATATGTATGTATATCTAAATATATAAGCCTTTTTAGGTTGGTTCTGGCGTGAGCAACATGACAAGAAATTCGAACAATCCTTTCTTATGATTATATAAGCATAAGTTTCTAATGGAATTACGAACAAATAATATAGACCTAAAATATGTTTAGTTTAGGGCAATTGTTTATATATGTGACCTTATTGGCAATTAGTGCCATTAACTTTTATCTACAGGAGCACCAATCTCTTATTCATATAACAAAAAAAAATAATACTTTTATTTATGAATATAATATACACGTTAAATAAAGATTAATATTTGTTACCAATCGTGTATTATGTCTAGTAAAATCATCCCTTGATACAATTCAATTTCACTGTGTCTTATTATAAATTATGTTTGTATATATAAATTTTGTACATATATAAAAACCCGTTTAATTTTAATATAATAAAACATGTACATATTTTAAATATTAGGAACAAAAATTTTTAAATATTTCTAAATTAAATCATGTTTATTGGCGAAAATATATCTAATATGTAAATATAGCAAAGAAAATTTAATTTTTAAAAATATGTCGTAATAATTATACACATAATAAATAAAGGATTGAAAAACAACTACATTTTACCTGATGCACACTTAAATATAGTTTATTTACTTAAAAATTTCTAATAAATACAAAATCACAAATGAACACTTAGTCTTTGTCATAATTCAATACCAATAGATTCAGAGTAGAGATCCACTTAACCGGTCATAGTTGCATGATAATTAACCGTTATTTGATCATTATATTTGCAGTCTACATTACGTGTAGTTGTAAATATATTATTAATTGTAATAACATGATCGGTCGTGTTTTACAATTACATATGGATATAAAGAGAAGCCTTGTATCAACTAGTCAATTGTCATATAGCTGCCGTACAAATGTTTCGTTTCTCTTAGCTTTGTTTGCTAAATAGTATGGAAGCTCCAATGAATGATAAGAACTGTTGGTGGTAATTACTTAGAGTAATAAATTATTTATCAGTGTAAATGGACAAACAATCAAGAAACACTAATATACGAGTTCACCAATTATATTAATTGTTATGTATAAACATACGAGATGTGTAATATTGATATTACTAGGCAGGCATTGCGTATCTTAAAGATACATTAGAAAGCGCATGGACCGCTTTTTCATGGCACGAATTTACCTAGCAACCATTACTACTGGGGTTGCCTTTTGGCAATGGGCGCACCAAATACAATTTCTCACCCTGCTTGTTAGTATAAATAGGCGCTCGTTGATAATGGTCTACTAATTGGTCTAGTGTATGGAATTTTCTTTGACCAATACAATATAATGCTCCTTCCACATGTACCCTAAAGTGTTTGTTACGTCCTGGAGCTTTTAAAGATACTGAATAATCTCCCACCTATATAAATGTTATAATATTTATATTTAATCTTTATTGCATAATTTAAATTAAACATTTTATTATATTTAAAAGATTATCATAATGCATTGTTTATTATTATCAACGAGATATTTCAAATAAACTAATTTAAATATATAAGAATCGTATTAATTAAATTATCTTTATTTGTACTTACATTAGTTTCACTATCTCTAATTAAAAAATCACCATCATGACCATGTTGATTCAATAACGTGTCACATTGCGAACGTGAAATGCTACCATAGTACCAAGGTTTTCCAACAAGATGTGGTCTGTCACCAGGATCTGGCCTTCTTTCAAGGGAGTCTCCTGTACTAATCTCACTACTTGTCATTCCTCTCTCACGATATGGTTGTGTCAAATATTCACTCAATTCTTGAAGATAATTACGTGGCACTAGACCTATTTGACCTTGACTGTTTCGTGCTTTATACCATTCAGGATCTGCTGGTGGACGGTCAAGGATTTCCAAACGATCACCTTTCTCAAAAGATAATTCTTGATCATTGTTGGAAGAAAATGAATAAAGCGCAACAACAATATCAAGAACATTTTCTGCCATTGCATACGTATGAAGAGTATCATCTGCATCTCCTTCTTCATGAGTATAATTTGATGGAAACCATCCTGCTTGTGTACCACTTTGACCCCTCCACCAACCATCATTACTTTTTTCTAATATTAAGATTCTAGTGCCTTTGACGAGTGACAATTCATCTGCTTGTTGTGCTTGGTAATTGTACTTGACAACTGCTGTACCTATTGCTTCACTTGGATCAGCAGGTAAACGCCTAGCCATAATAGGAGATTCTACGGCTCTGGATGGTGAATTACTGGATGGTAGAGTTTTTGAGCCAGAGCCCTTTTTGACTTTCTTTTTAATACTGTCAAAAAGAGATGGCTTTTCTTTCTTGACATAGTTACTTGGCACATAGCCAGCTTGTCCTCTTGCACTTTGTACTCTCCACCAGTGTTTTGAATCATCAAGAAGCAAGTACCGTTCATTTTTCCGTAAATCTAACTCCTGAGCACCTTGTGCTCCATAGTCGTATTTGGCGACAACATAGCATACGTCGTCTTGACTTGTCTTGCCTGAAAATTGTCACAATAATGAATTTTTTTAATATTATATATTTTTAATCGAAATATAAAAATTTGATTACAATAATCCTAATTCAAATTTAAAGTTATTGTAATAAAAAGTTTTTAAAAAAATCAGACCACAGAATTAAAATTTGGATATTTATTTTAACACTTAAGTATAAAAATTAAATAAGACATAAATTGTTTATATATTAATATATATCATATAATTTATTAATAACAATACATATTAATAATAACAATAGTAATAATAATAACAATAACAATTGAAAACAGGAAACATAATTACTTAGATTCAGAACATAAAATATCTAATATATACAGAATCTACTAAATTAACTAATCCTTAGATTACAAAATACATTAATAGTGCAGATAACTGTTATCCCTTAATAATCTCCAATTATAATATACTAAAATATTAATTTTAGATAAACTATTTAAAGCAATTTGTTACAAAATAATGTGAAATGTAAAATAAAGAATACATTTGTGTTTAGAATTTATTTATATTATGCCTTTTATATATTTTTACAATTCCATTTTATAAATTACTTTAATTTATTTAAACTACTACACATATAAGATTTTAATATCTGTCAGGAAGTGTAATTTGTTAGTTGTATTGAAACTGAAAAACATTATACAACATATTTTATACATATATTTATGTAAAATGTTATTTAATTTTTTTTTTGGTAATTCATTATTATCATATATTTTCAAATATAATGAATATATGTTTAGAAATATAGTTTAAAGATATATCAATTAATTCTTTTTAATAAACTATAGTAATATAGACAAATTTACACAAATTTAACAAATTTACATACAAAGCAAAGCATACAAGAATAAAACGTACCATGCTTCATGGCTGCCATGTGCGAAAATGGATATATACGTCTGAGTGTGGCGTGAGTATGCTACTCACACACTATTTGCATAAATGTTAAATCTGCTTGTTCTGTGTCGGCAGCGTGAGTGCAGCAGGCATTCATTCTTTAGCTTTTTGTTTAGTGTTGATATACCTGCTGATTTCTTTGCTCAGAGTCCATCGTTCTCAAGGGTAGGGCAAGCAAGTGCATTACCAACACTTTAGAAAAAAAATGAAACAATCATTAACTTGATATCATATATATTGTAAAATACAATATTTAGATATATTATCAGAAAAATATTATACTACATTACTTAATTTTATTGTGTTTACTTAAAAAAAATATATATATATAATTTATCAACAAAGGAAAAGACATTTATTTATTAAGTAGCATACTGAGAGTTATTTTATGTTAGTATTATTTTTATAATTTTGTTAATATAATTAATAGCTGCTAAATTAAATGCTCTCGATATATATTTTATAATTAATAAATTTTATGCAATATACAAACATATATTTTTGAGTTATTCAAAGATATAATGTAAAATTTTATATGTAAATAATAAACTAAAGTATTTATAAAGAACAAATAGAAAATACATGCAACTATTTTCTTTTAGTAAAGTCTACTTTGCTTTTTATATACAAAAGTTATCAAATTATCGACTTTGAAAGTAATAAAGACAACTATAAATTAATATAAAGCAATGAAAATGTATATTGTTAATGCAATATTATTTATAAATGTTAATATATATATTTTTAGAAGTAGATCCTTCGCCTGAATGAAATGATGCTACAGAATATAAAATAAAAATGATAAAGATCGGTTTAAATTTAAAACTTTTCCTAAATAAAATATATTCAAGAAATGTTAAACTATACTAAACTTTGATGCTAAAAATGTATATAAATTATATATGTACTTTAAATACAATCATAAATTAAATATATTTTAATATTATTGTTATATACTTTTAATAATAGAATTTATATACAAAATGAAATATATAATAAAATATCTTTTAGAAAATATTGATAAAGAGAACATTTAACATCCATGCTAACTACAATGTATTATAAAGTAGAATGTACTTAACAAAAACACGCAAAATATTGCATTATTATTAAAACCTTTTATGAAGAAACAAAACATATGATGCAAAAGATAATTAATAAATTTGAAAAAGAAAATCAAAATATCAAAAATAACTGCAAAACTTAAATTATTACAGATAAAGCTTATATGGAAAGATTAAAATATAAACAAATGTGATGTTATTTTAACCATAGCTTTGAATATTATAAAATTTGACAGTTGTTATAAGCAGATTGCAGATATTTATGCAAATTTTCATAGAAAATTGACAATAAAGTGGGGTATGGATTTGTTTATCTCTAGGCAATATTAAGCATATATTATTCATTTTACATATTCTATATATTTCATGTTTTGCACATTCCTTCTTGAAAAACATATGGTAGTGTGTACAAAATTTATTTTATCAACTATATTACAAATTTTATGATGTAGTGTTAATGTTGTGTTATGTGAAACAATGAATATATGTTAAATTATAAATAAATTTCAATTAATAAAGATCTAATTAACTATGTATTGTGAATTATAATCACGGTGTACAGTTAACAACGATTCCGCTATTATAGAATATTATTGCATATTTTACATGTTTTTTGTATACAGGTGATACATTTTATATTTCTATATTTTGTATATTTCATTTACATGTTCTAACATATCTGAAATGCATAAACATCTGCATTCTAGTTATAACCGATAGATTCGATAAAACAGGCGAATGTGCCGCCCATTGTGAAATATTTACATACGCAGCAGAACGCGTATACACAAGAATTGTGACAATTATTTCCTGATCCCCTTCACGCAAACCTTGAACGAGAATGTGGTAACTTTCGAAGCACAGTATATAGAATATCGTTCATTGCCTTCTTGCCTACCATACTACAAAAGCAATGTAGAAGCGTGTTGAATGCAAAGGGGCAACAACTAGCACGAGTTTCTATTCAGCCGTTCACTTTATTATTTATGAAATATTATAAAATAATTTATCGCTCTATTACTGAAAAAAGAAAACAAATAAATGCAGTAGCTTACCGATTTTTAAACTTGACATATTCCTGCATACAAGCTTCGAATTTTACGTCGTTATACAGCTTGTTTTCCCCCACCCCGGCACGCAGCCATGAACGGGAGCGACTAGAATGTATAGGGGATTGAATCTTTATGGGGAATCGGGTCGAGGGGGGGACCTGGAAATTAGGGAAAGATAGAACGAATCGTAGAGAACTCCATCCACCAAGAAGTTTTCGTCACCGTTACGCTGTCAATAAGCATCGAACACAAGAATATAATATCAACACTTTTACCCACAATATTAATCTTCACAAGTAAAATGCATAAGCAAAATCTTTGTGTGGATATTACAATATTTTTTGTTTGTTATATTTAGATTCATTTACACGACCCCTCCTGCAAAAGAACAGACCCACCCTTAATCCAAAGACGTTAAATGACCATGCGCGCTACTGAGTACTGAGATTATCGTCTCTGTGAAATTGTCTCTAAAACGATACTAGCGCCATGATATGAATAATCTTAATCGGCCTTAATACATCTTCACTTGTACAATCGATAGGTTATCTTATGTGATTTTTTAATTATTTTTATTATAATATTATTGTGGATTTTTAGAGAGTCTAAAATTAAAAAGCATATATAGTTGATACTACTTTTTAGGTTCAATTTCTAACAACAATATTATAATACCATAATTTTCCATCATAAAGTTCATTCTCATGAAGTATTTATGCTCTTTCCACAAATTGTATAAATTTTGAGATATCTATATTTAATGATAAATATTTAAGTGAAGGATATATTTGCATGTGTAACATACACGTATGTAGTCGTATTCTTATATAAATATAATATGAAGTGACATTTAAACATATATATACAAATATACATAGTCTACATTAACATATGTCATGTTCAGTATTCTTCATATTTACTAATATAATAATAAAAAGAATACCAAATACTTTCACAAAATGAAGTATGTATGATATATATATTTTATCAAAATACGAGACGTTTCAAAGTTAACAGTGCTGGATTAGTATATTTCGATTATAAAATTAAATTACAACCTATTCATAATATGTTGCATTTAATGAGAGAAAACTTAGAAAAAATACACTATTCACATTAAATTACGGTATAATTTGGAATAATGGACAATTTATCTGATTCATTTAAAGGAGAGTTAGATTCTGTTACATCAACAGATTCTCTGCAATTGATGACCGATGAATTTCATATTAGACACTTATCAACACCAGATGTTTCAAATATAGAATTATCAAAACGTGTTGCATTATTAGAACTAGAAAATGAGCGACTTCGAATAGATCTAGAAAATATGCGTATTGAACTCAATGCAAGAATTGCTGCTAATGAAGGGCTTAAAGGAAAAATCACAGAATTGTATGTAGAAATGCAGTTAGTAGTTCAGGAAAAACAAAAATTACAAAATACTCTAACAGATGTAAAAAATCATTTAGATGCATCAGAAGCATCTGTAAAATGGTATCAATCTCAAGTACATGGTCTACAAGCAAGCAAGAAAACTTTACAATTAGAAATTGATACCTATCAAGGAATTTTGCAGCAAAGACAGCAAACAATAGCAAACATAAATGCTAGATATAAGCAATTAAACATAGATTATTCAGAACTTCTTCAAAAACACAGAAAAGAAAAGCAAGATTTGGAATATGAGGTACAAAACTTAAAGACACAAAATCAATCAAACAGTATTTTAGAATCATTAGATATCAGTACATCAAGTTCTTCAGATGTCTCCACAAAGTTAGAATTAACAGAAGATGAATTAAGAGATACAAAAGCAGAGTTAAAAACATTAGAAAAACGACTTTTAGGTAATGAAGTTTCTAAAGCATTGATGGAAAATGCTTTGGCTAAGCAACGTATATTAATTACAACTATGGAAGAAAGTATACAGAAATGTGAAACTGAAAAAAATCAAACTGCTGATACATTGCGTAAAACGCAACTTGAAATTCAAAAGTTAAAATCTGAGAATGAAGCATTACAGACTACTCTGTTGTCTTCTAAACAGGAACAAAGTCAGATAGAAGATGCAATCTTTCAATTGCGATTACAGTTAACTAAAATGATTGCACAGTATAAACTTCTAAAATCAAAAAATATAGAAGCAGAGGAAAAATTGAATTCAATGCAAGATGTAATAAATGAAAATAAACGTTTAAAAACATTATCATATGAAGCTAACACTGCTTTAATCAGAAAACTTAGACAAGAAAAACGAAAAGTTAAAAGTTTAGAAAATAAACTTCATGGAATTCAAATAAAGGGACATTTAACCACTATGGTATAAAATGTTATTTTATAATATATATATATAAGATTAGAAGACTTTATTATGGAGGGATTACTTATAATTATCTTATAACTATTCTGTTTCAGAAAAACAAAATGGAAGTTTCTTTACATGAATGCCTAAAACAGGTTTTAATGAGAAATAAAGTAATTTTTTACATTAACTTTTTAATATAAACATTAATTGTTCATTCATAATCTTTTTATTTTTATCAAGAGATTTAGTATTAAAATTGGTTTTATCCTACAGGATTTAAAAGATCAATTGAAGGCACTAGCAAAAACTTCAGATGAAAGTATTGATGAAGGATATGGTGACAACAGTATTGTTAGTTCTGTTTCTATAGACATTCCCTCACCAAAATCTATCAGTCCAGTATTATTAGATGCAGCTTCCAATATTTTGCTGCAATGTAAGGACTTTTATAAACCAGTACAAACAGAACTTGAACAGTTAAAATTAAAACTTAATAAACTAAAGGAACAATATACTACATAGTATTAAATTATTTTCAACCATTTATGATTTTATTACATATCCATAAAAGGCAATGACTGGTATTCATAATATTGATTATAAATTAATTGTAAATATACTAACTTATTATTAATCTTATAATTTGATTGTTATAAGCGTCCTAAGTTATACATTTATTTTTTTTTTAAACTAACAATTTATACATTCCTAATCAAGATGAAAATGCTGTGCACAATTTTAAATACAAGATACAATAAAAAAAGAATTATTTTTATTTGTTACTAAATTATATTAACTCAAGATTGAAACAAAGATATGAATGTATTAATATTACATACATATCGCTAAATTATTATATTGTTACTTTTACAATATATCCTATGTGTTAATTTTTATGAAATGAATGTAATAAATGAATCATAGAATCTATTTTATAAACATTGAATCCTTTTATTTGTAAGTAATATCTATTATAAATGTTATATATTTTTTTATGATAAATATATATATAGTCACTACACACATATTTTTAAAATACCTTTTTCTTGATAAATAACGATTATAATGAAATGACATTTTTTTAAGTAGAAAAAGTGAAAATTATTATTTTGGCAATATTTGTGATACCATATATAACATGGAAAATAAAAATTTTATGTAAGTAATGTGCTTTGTTCTAATGCAGTGACATTAGATTAATGAAATAAAAATTGCAATATCTAATGAAGTCTTAGGATTTTATTAAAAGTTTTAGAAGCTATTAACATTGCAACTAAGCAATAATAATATGGAAAATTATAGATTTCAAAAATAATAAAATAAATAAAGGGTCAATAATAGAAGATTATACTTAAGACAAATATATGAAATATAGGATTTTATAGAACAAGAATTGAATGTTTTATCAAGTCTTTTATTAAGCTGTTTGTAACATATTTTGCATTAATCATTTCGAAAACACTATAAATATTATTATATTATAATTCATTTTATTTTTAATTAGCCATACATTAAAATTTTATTCATGGAAAATTTTTTTGTTTATTGCATTTAATATTTGCTTAATATTAGTGCAATTTATATATAAAACATTTTTTCATTGAATATTTTTATTACATTTGTAAGAAACATATATCAAGATTACAAAGATTCTATAATTATAAATACATACTGAACTTCCAATTTTTAATTTTTGGCATAAAAAGTTATGTACATACATATTTATAAAATAAGCGTACTGAAAATTGAATTACACTTTTCTTCTCTTAAAAATATCACAGGTAAATATAGTATCAATATAAAGAAAACAACAAAGTTTTACTTTGAATGTATTGAACTAAATATAAGTTCTTTGGTACATGTATGTATAAATAAATATTATATAAAATAAGTTTAAAAATAAAGAAATATTATTCTTTCAATCTGATTTTAGAAATACATTTAATTCGTTCATTTTCATCCTTTTTAAAAGAATGTAAGTTCAACAAGAAGATACAAAAATATTTACGTCTTTATTTCATATAATAAAAATTTTGCTGTAATGAAAATTAAAGATTTAGAAGAAACTTTCTGTATTATTCCAATTACACTCATATTGAACTAGATAAAATATTTTAATATATACAAAATATAATATAAAAAACAAATAGCTATGTGGTATATAGGTTTCATTACAATTTTCAATCAGACAGTTCTTTGTTCATTTTTGTTGAGACAAAGTGAAAATAAAGGTATTTTATATTGATTTACAGTATATTACTTTATATTATTTAAAATATAATTTACAAAAAATGCATAATATTATTGTTTTATGTTGTATTTTGTTTAAAAAAGAATAAAAATAATTAATCTTTTTTACGTAATTTTACATGTGCTGAAACATTTTATCTTTTATAAAAGCATTTTCTATTCTATTTTTAGAGATCATAATTACCTTAACAATATATAACTAATGTCAAATATACCATTGCTATAAAGAAGAATTTACATTATTATTAAAAAATTAATATCTTAATTTATTTGAATTGGAATGACCTGATGTTTTCATTCTTTAAAACTTTTTCCTATTTTATGTTATTACTCTTTTTCAAATATCACAATTACAAGGAAGATTTTTACATATTAACAGAACCTACTTTTGCACCCAACAAAGAAATATTTACAATAAATCTCTTTTTTAACAAGATGTTCAAAAATAAAATGAAGAAAACAAAATACAAATAAATTACAGAAATCAAAGACTTACATTTTTTCAATATATATACTACATAACTACAGAAAACATTTTGCCTCGAAAACATTTTATGTTGTTCACATTATTTTTTTAATAATGTTCTTTCAGAAGTAGTGGTTAATTTATACATTAAACCAAAGTTCTCAACTCTTGAGAGAAAGGTATATTTCACATGTTAAACTTGATATATAATAGCATTACATACTTTTTCTAAAGATTTACATTGCTTCTGAATATATGCATAGAGCAAAAGTGAAATTTTCGATTCCTTTAAAAGGAATGAACAAGTATTTCTTTAAACACTGATCCATGTCTGCTCTGTTATATAGTACAATCTATATTATTAATAAATTTTTGCATAGAAATGAATATTGTAAGTTATGAAATTTATGTGAAAATGATTAATTTGAAAGTGATACATGTTATTTTTATACTCTGAGACTGTTAAATTTTAAATGACTGGTATAAAATATTTTTAGTATAACATTTTGATTGGGTATCTTTTCTTTCTTTTGCTTGTTTGTAATATGCTACAGTACTTACAGCTCTGTATACATATTTATATTAAAAAAAAAGAACTAACTTTTGTACGATTGTAGATCGTTTAAAAGAGCACCATGGCTTCAGGAGTCTCAATGGATTGGAAGTCTCAACATATCCCATTTTATACACCGTTATAACAGGAATGTTGCTGAACAATGAAACCTATAATTTTAGTACGTAAAAGTGATTTGAAATTAAACAGTTATTATATAATACATACACAATTATGCTACTAATGCTGTTCATATTATTGTATACACTTAGCAAAATAGAAGACCAGACAGTAAATAATTTATCTCGAACCCATTGTCATCTGGGAGTAGATTCCGTGTGCCTAACTCTGTCAAATTGACGACGATAATGAGTTCGTCCACGACCTCTGTTTCGATGGCCATGGTTATTATGACCTTGGTAATTATGATGTAGTTGCCTTGATTGATAGTGAGCATGATTTTGTGTCTGTGAGGACTGTTTTGATTGTGGCATTTGCTGAAGGAAATATTTTATTATTAAGGTATTAAAATTAAAAAAATAAAAATTACAAATTATAAATATTAGAATCTTTAGATACATATTATCAATTATATATTTTTTCATTAACAAGTAAGAAATTTATGTAAAAGTTTTTTATAATTACTATCTAATTTGTCAATACAATCTTTATCATTATTTTTAACATGTAAACATACCATATGATCAACAGGTTGCATATTTTGATTTGAATATGCATTTAAACTGGTTCCCGGAGGGTTGGGTCCTTCAGTAGTAGCACCTGGCTCATCTTCTGTTCTAACCAATGTTTTCACACCTTCAGCTTCTAAGTCAATTATACCACCCCTCCTTTGTTGCCTTAAGAATAATGCTGCCATTTGTTTTTGTAATTCTCTCAGCTCTGCAGTTACTGAAAAATCGATAGCAGCTTCAACATCAATTGGCGGAGGAGCAGACCATAGGCTTTCTACATCGCAATTGATGGATTCTCTACACACAGGACATATGGCCTGAAACAATATGTTATGTTTAATGGTAACTAGAACTATCACAAATTTTTTTAGTTCTATATTCATAATTACATATTAGTATACCTGGAATTTATTTGTTGCATCTTGTTGCCATTGTGGCAATTTTTCTTGTTCTTCTCTATAATATCGTTCTGCAGCAGCAACATGTGCTGCTAAACAATGTGAATGAAAATAATGATAACATTCAGTTTTTGTAAATTCATCTCCTTCCCGAAAACCATACAAACATATGGCACACTGATCCGTTGGAAGATTACTTCTTGTAAGGTGTTCTCTTATTAACTGTTATAATAATATCGCATAGATACAAAACATAGCATATAGCCAATAAAATAATAGTTACAAAAGCACAATAATAAAACATAATATAGCATCTAAAGGAAATAATAAATGAAACACTACAAAATCCTGAAGTAAACCTGATATAAATTGAGTAGCAGTATAATAAAATTTAAATATAACTCTTGTACATACATTTTACATAAGCTCAATGTATACTTCAACATATTTTATTATTCACAGAACACTTTCTAATATGTAATACATACCTCAATGAGTTCAAACATAACTGGTTGACCTATGAAATCCTTACATTTTGCTTCTGCATCTGACTGCATAAGTCTCACTGTATTTTCATCTAAACCTCTAGGATTTCTGAGACTAATAGTAGGTGATATATCAGGATATCCCACAGGTAACTGAACAATAAGTGTTACACAAACATATTGAGACTGTGAATCTTCACCAGTTGAGGGAAATAACACAGTTTCAATACATTCTGGTTCACCTCTGAAAAAACATTGATTTTTCACAATACATAAATTTCTAAATTCTGTAATATCAGTTAGTTTGTAGTTCAATGAGAATTTATTATAAAGATTAATAAATATTAAATATAAAGAGTATTAAAATTATCAAATTCTTTATTTTACAAATACTATACCTCTATATATATATATATTATATATATATATATATATATATATATATATATATATATAATTAAAAATACTTCTAACAAATAATAATTAATATAATTAATACATGATATTGTATAATATTATAACATTGACAGTGTTATTAATTAATATCTGTTAAGCCTCCAAATTCATACATTTGTATGAAGATAAATATTCTTATATTATATTCTTTTATATTATTTGTGTTTTCTATATTACTTTACTTTACTGTTAAAATACCTTCCTTTCCTGTATAAGTACATATTTAAATATTAAATTTAATATGCTTTGTTAATGAAACAAATATTTAAATCATAAATAACATTTTCTAATGGCACATTACCTATAATTTATAATGATTGAAAGTTTCAAAATGACAATTGATTTAATTTATTTATTAGGTTACAAACATTACATTCCCTAAAAAAACTTACCTGTCATTTTCTTTTATATTTAATTCATCATCAAGCAATATTGCTTTTAGTGCTTCAATTTCGTCAGTTACTCTATAAAATAGTTTAATATATAATAAAAAAAAATGGAATATTCATTGAAAACACATTTAATATGAGATCTTGCTCAAAAATTACCTTTCATCTACTACGATCTCTGACATTGTTCCTAAGATATATAATAATATACTTTATTCTGTGAAAATTACTTCGAATTTGACAGCAGATCTTTTTTCAGTTTTCGGCGATTATAGGATTCTTGATAAGCGTCAATGTGCGTCAATATTGAAAGCCTTCTGCTACTATTACTGCTACCAACTGGATCGCTTCAGAATTATTGGTAACATATTACTACTGTCACTAAGAGAAAAATTTCACTAAAGAAAATAATTTAATTCTGCTGTAGTCACAGCTAAAAATTTTGTTAAACATTTTTACTTTTTTTATAACAAGTATTTTCGATATAGCAATATATAACATATCATTTATGTAATATATAAAAATATATCTTAATGGAAAGTTCATAAAATTTTGCCAAAATAAATATAATAGAAAGTATTAATTATAGGTAGCTAAATCTTAAGAAGATAAACTTTACTTTAAATAAAATATGTGATTTATATATGTACAGGTAATTATTAAAAAGTAGCACTTAACATTTTATAGAATCATGTATAAAAATATAGCGAACAAAATTTAATGAATAAAGTATGAAAGTTAATATTTATAATAAAAATTGTAATAAAAATAAAATTATTAAAAAAGTTGGAAGCATTATTAAAAATATAATGTACTGTAGTACATACATCAAAGATATAAACATACTAAAATATCTAAAATTTTTTTAAATATTTTTAATACATATATTTATGATTTAAAGTTTTTCTTATAAGACTAATTATACGATTATATTTTTAAATTTGTGTATATCTGGAATCGATATAATTAAATCGATTTTGTTTTCTGCATATTTCACTTTTATTATCATGTACATAACCTCTGTCTGTTACCATTTGACAAGAATTGTGAATTAATTTTAAATTGATTGAATTAAAATTCTTTTTTTTTTTTAGTAATATATTATAATGTCAGAAAATAAAGAAAAAGAAGAAGAAAAACCTGTTGTTGCAAAGACAGCAATTGATTTGCAACGATTAAAACTTCAAAAATTAATGAAAAATCCGGTAAATATGTCGAAATATTTAAAAAGTTAGTTAGTTGTCTTTTTTCTTTAATTCTGATCCTAACGAATATTAAAAACATGGATGTCAGAAATATTTTATTATTTCATATTTAGGATACCTAGAAAGATTAGGAAAAAAATATTAGATGTATATAGGATATCTAGATTATTGTCATAAAATGTTTATTTATTGCAATAGGAAAAGCCTATCATATTACCAGAACGGCCTAAAGCTAAAAGTACACCTACAGTACCAGAATTTGTTCGTAATGTAATGGGTAGCAGTGCTGGTGCTGGTAGTGGAGAATTTCATGTATATAGACATTTAAGACGTAAAGAATATGCAAGGCAAAAGTTTATTCAAGAAAAAGGTCACAAGGTAAAATAGAAATAATTATAAAATGTAAATTTATGTAACTGAAGCTATTTTCATAATTTACTTGCTTTACATTATTAACCTTTATAGTTTTGTTATATGTTTGTAATGTTTTCACTAGGAACTTTTAGATGAAGAATACCACAGAAAGATTGAAGAAAATAAAAGAATAGCTGAGGAAATAACTGCAAAGAAAAGAGCAAAAAGATTAAAGAAAAAACAGAAATGGAAACAAAAGAAAAAGATGAAGACTGGAAATGTAGAACAACATAAAAAAAGTGCAAATACTGATTCAGATGAAGAAAGTTTAGATGAAGAAGAGACAGGAGATAAAAATGATAATGAGGTCCAAAATATATCTGATAATGAAGTTAAAGATACAAGTTCTATAAATTTAGATGAGAATCAGTCTAAACAATCGAATATTCCTGTAAATACATAAATAAGAATGAAGTTAATGATGCAGGAAATATATTTAAATATAAACAATTCAGTTTCTTAGCAAAGATAAATAAGATTTAAATTAAGATGCCATGTAATAAAAATAATATATATATATATTATTATACATATAAATTTTATTTTTAAAAAAATTCGAAGAACATATTTGTTAAATAAATTTAGTCTGTGCTTTAATATTCTGTATGTACATCTTTACACGTTTATATACATATATGGTTATATAATTACGTACATGTTTATATATTGTGTAAATAAACACGTATGTATGTTTTCAGAACAATTATTGTTAGAATTTCAAATGTTGGATGCACATGAATATGTATTATTAATATACAATTAATTTATTACTTTGTTAATTGTTAAGTTAAGACAACGCTATCTAGATTGTCATATCTCTTAGTTCTTTCAAAAATACTTGCTAAGACTTGAGCAATCTTTCGTTCTTCTAATAATGAAGCACTTCTCATATATTTTTCTAATTGAGATTTTGCCTTTATTAAATCTCCCATTTTTTCAGGCACAATGGTCTCCTAAAATATGGAAAGGTTGTAAAAATGATATAATAATATTTAGATATTGATTTTGTACAACTTAATTTTTTATTGATTCATATATTAAAATCATACCTGGAACTGTTTAACATAGTTCGAAACATCATCTACATGTTCGCTTATTTCTGTCCAAAGATTTTGCAAGTCTGACACTTCTGTACAAGTAGCCACATGGCTAAGAGTAAGGCATAACTAAAAACATATATTGAAGATATTGATAGACTAATGTTTAATGAACTATGCTAGAATTTATTTAGTATTTAATATTATTTATTATTTAGTAATTACCTATAATTTTATATTTAATTACCTGTTGAATAAGAGCGTCACGGTGAGGATATTCGATGTAACTCGGTACATGCTGAGAATTTTCAAATGCTAAAATAAGACTCTTCCATAAAGTTATAATATACTTTCCGTATGAGTTACAGGAATATAATGCCCATGCTGCATTAGTACGCACTTTGAAGTTTGGACTATCGCAAATTAAGTTACACAATACAGGAAACACCTGGTCCTACTAAATCAATAAAATTGTATTGATTATGATAAAAAAATTAAAGAATTTATATTCTGTTCATTACATACCCGCCAAGAAGGTTGTAATATATTATCTGGATTGTTACTTAAAACTAATCCTAGAGCTCGACATGCATTCCAACGAACCTTTAATTAACATAACAGTTAATAATGCAATAAAACAGTTATTGATGCAATAACAATATTTTAATTTATGTACCTTCATATCGTTTCCTACAGTAGCACAATTTATAAGAGCCTCTAATCCTAATGATGCGTCTTTCAGTATATGTTTGTTAGGACACAAGTACAGAATACTTCCAAGAGCCCGAACAGCATTGCATTTTACTTTATCATTGTCCTTAGATGCTTTAATACTGACTTGATAAATTTGTGGTAATAACATTTCTAAAGGAATAGGTTCTACTTCTTCGTGATTTCTACAAGGACAGGTTTTTTATTTTGACAGAAAAAATTAAGCTGTAAGCAAATATAGAAGATATTAATTAACTATTTAATATGTTTATAACTAACGTTTCTTTAGAGAGGCAATTGCATAAATTAGCTAATGCCCAGGCTCCTTTAATACGAACTCCAAGATTTTTATCATCAGCAGTTAAACAAACTATATCAGCTAGATCCATTAAAAATCCCGTTTCTTCTTTCAGTGCAGGTAATGTGACTAACATTCCTAATGCTCGCAATCCAGCAGCTCTTACAGCACTTTCTTTATCGTGCACTGCGCCAAATAATATTGTAATGATTAAAACTGCTTTCTGTCTCTAAAAAAATGTTTATATGAAATGTGTATGTATAATAAATTTTAGTAATACAAGTTTTATACAAATACTCACTTGAAGTTGGGCAAATATAATAGAATTAATACTGCCTAGACAATCACATCCAGCTTCTCTTATTATTGTTTGTGGATGTTGAAGAAGGGACGTTATAGGATCAAATATAATATTCCAAAATATTGAAACATTTTTATCCTCTGAATCAATATTCATGAAACAACCAGCCATAATTTCTAAAGCCCGACAAGCGTGTAAGATTATTTGTGTTTCAGAATCTTGTATGACTCCTACTAAAGTCATTGTAATTAACTCTGTATGTGGAAACACAAGACTTCCAGTACTAAATGCCATTCTACCAATTAATTTTAGTGATTGGAGACGAACAGGTGTACTCATTGTCTAAATAATTAGATACATGATTATTTATTTTCAAAAAAATTGTATGCTTTATATCATTCACGTAAAATTTTAACTTAAAATGTAAGTATACCTTATTTGATATATTTTCCAAACAAACATGAATTAAAAAACAAATATTTGTTTCTTTGAATAATTCATTATTGTATTCATTTATCAAATTATTTTTCAAATCTTCAATATCTATCTCTTCTTCTCCTTCTTCATCTTCTTCTGTATTGTCACTAACTAAAATATTCACAGGTTGATCTGATGCTATGTTTACAGCAGATTGCTTTACGAGTATTTCAAATATTTCTGGGGTTACTGGATCACAGGAAGTAATAGCTTCAAAAACTGACAGTGCAGCAACACGAACTGTTGGATCTATGTAAGACATAATAATTATAAAATTTTATTTCTGAATAAGAAGGTATATCAACAATAGAAATACCTTTGTGAAATATGTACGGTCTACAATTTCTCATTAATTTTGTAGCAAGTCCTGTTTTCAAACGTGTATATGGTGTGCCTTGAACTAAAGCAGCAGCACATTTTAAACCATGAGTTAAAACAGCTACATTTGTTTCACCATTTAAAATCAAACATAATGCGAAATGCAATTCTTTTATCATTAGGCATACTGTGCCAAAAAAGGTAATAAAAGATGTATGATGAACATCTTCTGCATGCATTAGAAAAGGTTTAGCATCTACCAATAATTCTGTTAATGTGCTTAGCATATGTTGCTTTACTTTAGATACACATTCCTTTAAAATACTTCTAGCCAATACTCTCGCATTGTTTCGTGATCCAGTAGCAACAATTTGTGGCCAAAATCCAAATATTTCACGACTTGGTGAATTTTCAACAAGTACCTGCAGTAACCGTACAGATTCTAATCTTACTTTAGAATCCATAAAGACAGAATTATTACTTTCATTATCTGAGGTATCAGAATCACTTGAATATAAGCTAACTCCTTTGCATTCTGGTACAATATTATTTTTTACTTCATTACCAACCTTTTTAATTGGTTGTTTTCTTACTTTTGCTTTGTGATTCTTCAAATTCTTACATTTAGGAATTATATGAATTCGTTCTGGAAGATTCATTACTGCAGGACGAAGTAGCTGTGGTTTTATGGGAGGATAGTCCTTGATACCATAAAATAAAAATGCCTGCACTACTCCCAAAATTTCTCCTATGAAATCAATGGAATGTGGCAACATTTCATTAACTGTTATTATTTGCAGAATATGTAAACACGAACACAATATCTAAAAATTTAATTTACCAATAATGATAATGAAAACTATACAGTTCAATTTTTATTCCATATTTATTACTCACTTTCGTATGATAATATTTATTGTCATTTAAATATAAAGAAGAAGAAACAATATCTAGTGTGATATCTTTAATGATATATATCAATTCTTTTACTATGAGAGTGCTATTATAACTCATTAAAATTCCTTCTAAACAACTAATTGCACTATAGTGAATTTCAGACCATTGTATATGAGATAGATTTAAATACTTTTTTAGTAACTGATCATCTTCAATTAATAATTTCAAATACTGAAATAATATGTATTGTTCTAAATATTATGCATTTGTAATATTTCAATAATAGATAAATAAATTTTAATAAAATAAAACAATTTTAAAAAATTTGTACCTACATGATTAATATTACCAAATTGTTTATTTGTTAATAAACTTTTTATGGTTAAGAGCATATTATTATGTGTAATTGGTAAGGCAGATTTAAAAACTTCTATAATCCATTCGTTGCAATATATAAATGTTTGTTCTTGAAGCTCAATATTGTTTTGAACTATATTGACTAATAGTTTACAAAAATTTTGTATCAAAACAGTTTCTGCAGGCGTAATGATAATACATAATTGTTCAATCAGCAATTGTACTGCCTAAAAAGTTATTGAAAAGTAAAGCAGCAATTTTTATATTATTTTTTTATGTTTTGATTTAAATTGACAATCAACTAATATAAGCTAAATTACTTGATATATATTCTAATAAATATTATATATTTAAAAAAATTAATTACAATGAATTAAATTGTTTGTTTAAACTTACATCATTATTTAAACCTGTCAAATATCGATAATCAAGATTATTAAGATCATAAAGGTAATTGTTGATCAACTTTGTTTCACTATTTTTCTTCCTTTTTGTCAATACAAGTAGTTTTTCTACTATACAATCAAATTTAGTGGTATAATTTGTAGAATCAACTTGTGTTAAAGCCATTTTTTATATTTATATCTTTTCAAATATAATTATAAAACATTTCGTGATAAGAAATATTTATTTCACACAAGAATTATATCATCACAAACGAAATTATAAAATTTCGTATCCTAAGAATTGAAGAGGTACAGTACCGACTCGATCACGTACCGATTACATAGTATATATGAAAGTCAAAAATGCGATTTAATGCTGTAAGTTGAGGAACTATATCCAATATGTATTTGGGGTTTACTTATGCTACATCTAGGGAATTTTATTGTCAGACAATTTTAATAGAGACAACTTACTTTCAACAGTTGATATCATCAATGCTTTATCCGGTTATAGATTATATTGGTCTTTCGTTTCCGGTAAACCATGGTAAGAGAAGTGTGGTTTTAAATTTAGCGTACATTGCATGTATAATTTATAGTATTTATATATAAAGGGTGTTATCTTAATAAGAAAATCTTCTACGTACATTATATAGTTTAATTTACATTTATTTATTTTTGACAATTTGTAAGAAATATAAAAAATTGTTTGATATAACCTTACACTTATCACAGTTTTCGGCCACATGGTATTGTATTTGTGTTGCAAATTATTGTACATACCTATACAGACAATAACTGATATAAAATTCAGTTGTAATATGATAATTGTTTATTATTATTAAAATAATGGGATTGCTTCTTTGTTCAATAGCCGTTCCAAAGGTTTGTAGAATCTGGTCGCGTCGCTTATGTGAGCGATGGCCCGTACAAGGGTAAACTTGTTGCTATTGTAGACATCATCGATCAAAATCGGGTAAGATAATTTTATAAATATGTTATATCTTTTATTAAATGTTAAATTGAGATATTTAATATTGTACAAAATTGTGTTTTTGTTTTTTTAAATAGTAATATAATGATGATCCAATATCTTGATAGGAATTGCCGACTGATATTTAATTGATGTCATTATGCCTTAACTGATGCCAAAATATTTAATCGTTTCCTTTTATAGATATAATAAACACTGTATATTAAACTTTAGTTATGTTTGTAGGTTTTGGTTGATGGTCCTGCTTCAAATGTCCCACGTTGTGAGATGAGGTTAAATGAGCTCCATCTAACTAAATTCCGTATACGTTTCCCATATACTGGATCCACCCGTGTTGTACGTAAGGCATGGGAAGCTGCAAATATTAATGACCTTTGGAAACAGACTATGTGGGCAAGAAAGGTTGAAGCTAAGAAGAAAGTAGGTTTAATAATTTATAAAGAATATGTTCTCATATGTAGTTACATTTTGGGTAGTAACTAAGATACATTTTTATTCGATTTCAGCGTTTGGAACTTAGTGATTTTGACCGCTTTAAGCTAAGAAAAGCAAGACAGATCAGAAACAAAATAAGAACTGTCGCGTTTTACAGATTGAAAAAAAAGGTTAAGAAAGTAAAGGCTACTGGTGCCAGTAAAAAACTGGAGAAAAAATGATTTTTTATTATATGAAATAAATACAAAATTGTCTTATCATAATTACATTGATTATTTTTGCATACCTTTCGTCTACGTGTTAAGAAAATAAATTAAAATTAACTAGGAAACTTTATTAGCAATAAAATTTATTTATTTATAATTTTTCATTGTTTAAAATATGCAATATAAATTTTAATCTGAAAGAAAAATAAAATACATGTAATGTACATTACATTTTTATATCATTCGTATTTATATTATCTATCATAATATTATAAAGGAACTGTTACAATTACGAAAACAGTATTAAAATTTGTTATAACAATAGAGATAAAAGAGATGGAATTGCATCAAAATGCTCTGTAAGCAATTCACAATTTACACAAATAATGTTAAATTGAACAGTTTATTAAATTACGTGTGCATCAATGAAATATAGCTTTATTTAACAATTATTTCTTGTAACATGATTACTTTGATTGATAATGATTTGATTTAAGTACCGATAAATTTACCAATTCTTTGCATAGATTTAATTCTACTTTCATCACCTCAGCTGCTTTAGGATATTTTTCACAATAATCAATTATAAATCTATATGCATTAATACTTTGTTGCGTATTTTGCAATTGGATGTTTTTGTCAGGAGTTATAATTTTATTATACAATTTGCCAAGGTGAAAGTAAGAAAATAAGGCTGGTTGCATTATTTCATCAGGAAATTCTTGTATACCAGAACTAGAATTGTAAATGTGTAAGGAATCGAGAAACGCTTGAAAATTCTTTATGGAACTTTTAGCTAAATAATTAATTTTTGTTAGTGCTTGCGGTGCAGGTTTTTCATCGGACGATCGTAAGCGGTCAAGTTTTATATCAAGAATATCAGAATATATTTCTCCTAATTCAATCCAAATTTGTCTGCATGCAGATTCGTAATACTGAGGGTTTAACTCTTTGATAACATTTTCTAAAATGTCTATTCTCCTTTTGTGCATTTTTGCTTGCCTGTCTTCATGCTCTTCAAAGAATGCCAAATATTTATAAGTTGCAGAAATATCTTGCATAATTAATATATGATCAGATGCATAATTTTCTAAAGTATAATATGTTTTAGCTTGCTCTAACCATTTTTGAACATTTAGAAAGACTAATCTAGCATCTTCAAAATCTAATAAATATTTATCCGTAATCTGATTAGCAATTGACTCTATCTCTTTTTCTAGGACATTAAACCTTAAGTCATCAATTATCTTTGAAGAATCCCTATTCAACTGATCATTACTTTGTTCTGATTCTGTTTTGTGTAAAAGTCTTTCTTTTGATAACATCAGAAGCAAAATTCCATATTTGGCCCAACATCTGGCAACGTCTGCACTTCTATGATTAAAATTTTCCCACTCAGCTGCAAGTGCTTCGCTTTCCCCATTATTTTTAGTTTTCTCTTCCAATATATTTTCATATTTTTGTAATATGTAAACTGCAGCTGCTAAATGATGTCTTGCTTGAGTAAAACTAGCATTTTCCATAAAGTATTGCGACAATGTGGCTGCGTTCAATGCCCAATCGATATAATCTAAATCTTGCATAATGTCATTTTGACCTAATTGTCTGCACAGGGTCATGTGACAATATATTGCAGACTGGCGATGATCTTTCAAGGAATTACATACCTGAGCTAAATAATATAACGTTAAAGTATGAACTTTCTCTAACAAATCTTTAGGACTTAGTTCACATTTAACTTGTTCAATGCCAAAATTCTGGGCCATATTAATAGGGTTTCTACATGAGTTATTAGTATCTATAAAGTCATTGTAGATTTTCTTTGCTTGATCTAAAAAGTCTTTTGCTTTTGTAGGTTGGTTCCATTGGGACCATATAATACCCAACTGATTCAAAGCGCTTAATACTGGTAAGACAGCTTCTGGTTCTAGCTCTTTTTTTTTCAATAATTTTATGCATTTCATGAATTGTTCCTCGCCTGCTCTTAATTCTTCCGTATCAGCATGTAATAAACCAAGATTTAAGTGTACCACAGCAAGCTTTATTATCTCCTCCCCTTTTTCCTCTTCTGGCATATCCATCAAAATGTTAGTCAGATCTACTTCCATCGAGTTTAATATTTCGATTGCCTGATATTTTATTTTATACGGTTCATTTTTCGTTTTGTGTTCTTCAAGATCATCCAATAATTTTCGAACATCCTTGAATTTTGCTTGTATATTTGCAATTTTATCTTTTAACTCCATGCCGTACTGTCTCTAAAACGTAAATACAAAACATTTTCGAGCATGCTCATTAGCTGGCTACATAATGATCTGAAACGTCACAACATGGCGATTTGAACATTTAAACGTAGTTGCATGAATTCGCCTGAATATTTTGATATATTAAGTATGAGATCAATTATTTAAAAATATTTAAACACATTGGTAGATATATTACTGCAATTTATGTGGAATATTACTTTCCGCTAATTAATCAATTTAATAGAAATAGTTGTTAACAGAAATATAGGACTGTTGGAAGTTTTGTTACATTTTTTCTAAACTAAAGTTAATATTTTTAAAGTTAATAAAGTTAAAATTTCTAAAGTTAATAAAAAGAAACGATAATATTTTTTAAATTATATTTCTATTTACGAAAATTTTATCAATTTAATTCAATATTTAATAATTCGAAATAATGATAGATTTCAGAAAAGAAAAATATTTTGTAAAATAATATAATTTTTACAACCACTAGATCCTTATTTAAACATATTCATTCTGACAACAATGACAATTGATAGATATTACGCAATTTGTCATTCTCTTAATTATTGTAACGTTATTTCCAAAAAATCCACGATTATGGTATATTGTTCGTGGGTTATCGCAATTCTCTTATGCCTGCCGCAAGTTCGTAATATTACATGTATATACACATTCTTTGATATTCTCATATTTCTACAAATGTAACATTTTTATATTATTTCGTAATATTTTTATATTTTTGTACCAAGGAATTCTGTCAAACACATGGGAATGTTCGACAACATTTCAAGTTCGTTATGAGAAAATTTGCGTTATTTGATAAGATCTATCTATCATATACATGTATCAGAATGTGCATAAACACGTGGAAATATTATGCTATTGCAGAGTTTGTCAATATAAAAAACTATAAAAGCACCAACTTCCTACAACAAGATTAAGACTTTGATTAATACTGTAAAGCAAACGATAGCATTAATCACTTTATATTTAATTACGAAAACGTCATTTATCGGATATTCGTTTTTCCTTTGTCAATAGTAATAACAATAATAATAATAATAAAATAATAAAAAAAAGGATCATTTGATAATTTGAAGAAATACAATGGTAAGTTAAATAGAATTGCTTACAGAACTAATTTTAACAATCTTCAAGTTTCTGAAAAGTCTCAGAAATTGTATTAATCTCTGTATTTATTTATTACACAATTATGAATTGCGAACTTTTTTAAAGACTTATTTTTCTAAAAAAGACATCTACATTTAAAACAACTTTTTTTCTTTAGATAAAAATGTTTAGAAAAAAATGTCCAAGTTACCATTCCAAAATGCTACAACGTTTTAAATTTAAAGTATACAACGCACTTTCATTTCAATTTTTATATTTCATAGAGGTAATATCATGTTACTATATATATTTTATAACGAAAATATATTTTATAAACGAAAATGAATGCTAAAGATGAGCTAATTGTCAAATGATGCGATTAAGAACTCCTGCGAGAATAATTTAATATATTCGATATCCGGTTGGTCTTCCCCCCAGACACATAAATGCTTAATTTTTCTATAAAGATACAGTTTCCAACGCATTCTAAAAAATGATCGTTATTCTTCGCAATCCGTTATACTTGCATCGTCTGTGTCATTAGTATTTCCATCGAGCGGGCGTCTATTATGTTTCGATGTTTGCATTCCCACTTTTATTCCGATCATCCCAGTGGCTCTCATTTGTCTTGATAAGAAGGAACTCTCGTATTATTTGTCGAAATTAAATAAAAAATTGAATATAAGTTCAAGTATGGCTTTAATGATGATTCTCGGCAATAAAATGTTACAGCCGTTTTTTTACAACGAAGTTTTTTTAAAGTCGATAGTTTTACACAGTTTTATACAATGAGCAATACGTGTCAGCCATCACTATATTTGAGCTGGTTCTGGATAGTTTAACAGAAAAATACTTCCAACCTAATTTCATTAAGTATTAACTAAAGAATATATAATAATACAAAAAAAACTTTTAAAAATATCTTTTCTCCTAAGAATTTAAGCCTAAACCCTTAAAGTTTAGCACAACTTCACTTAAGCAGCTTGTACCCTTGAACTGAAGATCACCCGACTAATGACGATTCTCCATAAATTGAGAATCTCTGTTGGAACACCTGAATACTTAATAAATGGATAAAATTAACATTAATAACGACTGTCTGTGACCGATCCACATCTTATCCAACGACAAACGAGTTCGACAGTCGCGTGTGATATATGCCTTAGGAAAGTTTCTCGAAGAAGGTAGATCGGCAGTACCTTTGGAACTTTCTTGTCCAAATTGTCCCAGGAACGATCAGCCGGTATCTCTATTGATAACTGTTCGATTTTTCGGCATGGACTCGGAGGAATACGGCAACGAATTGTCGAGAAACGAGGTAAAATCCTTCAACCCCTTGCTGACGAGTCCAAAGTCGGAAGTATTGCTACTAGGAGACGTAACTTTATAGGAAATTTTGAGAATTTTCGTTTGGAAAAACTATACTATATAGCATCTTGAAAGTTTCTGTACATATTCATTCATATTTAAAGTTTTAATATTTTTTTGGCAATTAGTATTAGTTATTACTTAATGTATTTAAACTTGCTTGCGGTGTGTTTTATCTCTTCATTTTGCAACTCATAAATGAATTGAAAGTTGTAATATATTTACTTGATTTTAAATGAAGCGAAAACTATATGTGTAAAGAATAATTGTGCGAATTTTCAAACTAACTAGAAAATTTGTTTTTAAGATATTAACGATTGAAATCTCTTTCGAGAAAAGCGCGTTTAAACTCGAGAGCAAGAATTAAACGAATAAACGTTTTTAGATGATTAAACCAATCGATATATACTAGGTAAGAATTTGTTACTTCAAAAAACATTTTTAAAGAAGGAAAGGTAACTTATGAAGATAATTATACTAAGTGAGTCACTTAACTCTGCCATCTTAAGTTGGAAAACTATGAAAGTTGAAATATACCCTATGATCTCCATCTTATAAAATAGAATACTTGAAAACAAATTCTTTTTGTTTTTAGTCAGAAAATGATAGCACTAATGAAGAATGCGCTCATTCGCCTATATTGTTGGATCTAGATAAAAATTCTAAGCAACAGCAAGAAATTTTAAGTCAAGAAGAAAGCTCGCCGTCTAAGATTCCCAACGTCGACCAATATTTGCAGAATCAATTAATAAGACATGGGTCAGGTATAATTTATATCAATATTTAAAAATAATAATTATCAAAAAATAATTAAAAAATAACAACAAAACATTTATGTGTAGAAAATACAAATATATCTCGACGACACTTTGTGAGAAGATCATGGCAGGATGAAAACTTCGAAGATCGTCAACAAAATAACGATCGAGTATTTGTGATAAGAGTTCCTGAACCGGAAGTGATAAACACTCATCCTCATTTAGAAATTCTTCATGAAACCAACATAAAGTCGATCCAAAGAGAACCATCGCAAACTGAGAAAGGTGGAGAAAATAATAAACAACCAAAAATTTAGATATTACTACTATTAAATTAATTTTAGTTTCATTCTCAGATTACAAAAAATCAGCTTGCGACCGTGAACGGACAAGAATGCGTGACATGAATCGTGCTTTCGAACTTCTACGATCGAAGCTTCCGATTTGTAAACCACCCGGCAAAAAGCTTTCGAAGATCGAATCACTTAGGCATGCGATTACGTACATACGACACCTCCAAAGTCTTTTAGAACCACAATACAGTTACCCTCCGAGCGTATCTGAGAGGAGTTACTATGCTAATAGTGCACCAATTACTACAAATACTTCTTTGGATATGCAACATACACCTCGATGGGAATCGTTAGCTTATTGTCGTTACGATTATCATGCACCGTTCGTTAATCCTTCGCTGTCAACGTTATCTTCATCTATTCACCCTCGAGTACAATCGGAACAAAATGATCGACAATTTTTTTACGAAGCGCGACATTAATACACTCGCAATGAAATTACCATTGATCTTCTTAAGATCTTTCAAGCAGAAATGGCGTACAAATTCAATCTCTACAACAAGAAATGGATATTTAATTAAAAGTAATTAGTAAACCATAATTATCGTATTGAATACTTTATGTGCCTGGTATGAAGTTTCTAGTACGGACCTTATAGGAGAGGGAATGAAATACGCTTATTTAACGCATCTCTACAGAAGACCTTTGCATAGGTTATTGTATTAGCCCTAGAGTGCAAGCTCTCAGGACCATCTGGTTAGACCATATGCCATACTCTGCTGCTTCTGTAAATTCAACGAAAATCGAAGACGGAGAAAATGAAAATTTTCTACTATTTACTGAAATCCATGCATGCCTTATGATGAGTGAAATTAACTCTGAGGGGTTATGATATATTCACCCGTAAGAACCGCTGAGTTAAGTAGCCGGTTTTTCACTTGCATTGAGTACGACGATAATTAATATTTAATTAAACATCTAAATATTTTGGATTTCCATATTTAGGAGGATTTTTAAAGAATATTTAGAGATGATTTTTATGAAACGAAAGTAATCGTACCACCGCGCATCGCTGATAAATTAATCTTTTTCGAATAAATAATTTTTGGTAATTTTACGGAATTGAATAGGAAAAAAGAAGTTTTACATATTCCGGTTTATTGAACTTGTTTTTACTTTTAGAGGATAGTACAATATTTTATAAAATTTAATAAAGTAGTTTTTCCTTTTCTAATACTCCCTCTTTTAAAAGGTAGTAAAAGAAATTTATTCAATATGTATATTACAATTATGTAATTAATTACAAAATTCATATACACCAAACTCAATCTTACTTTTAAAATATCACTGTATGTACTTACAGCAATATTATATGTTGTATAATATTTACATTAATAGTTCATATATACTTTATACATTATTAAGTTAAAAATATTTTATATAAAGATCTTAAGTTAAAATAGTTAAATAATTAAAATAATTTAATGAATTAAGTTTCATTAAATTAAGAAATACTAATTCCAATTATTTATTGCACAATCTGTGTTTTAAAATATGTACAATTGTAAATAAAAGTTATAAATAGATCAACTTGCATTATTGAGAAAATAATTCTTCCTCAGATTCTTCTTCAACAAAATTTAGATTACTTCTTGACTTCTTAGGACTACAACTTTTTTCTTCATTCTTATTCATTTCTTTTGCATACTCATCTGGAGTATGTACCTCATTTCTTGCATAATCTTTACTGGTTGATGCCTTAGGAATTATTTTATCAGCAACAATATGATTTGTTTTTTCACTTTCCTGGATATTTTTTGGGCTATTATAATTAGGTAACTTTCTTTTGCTAACTTTGATAATTGTGGAAATATCTTTTACAGTTTCATCTTCTTTCTCAGATTCTTCATCTGTACATGCATCAAAAACTGATTCTTTAACATTTTCTTTCTTTTTTATAGCATCTTGTAATTCTTTAATTTTCTTTTTCTTTGAATTTAAAACTACTATAAACTTCTTATAAAGATCCTGTTCCATAGTAATTTTGATTTGTATTAATTTTTCTATCTTTGAATTTATTTCTTTATTTACATTTATTAAATTTTTATTTTCTTCTTCTAATAGTGTCATCTTATCTTGAATGTTTTGATAAAATTTCAGCAATTGTTGAAAACTTTCCCTTACTTGGAAATCTGAAACAACACACAATTCAATTCTCCCAAGGGTCCATAAATCACTTTTCCATTCTAAAATTTTGTCTTGGAGGAAAAACTGAATTTCTGTATCTTTCCCACGAAGTATTTTCTTCGTCTCTTCGATATACTTATCAGATGATTTAGATAATTCATTAGAAAAATCATTTATATTTTTGGTGTTCATCTACAATGTAATTTGTTTGTTAATTATTTTCAATTAAAAAATAACAAAACATATTTTTTAGGACTTACATTAATTAAATTCAAATTTTAAATTTCTTTGATTCGTAAACTAACCTCGCCAGTTAACGGTGACATTGTTGAATTTAACAGCATTACTTTAAAATGTAAATTAAACCATTCTACGTGAAGTGTATAATATTTGTTATCAATTTGATTAAAAATTTCACATGCCGTTATTTTTGTCATTGCAATTATATGTAATTATTATTAAATAGGTTATGTCATTTAAAGCAAAAAATCGATTGTAATATTAAAAAAATAAATAGCATTTTGACAATAAGTTGTATCACTGTAACGAGTGCTTCTGATAACCAATAATATCAATAACTACATGTTGGATTATCAAATGAAGATAAAGCATATGAACAGCAAGGAAAAAAAACATATCAAGGAACGGAGATGTAAGTACACATATTTTGATTGTAAACTGACATTTAAGTTTTCTGTATTAGGTCGTGTAGCTGTGTGTAACGTGTATAATAGTATGTATTGGTTCTTTCATGTTCATATAGTTCTAGACTTAGATTAATGCTTGGAATCTTAAACGTCAAAATAGAATATGGACAAGTAAAGTGGTGAAATAATGTTTAAAATATTCATTTTATAAATTGAAAATATATGTATGAAATTTATTTTGAATTTCGTTTGATATAATTGAATAAAACAATTGACTTATTATACAATTTTAATATGTAGTATAAAATATTATGAAACAAATTTTTGATATGAATTAATATATTCCAGAAAACGAGTAATATATTGTGAGATTTATTTAAATGTATATTCATAATTTTTATAATAAAAATTATGATTGAGATAACAGCAAAACTAATTAGAGGACCTGTATATTTTTCTGGTGAAGTTATAGAATGTTTGGTCACATTTAGTAATCCATTAAATCCAATTCATCAAATATCTCAAAGTCATAGGTAATATGTAATTTATTTATTTATATTAAAGAGCTAAATTTTTACATATAAATTATAACCTTTTCTAGTGATATTTTTGAGAGTCTCGCATGGGCTAGTGCACAAGTTCATTGCCAATGTTCCACAAATAATAAAATTGTTTTCTCAGAGAGGCTGAACATGACAGCACAATTAGCAGCTATTAATGCAAGTAAGTCTATGGTATTTTAAAATAATTATTTCTAATTGTTGTATGAAGAAATATAGAATTTCTTTCTTTGATTTTAATTATTTTAAATGTAACTTTCTAATTCATTCAGTTTGTTTTTTATAACAAGTGTTTTGCAGATACAACCTTTGCACCATGGCAACAGGATAATGGTCATGTTGTTCTAAATACAAAGCCAAAAATTTTATTTTGTGACTTAAGATTATCTCCTGGTGAAAGTAAAACATGTGAGTATTTAATTGGAACTTGGACATATTATAGACCAAAAATATGATCAAAATTATATAAATAAATTTTTGTTTAATGTTTAAATTTTGCAGATATTTATCGGGAGACAATTCCAAGCGATGCACCTCCATCTTATAGAGGACATGCAGTAAAGTATTCATATAAAATCACAATTGGAACACAACGAGTAAACACAGCTATAAAGCTACTTAGAGTTCCATTCAGAGTACTTTCTTTGAGTGGTAGTATATTATCTAATTTTATAATTTTAATAATTTAGCACTACTTCTACTAAATCACTGCAGAAAAATTGTGACTGAAGTTGTTGCTTTTATTCATGAATTTATAGAATTGCCTGAAGTAACTGCTTGTAATGATAGTGTTGACTTGAGTCCAAATAATCCATTCATGGAAACACAACACAGAGATACTCCATTAGATGTTGCGCTACAAACTCTTCAGGTTTATTAGTTTTTTTTTTTACACAAAAATTTATATTTGTTATATAAATGCAGTATTAATTAATATTATATTTTTACATTTAGAATTTAACAGCTAGGCGCAGTCCAAATTTTTATAATATTACAAACGGACGTGGGCGCGTTGTAAGATTTTGTCTTTTTAAAAATTCGTATAAACTTGGAGAAGACATAGTTGGAACGTTTGATTTCTCGAATGCTACCGTTTCTTGTGCGCAAGTATCTGTTGCGTTGCAATCAGAGGAACATATTTCAGAGGAATACAGACGAGGAAAGGTGTCAACACCAACTTTAGTCAGTTATAACAAACACCACGAAATGTGTATGGGTTTAAAATATTCCCATTTGGTATTACCCATACCATTACACGTAACACCAGATTTTACTACTGATTTAATGACACTAAAATGGAGACTACACTTCGAATTTGTTACGACTTCCAAATTAGTAGAAGTGCCCAATAAAAGTACTGTTAACTGGCAAGGACCATTGATCTTGGATGTTGAAACGATGACATGGGATTTACCTGTTCATATTCATCCAACAACTACGCCACCTAATACTGCACAACAAACTAGATATAATACAGTGATATAACAAATTGTGAAATTTTGTTATATTGGAAATTCACAGAGGTTTATTATTTTTCATTAATAGTTGTTAAGCCATGCATTTTCTTAATTATTGATATAATAATATCGAAAAAATAATGTATATTGAAAAGCGTAAATAGACGAAGTGTTTCATTTATGTAACATGAATTTATCAGAGCAAATCATTTGGCAACAAATAATTCATATATTTTAAATATTCTATTCACACAATAATAAAGAATCTTGTAAATGCATGTAAATGCATTTTTTGCATATATATAAATTGTTTATTTAATATTTAGTCAACCGCATGCATCACAGTGAGCTATACATTTCCACCACTTCTGATAAGCCAACTTATACGCTGTTCACCACACATTTTTCCAAGTATCAAGGACTAATATTCACTACTTAAAAAACAAAGAAGTCTAAAATTATTTAAGTGATTAATTATATTTTGCGGTAATAATTTTATTTAGCGATTTCACATATTGTTTATATAAAACATCAAATTAAAGGTATATAACAATTATCTTTTGTAGATTATGCAAAAAATATAGGTAAAATTAAAAACATTAAGGATGACTAAACATAAATAACACGACTTGAACATGAAATTAAAAATTCATAATTTTAATATTTTTTTATAGTGTAGTATTGTTCAATTATAACTTTATTTAGTCATAACTGATATTGTAACTTTTTAATTAATTTTACCACCACTAAATTGGTGTATTTTATTATATACTGTACTGTACTTTATAAAAGCGGAAAAAGTGGTGCAATTAATTGGGAACAATTTCAGGTAAACAATAATTGATAATAACAACAGAAAAAGGAAAACGCGCTGCTAAAGTCAAAAAGGGAGATCTCTCCGTTCGGTCACGCAGTGATGTTCTTTACAAAGGGGAGATCTCCTTATTCGGTTGGCTAAGTGTTAACATTCACAAAATGAAAATTTTATTAATTGCACTTTGGATTTTATTGTGTTTAATAAAAAGATATTAAACTTTTTTGTAAGCAATTAATAAATATAATTATTGTCAATTAAAACTGACTTGTTAATTTATTCTTATCAAATTAATAAAATGGAGAGGAAGTAGACAATGTCATTTTATAGAAGTGAATGACAAATTCATATATTAAATAGATATTTATTTCTCACATAACCTTTAATTCGTGAAAACTTTCCTGAGACAGTATTCTTAGCACAAATTTAGCTTAACGCCTCACTTCTTTAAGCACATGCACTCGACCTATTCTAACGTATTGCGCTATTCAGTCTTTCTTATTACTCTTGTTCTGCAAGGCTTCTTCAGCTCATTGCTACGGTTTCTGAATTTTCGAAACGGTTAGCCAATCAGTTGTGAGCGTGCAGCTAGTTGAATCTTTGAACGCGAAGGTGTCTCGCTTTAATATCGGCGAGAAGAGCGCCAAAATCTCTTTCCCTTGTCCGAAGAACTCATACATATTATTTGATAGTTCACATTCTCATATAACTAAATTTAAAGTACTCGACAGCACGTGAAACATACATAACCTCATTATTACTTGTATACATACGAAGAAGAAGATGAAGAATCAACGAAAAACTTCAAAGAGGAAGCTAAATAACATAAAAACTGCAAATAATGTTAGAGAAGGAGAAACGGATTCACCGAAACCTACATTCGAAGAAGAATCGGTAACATTTCTTCTATCGATATGTTCTAACCTATAAGAAAACATAACCAGATTGCTTAAATTATTATTAAATATATGTACTTCGAAAATGTTATTTATTATTTATATTTCATGACACGAAAAATATTATTTAGGATTCAGGTACTGAAGATTTATTGTCTGCTGAAGTAAATAACAATGATGAAAGTTCAGATGAAGAAATAAATGAAAATGAAGATATTCCTGTATCAGACACTGAACAAGATCCAATTGTCTTTAAATCTGATGATGAAGAAGATGAATTAAGCTTTCAGACAGATTCAGATGATCTTGGTCTTGATGAAGATTATTCTGAAAGTGAAGAAGAAAATATTTCTTTTGATGAAAGCGAAGATGAAAATTTGAAAAAGAAAAATGAAAATTCTGAAACTCCCTCAACATCTAAAGATAATGAATTTGTAAAAATAAAAAAAGGAGGATCTTCTATGTTTAATATTAATAATAGAAATATATCTAATACACTACAAACTAAGAAACAAAGCAAAACTCTTATAAATAAAATGAATAAATCAGACGAATCAAATACTGGTAAAGATATACAAAAAGGTAAGGTACAAAATAAAGAAAATTTAAAATTGGATTTAGAAAAATGTAAAGAAAGGAGTACTAAGAGGAATACAGAATCTAATATACACAATGAAAATGCAAATAATGATAAGTTAGTAACAGATCAACAAGTAGATGAATATGAATATGATAGTTCTGATGAAGAAGATATTCGTAACACAGTTGGAAACATACCAATGAAGTGGTATGATGAATATGATCATATTGGCTATGATTGGGATGGTAAAAAAATTATAAAACCTCAAAAAGGTGACCAGTTGGACAATTTTTTGAAAAGAATGGAAGATCCTGATTTTTGGAGAACAATTAAGGATCCTCAGACTGGACAAGATGTTGTATTAAGTGAAGCAGATATAGATTTGATTACAAGGATACAAAAACGAAAAATTCCGGACATAACTTTTGATGAATATGCTGTAAGTATTTTTCTAATTTATTAGTGATTCAGGAATTCCATTTTTATGTTATTATCTTACAGCCATGGGTAGAGTGGTTTACTTCAGAGGTGATGAAGACACCATTACGTAAATTTCCTGAACATAAACGTTCATTCTTACCATCTAAATCAGAAGCTAAAAAAGTATCAAAATTAGTTCATGCACTTAAGATGGGTTGGATAAAATCAACAGCGGAATTAAAGAAAGAAAGGGAGAAGAAGAGAAATGAACCACAATTTTACATGTTGTGGCAATCAGATGATCAAGCTGAAGAAATGCGTAGAATTCATAAACATATTCCACCACCAAAAAGGCATTTACCTGGACATGCAGAAAGCTATAATCCTCCTCCAGAATACTTATTCGATAAAAAGGAACTGAAAGAATGGAATAAATTACAGACAACACCATGGAAACGAAAATTACACTTCATTCCACAAAAATATAATGCTCTCCGTGAAGTACCTGCCTATCCTAAATATGTTAAAGAAAGATTTCAAAGATGCCTAGATTTGTACTTGTGCCCTAGAGCATTGAAAATGAGATTAACAATAGAACCAGAAGCCTTAGTGCCTCAATTGCCAAGTCCAAAGGATCTACAACCTTTCCCTACAATAATGTCTATGGTATTTAAAGGTCACACAGATATGGTGAGAAGTATTACAGCTGAACCAATGGGACAATATATAGCTTCTGGTGGTGATGATATGAACTTAAAAAGTAAGTATATCTTCTATGAAATATTATGAAATATTATACGTTATATATAACAGTGTTCATTGTTTTATAGTATGGGAAATAGCAACAGGCAGATGTGTAAAAACAGTACCATGTGGGGGGATAATTAGATCTGTAGCATGGTGTCCAAATCAATCTTTATCACTTATAGCAGTAGCTGCAGATAAAAAAGTTCTATTAATAAATCCTAGTGTTGGAGATCATTTAATTACTAACAAAACAAATCAATTATTAGAAATAGTACCTCAAAGTGATGTTATAGGTATTGTAAAATATAGTTTCTATACAATACTTTGTAAAAATACTTTATAGAAAAAGTATACTTGTATCTTTGTTACAGTAAGTGAAAGAGTGAAAACTGCTGTTCAGTGGGAACAAGCAGAAGGTGAATATTGGACTAATGGAATTAGGGTAATTTTAAATCATTTCAAAACAGTAAAACAAATAACTTGGCATGGTAAAGGTGATTATTTTGCCACTGTTATGCCAGATGGTCAAAACAGATCTGTCTTAATAAATCAATTATCAAAAAGAAGATCTCAATTGCCTTTCACTAAGTCAAAAGGTTTAATACAGTGTGTCTTGTTTCACCCAATTAGGCCCTATTTATTCGTAGCGGTAAGTAGAAAATAATATAAATTGAACGTAAAATTCTAAATATATAATTGTAATAAAATAATTGTAGACTCAACGAAATGTTCGAATATACGATTTAATAAAACAGGAAATGATTAAAAAATTGCTATCAAACTCGCAATGGATATCATCAATGACAATACATCCAGGTAAGACTGGACATTATATGAATATAATGTAAGTACTTAAATCATTATTATTTCGTTTAATAATCGTACTTATATTTCCAGGAGGTGACAATATTTTAGTAGGCACATACGACCGTAAAATGCTTTGGTTTGATCTTGATTTAAGTACAAAACCTTATCAGACATTACGTTTACATGGTACAGGCGTTCGCAGTGTTGCATTTCATAAGCGATATCCACTTTTTGCATCTGGTGCTGATGACAGAGGTCTTATTGTTTCCCATGGAATGGTGTACAAGTAAGATAACTTACATTTATAATTATTTGACCATCTTTCATTATGTACTATTTATTTCATAATGTATTTCAGTGATTTATTGCAAAATGCATTAATTGTACCACTTAAAAGATTATGCAATCATGAATCTTATAATGACTTTGGTATTTTGGACGTGATGTTTCACCCTATCCAACCATGGGTATTTTCTGCAGGTGCAGATTCAACAATACGAATGTATACTTGAGTTGTATATGTATTTATAGTTTTAGTTAACAAATAATGCAATGAAACAAATATTATTATGTTACATAACGTAGAAATTTTTTTATGAACAATTATTTAGAACTATAAAAATTAGAATAAATTCTTTTCCAAATATTTTATTTTGTGCGTGAATTTGAAATGTAACTTTTGTATTCTAATCCTTTACAAAAAGTAAACATGTAGGAACTTTTGTATCGTAACAGGATAAAATACGATAGTATAATTACGATAAAAAATTATGAAAGATTATACAATAAATATTCTATAATCAAAATAATAAAAAATTTATCTATTCTTATACATCAAAATTTACATGATTTATAAAGGCTTGATATCTAAATGCATCTTAAATTAAAAATCAGATAAATCTTTTAAATATATATAACGCACTTGCGAAAGATCTAAGACTAGTTTCTACGTATGTAGAAAGAAGTTTAAAAATTTTAAAAGAAAAGATCGTTTCCATTAGTAAAGTTATCAATAAATGAGTTCGAAATGTACAAAAATTATAAGATGTAAAAAAGTTATGTAACCGAATACTTTATCAAATTTGAATTTTTATGTAGAAAGTAATTTTCTGTTTAATAAACATCGAAATAGATCTTGAAATGTATATTACTGAAGTCTCTAGTTTACCAACAGTAAACTTATTTAAAAATTATATTGCACATGACAATGATAATAATTTCGTTTGTAAATGAGTAAAAAATAATTTTTTTAACGTTTGGTTTGCACAACAGAATTTCGTATTAATTTTGTATTTATAATTTTTATATTTTTGATTGAATTACTAATGATTATTTAACATCCCGATTTCTGACTTACTATATAATCATAATTTACTAACAAATGTTAGGCTAGAACGAAATATTCGATGATTCACAAATAAAGTGAATATGACATACAAAATATCCTAAAGGTGTATAAATTAAGTTTCTCACTATCACCTTTTACATGTAATCAACAAATTTAAAAATAATGCACGTATTCATATACATACATACATACAAACACATATGCGTACGTTTAAGAAGATGGTGGTGAATGACCCAAACATTGCCACTCAGGCTCTCCACATTCGCAAATACGACCAGCATGTCTAACTTGAAAAACTGTTACTATACCCCTGCTGTCATCGAATCTACAAGTGATGTGTAAATCATGAATTAAGAAAGTATAAAATTGGCTACCCCATCTTTGTCTCAAGTATACCGATCGAGGATCTTCGCGAAGTACATTTTCAATGGCTATTTTTTGGTCATTTATTTTAGTTCCTAAAATCTCGTTTAATTGAATCAAAGCACGATCGTTAAATACTACACATAGAGGTGTTCGAGGTCTCGATATCCATTCTGGTATTCTTATCTCCGAAGAAATATTAGTTCCCGATTCTCTGTTCTCAGCGTTTCTCGATTCAGAAGAGAATACTAAATGTGTGTCTCCACTGTCTGGTAAGCTATTGTTTGACATTGTTCTTATTACTTGATTCGGTAAATGTTGTGAAGGAGTAAGAATTTGTGATTCTAATCCTTCTTCTCCATCAGGAGCTTCGCGTACCCCCATCCTTACAGGAGAATTATCAATTCTCGAATTTAATGATCGTCGATGAATTAAATCTATATCTGTACCACAAATGGTATTTGGTCCATCAGCTCCATCTAAAAGTCTAGACCGAGAAGCATGTGTTTCTGTGTAATTAGATCCCATGTTTCTTGATCCATACGTTGGTTCGATATTAGTACGACCATTTACGTTAATATTTTGTAATCTATTATTTATATCTACTAAACTTTCTGGTTGTTCCACATTAGACGAAAGTACGTTATGTCCTATTATATTCAAACTTGTCCGCGGATCAGACAGAGTGTCGGAAAATGTATGAGCAGTTCTATGTATATCGGTTACATCTATGCTATGTTGTAGTGCGCTATTATTGTGCAAACTGATATCATTTAATTCAGAAAAATGTCTCATACTGGAATAACTTTCAATGTTTGAATTTCTTTGGAACTCTTCAGCTTGTAACCTTAAAGCAATTTCTTCGTCTCTAGAAACATCTGCCTCTTGATTTGCTTTGTTAATAACTTTTCTATAATAAGATTCCGAAAGTAAACTTCTTGTTTCATCTCCAAGACTAACATTAGTAGTGAATGTGTCACATGTTTGATTTCTGGCAGTTTCTTCTATGCACTCAAATGCATCATCTACATTAGATTCTTGTGATCTGTTACTTAATTTCTCAAAATATATAGGGCTATCATACTGTGGTATATAAGGTTTTATATCTAGCACGGGTGATTGATCAACCATATCTACACCTTCAAAATAAATTGTATGATTTTCTATTGTTGTAATTTTTACTAAACTCAAACCTATTGGACATGGACGGTGTGGAGAACGTGTAGAAAATACACCTGTTTTTGTACCATTTAATCTTGGTGGTGCAACTTTGGCACGAACATGTGTTGAATCATTCCTATGAAAGTAGAATAGAACCCTATTGAGAGAAAAATAATTTTGTATTAATTATTTAGGGATAAATAAAATTAAAAAAAATTGTTTACTATAAACTATTTGCTTATTAAATAGATTATCTTACCACATATGTGAGAAATCTTGTAATCCTTCAAGTGCATGATCAGGATTAGTAAATATTGAATTATATAATAGCAATTTTCCTGGTACTTTTCCACAGACTCCAGTTTGTCTAGGTGTACCACGTTTACTAGGAAACCAAGTAGATATTACTCCAATTGGTTTTAATTTTAGGGTATCATCATCTGTACTAGTGCTAGGTTTCACATCATCTGGACCTATAACTTTTGCATCAGACATAGATGGTCCATTTCTAAATGATTCCAAAAGACGCTTTATGCTGTCAACATCTTTTTCATGTATATATCGAAGACTCTTTATTTGTTGTCTGTGGAAATTACAATTAATACAATAAACTGTCACATATTAGTAAAAATAAAATTTTAATAAGGTATAAAATATAATATGAATTTAATAAATTTTTAACTTTAATAAAAATTGTAATATTTTTAATTATATCGTTTATTTTACGTATGTGTAATAGTCATACACTCCATGTATACACGAACACATACATACACATAGTTATATGTACACTACAAATATGTAAGTATACAGAAAACAGCATGTTTGAGTAGAACTTGTTGATATCTCTGAGTAATTCTTTGAACTTATAAAGATAGGATGGGACAGAAGAATGCAAATAATACCTTAAATTATTAATTTCTTTTCTGGCTATATTTAACTGACCAAGCAAATATTTAGTGCTAAAATCTGAATTTTGACAAGCAGAATCCATAACTGCTCCTTCGAGCGAAATCGCCGGTCGAATTAGGTAGAATGAAACGAAATAGACATGAACCACGGGTCAACTAAATACAATAGTGAGACTACCGCTTCTAAAGCTTGACGTAGTTGATTAAGAAAAGAACGGATATAGAGGAGACACACAGTGATGCATTTGCATTAAAAAATTGAACAAAATTATTTTTGTACGTAAATTACGTTTAATTGATGCAGTTTATTATTTTGACACGAAATAGATAGAGGGCGCAACTCTGTTATATGAAAAAATATGCAAAATATACCTGCAGGTTATATAGGTAGTCACGTTTACATTAAATATTTTATACTTAACTGCCTGATGTTCTCCTTATAAATATAATAAAAAAAATGAATATGTTCAATCTGTTTATAATGACTTTAAATCAATTAATATATTAAATTTACTTTATTTACTAAACAAAATTATATATATACAACATTTTGTTGATAAGACTAAGAAAAATAATATTCAAATGAACATCATTAAGTATAAAATTTTAAACACTCCTATATTATTATATACACAATAAACAAATTTTTTTTATTTATTTTATTGCATAATATTAACTATAATTATTTTTGCCTGTATTTCATTATCAAATTTCTGTAAATCTTATAAAATATTTTTGACTAAAATATATAAAATTAACATTTTATTAATTGTCCTAAACTTAACGACCAACTTCTACATTTGGCGGTTTAATTTTGCCAAATAAAGAATTATATAATTCATCCTTTGCATGATCTGTCCATGTATCATTTATTGTAATAGGAGCCATAAAGTTTACTAACTTATTATGTACATTATAACGTATTCTTCTACCTTTAGTAGCTCTTGTATCTATTTTTCTTTTCATTTTTCGCCTCATATTCTGTAATTTTATCCATTGTTTACTAAGTTGTATAGGATCAGTAATATCAGATGATTTATATTCAATTAAATCTCTTAAAAGTTGATGATAGAAGTCATCATCATCGTAAATTTCAGAATCATATTCTTGAATTCTTCTACCATCACTATCTTCTGTTACTTGTTCCTTACCAACAATTTTATATTCTGAACGTTTCAATCGACTTTTTTTAAGCAACTTTTCCTTATCATTTAGAGCGAATTCAATTTGTTTCAGAGTTGTTTCACTCATACCTTTATTTAATTTACCACTAGTTATCCTTATCTTTTCATTCCATTTTTGTACAACAGAATTTCTATATTCTATATATGATTTGTGATTATCATTTAATATCTTTTCATAGTCCTTAAGTTTCAATTTTTTGTTAAATACATTCTTGTTAAAGGTTTCTTTATATTTGTCTGAAATTGTATCTTTATCTTCATTTTCATTCTCTGTATCCGAAAGAATTTCTTCATCCATTGGATCTTCTGTATTTGCTATTTCATCTATGCTTTCTTCAGCTTTCCTTTTTTTATTAGACATAGATAAATTTTTTGTTTCGGGGTATTGTTTTAAAAAGAAAGTTTGCAACTGTAACATATTATTTATTAATATTTTCAACTTATCTTTTACTTCGTCAGCTGTTTTTGTGTATTCTGCATCCATTTTAAAATTTTGATAAACATCATGCTGAGGCATTTGATTACTCGTAATTAAACATTTTTGTAATTTTATTCTTATTTCTAACAAATTTTCCCAAAGCTTTAATTGATTTCTAACACAACTACCTTTTTCTATATCTGCTCTTATATTTATATGTGATATTGTCTTGATATCTGTCTCCTGTTTTGTAAAAAGAACATCCTTACTATCTTCATTTTCAGAATCTTGTTCTAAATTCATTTTACTGTCATAACTCATTTCTTCATTTGAATGATCATTTTCATTATCCTCCATATTGCTATCATCATCTTCCGTATCTTCTTCATTATTACTGTTGTTGATATCATCACTTTCTTGCTCCATACTATTCATTTCTTCATCTTCACTTTCTGACGTGCTTTGTACAACAGAATCTTCATCATCATCATCCTCATATATATCTTTTCTTGAAACTTTTTTACCTTTATACCTATAGTAAAGAAATAATGATCCCATTAAATAATTCTATAATAAAATTAAAATAAAATTTCATACCTTTCGTCCACTTGATCCAAGAGATCCACATTTCGTCTACGTATCTCCGAAATTTGGAAATTACTATCTGAATTATCACTTTCATCATAACGATCAACTAGTTTTGCTTTCGTGTCTTCCGTTTCATCATCGGAATTAAAAGTTACTGGTGTTGTAGTAACTAATGAATTCACTTTGTCTGCTAACGTTTTCTTCTGTGCTTTTAAAGCCATTGCTTTGGTCAAACAAACGTGAATTAATTCAACTATAAATGATAAATTTTAGCACGTGCACCTTTCTATACGGGTTGATAAACATAACCTATAATAACATAACCTATAATTGTTATATCATCGATTATAAAATTTCATTGAAGTCTGTATACAATATATTTATATTTTATTTTTAGTAATTGTTAATTAATAGCAAACTAATAATATTATCCGGACTCATGTACATACTACTATGTACTGTACATATATACTGTGCACATGAACAACGGATAACATTTCCATGACTATACTATTACCTATATTGTACTCACAGAGACATAAGAATAGAGTGCGCGACGGAGTCATGTCAAATCATATCATATGTTACCGTGAAAGTAGATGCGATATACGAATAGAAAGAAAACATTGCATATAAGCCCGTTCTATCCTTGTTCGATCAGACGTGCATACTGTATACTTACGCCATTCTTTGATCAGTGTTACGCTTTATATTTACTGTACGAATGTGCATGCTTATTAGACAAGGACACAAAAGACCTCTGTGAAACGTTCCCTTTCTATTTCAATATCGTTTTTTCAGTTCCCTCACGTATTATATCTTTACACTTGGTTACACGATATATCTCTATGACTGTGCTCAGTAGCAGACTATATCACAACTCGTATAGTAGTATGTACAACTGTACTAAACTGTATTATACAGTATTCTAGTGTTCGATACTGAGGAATGGATATATCACTTGTAACAGTGGCAAATATGAAGATGCTCAAGAATATAGAATTCGAAAGCTATATATTTTTGGAAATTTACAATAATATAAAGTAATTACTTTCATACGTATTTATTAACTTACATAAATCATATGATAATGTATAGATTGCTTTAAAAATACAATACATTGAATAAAAAAGGTTCATTGTATATTTACAAATTTTAATGTTATACAATACGCAATTATATTTCAGTCAGCACACGCTTTTGATTTAAAGAAATTAATAGTATATACAACATCTAAAAGTGTTTTTGTAGCTTAAAATAAGTACGAAGAATTTATTAAAATCAAATAATGACCAGCGCCGTATTTTTTAACATACTTTTGTTGGTTTTATGAAACCCATTGTATTATCTGTTAATTCTGATTTTAAAATAGTTTTTAATGCAAAACTTTTACTTGTGTAGCAACAACCAACATAAAAATTATGTTATAGGAAATAACACGACAGTGGTCAAGTACATATAATAATACTAATTCTAATACAGGCTGAAAAATGTTTCTAAGAATGAGACAACTATGATAATACAATTTTTTAACAATATCACAGCGTTGGTTTTTCGTCTGTTGGTTCTTCTTTTATAGGATGATTACATTCCATTAATGCAGGATTTGCCACAGCAATTATATTATCTCCCCGTGAAGCTATTACCTATATTTGATCAAATTGAAAGCCAAATTAGCATTTACTAATTATTATTTATTTAACTTGATATCATTATATATATGTTTCTTCAGAAATTAGTAAAAAATACATATATCAATTTAAATAAAATTTACTACCTTAAGATTGAAATCACTTTCCTTATCTGTATTATCTGCTTCAACTTCATTAGTGTCCTGTAAATAGGACCATTTGTCAACTTGAAATAATTAGTACACATACATTCGCAATTCATTTGCTTACGTGTATCGATGAAGACTCTTCATTTGAAAATGAAAGTTGACTGTCAGAGTCGCTAATCTCCTCGATACTCGCACTGAACATACCATTGTTATTCTTCTTCCTCCAAACTGGACTAAAACAATGCAAATGTCTGAACATCAATATATACTTGCAAAATTAATTTCTTTGAAATTATAAGTCAATAAAATATATATGTGATATTCAAGATTGCAATCTATATAAAATATTTTAATAAGTGCATTATCTACTGAGCTCAAAGTAATCACCTTGAAGATCTGTGTCTTCTAATTGTTGAGTTACCTATATCCATTTCAGGGCAACGTAGATCCAACTCCTCCTAGAACATTGAACTGCTACAGACAATAGAAGTGACAAATATAGCGTAGGAAATGAAAGCCAGAAAAAAGCTAATTATTATTATTACTATAATTAATAACAATTACTCGATATACAGTAGCGGACAAAAGTTTAAGACGAAATGGAAGAAATAAATAATTGATTTACTTTCCATAAAAAATATAAATACGGTGTTCTACTTTTGGTATTAACTAATTGTACATTTGTTTGTACACTTAGAAAAAAAATTTCATTTTGATATTTTGCTCAATAGCTAAGTTATAAAAAAGGAACGAAATCTGTATAATATTTCGTCGGTCAAAAGTTTAAGACTATACAAAAAATATTAATTTTTGGTTAAAAAATATACACAATTTTTGTTTAAATTCAATATTTTGTTCAATATCCGTTATTTCTTATCCCTTCGGTACATCTTCTTGGCATAGAATCTATTAATTTTTTATATTAATCTACCGTAATATTATTCCAGGCTGTTTCAATCGTAGAGTAAAGTTCATTTAAATTTTTCGGTTTATAACCTTGTACTGTCTTTTTTATGATGCTTCACAAATTCTCGATTGGGTTAATGTCTGGTGATTGCGACGGCCACGGCAGCACGGTGATATTTTCTTCTTGAAAAAACTGTTTCACAACCCGAGCCGTGTGCTTCGGATCATTATCATTTTGAAAAATAAAATCATCACTCATATTGTTGCGTGCAAAAGGTAACATTGTGTTCTTGAGTATGTCCTTGTATTGAAAACGGTCCATAATTCCATTGATACGACATATCGGACCAGGGCCGCTTCGAGAAAAACACGCCCACACCATAACGTTGCCACCACCATGTTTAAGAGTTTTTAAAACGCACTGTGTTTTCAAACTTTCGCCAATTCGACGTCTAACGTACCGTATCCCGTCAGAACAGACGCGATTGAATTTCGATTCGTCAGAAAACAATACCTTTTGCCAATCTTCACTTGTCCAATGCTTATGAGCTTTAGCAAATGCAAGTCGTCTTTTTCGATTCCTAGAACTCAGCAGTGGTTTCTTTTGGGGTTTTCGTCCTCTTAAGTTAAAGTCTTCTAATCTTCTCCTAACAGTTCTAGCACTAATTTGTGTATCGTTTTCATAGTTTATCTCCGCAGCAATATTATTTGCACTACGAAAACGATCCTTTTCGCTCAATCGATGAATCCGGCGATCCATTTTCGGTGTTGTTTTCCGTGGTCTTCCGTTTTTCGGTTGATCGCAATACATGCCTGTCTTTAAAAATTTATACCAAGCTTGTTTACAAGCTGTTTCTGACCTGTTCACTATATTTGCTATTTCGGTGAAGGTTTTACTTTGCTTTCGCAGCCTTACGATTTGTTCCCTTTCGTTTTCAAGTAAATTCTTTGATTTACCCATAGTCTGTTCCTACCTAAATGAATTTTAAGCAATAAAAGGTACACTAAACAATGATTTTGACATTCCAGAATCAAAATGTTCAAAAACTGTACTCGTACTCACGTTTTACACAGATCGTCTTAAACTAATGTCCACTGTTTCCAAGTGCTAGGCGGTAACTAACTGTTGTAACTCCTACATTGTTTGTATTTAACAACTGACTGTCTGAGGTTACGAAGGTCAAACATACAGCTACGTTATTCCAAAGAGACAAACCGAATAGAAGAACAATATGCGTATAAGATGTTTGTAATCCGGTTTACAAATCATCGTCTTAAACTTTTGTCCGCTACTGTAACTAATATTATATATATATATAACAGGCATACACAACTCGTAAGGACACCAGGAGCAAAGCATAGAGTCCTAACAAGTGTGGAAGAAAACATTGTATGAATTAATTGTGATTTAGATAGTAATTTAATTTTTAATATGTTAAGCCATAAATTAAAAAAGTTCTTATTAAAAAAAAGCACCTTCTACTTAAGGAAAAACAGTTTCTGAGAAGAATTTTTTTATATGTATGTACATTTATAAAATATTTAACGTTTTTTAAATACTTGTTACTTAACAAATAATAAGTATACAAACATTTAGTACAAAAGCCATGCATGTTATGCAAAAGCTATACTTGACCTTTTCTGCTTGTGCTTCGCGCGTATATCAACGTAGTGGTAGTTTACGTGTTGCAATTGTTTACGTGCTGGGTGCATAGTTAGTTGTTAGCGCTCATGCGAGTGCAGCAGCTCATTAATATGCCAACGATTCCAGATCAGATCATAACTATGGAATTCCATCAATGATTTTGTAACGTTTTTTTTTAGGCTATATATATGATATTTTGTAATATTTAAAAAAATCGTCGATTTTATTTTTGTATAATCATTACTTAGTAATTTCTTTAATTACTGATCATAAAAATAATAAATTGATTCAACTTGTCTAATAATTACTATTATGTACGTTACCAAGGAAATTTTTTCATAATTTTTCTTATATTAAGTTGATTAAATTTTTTAATAAAACGTTTGTTTTAGTGTAACTTTACATATAATGAAAATTTTTTGGTATTTAATTTTTATGATTATACCATATAATTGATGTATCATATAAGATATGTCGTATTCAATTTATATTAGAATCCGTAACTTTGTTCCAAGTTTATAATGATTCTGAACTGGAATCTGTATGTACATGGCTTATTATTATGGTCGAGGTGAGCTAACCTGCGTCGCATCTTCATTCTCACCCTCAAGCTCGAGCTTTTGTCGTTTTGTACGGTCAAGTTCGTTTTCTTCGCCATTTTCACGTGGCCTTGACACGGATAAGCTAAAGCATTTTAATTATGAATATCATACTTTAATTGGCTTAAAAACTACATGTAGATTTGGTTAACCTTTTATAACACTGTGTAACTTAAAAGTCATCCTTATATATATACAGGGTGTTCTGCTACTGTTTCTATATAACTTAAGGAGACGAAAATCAAGAATAAAAATATTGCGTTTTCGGTTTTATTTTTTAGCTATTGATAATAAAAAGTCGGTCAGAATATCCCTGCACGTGAGCAAACTTCCTTACACGAACGAAAGGAGGTCAGCGGGAGGACCTAAGCAGCGGGGCACACAGAGATCCTCAATTCGATCGACACATGAGCTGCAGCTCACCTCGTATGAGTCGTAGAGAAGAAAGCTGTGGTATTCGGAGACGTAAACAACCCCGCACGATGCTTCGCAAAAGAAGTGATAGTTTGAACATTCAACCTGTTTACTCGTGGAAATCCATAAGAACATATCGAAAACCGCACTATGAAATTTCCGAATGGAGAGTATTGTTTCCTCTAATTCTTTACTTCCGCGAGTGTCCACAGGAAAATCACACACGCACCGCGATTGTCTCAGCTGCGAGTGTTCACAAAAAATACAACAAATTACAACAGATGTCCGATATGTCCCCTGTTTTCTTGTAAACAAATCCTGACTCTTCTCTAAATTTTGCTGTATTGTGTTTTCATGTGCCTCAGTAGTAAAAGTCGAGAGGATTTAAATCTGGTGACCGAGCAGGCCAAAACACAGTTCTTCTTCGACCGATTTACCATCCTGTTTCCAAAACAACTGGTCAAGTGCTCTTGCAGTACACGCAGTACGCGCACTGCATATACAATATACTCAAGTAAGACTCTAACTTAATGTTTTCAACTAAAAGTTCCCCATCGACTGTCAGAATGATTTTGTTCTTCCAAAACCGTTCTAGTTTCTTGCTTCAAAATAGCTAAAACATGGCAATGTAGTGATAGAGAGTTCATTCAGAAAGAATAATTTACGATACTCATTACCAATGCTTTCATTTTCTTTATATAACTCGGAATTATTCAGGAACAGTTATGATATTTAAGAAGTTCTTTTTGAAAGCAAGGGTACGATATTGAGGAAGCGAAGAGGCTGTACATCAAATGTGTTTAAAAAAACCTATTTTACACAATCTTCAAACTTTATATAGCTAGAGATTTATTAGATATGCTCATTGGAAAAGTGGACTTTCTGTTTATCAGATGGGTTTCGGAAATATCTCAATTATTCAAGCTTTATTGTCTTCAGTTTTTATGATCGTAATGTGTTTTAAACGTGGAAAGAAAAAATTAGAAGAATACTCTAAGAAAACTCTAGTACAGAAAAGAAGCATAACTATCGCATTTTTTATTTATTTTGAAGCAAACATTGTGACTATATTCGTGGAATAATATAAAATATTAATTTGATATTTTGTAGGAAGTATTGAAAAATCGACTATAAGTTTTTCGGTAAATATTCACTTTTCATCACAAAATGTCAAAATAATATTTGAAAGTGTTGTATGCAGGGTACATAGAATGTATACATTTATAGAACTTTCGCATATATACTTTTGCTACGTTGCGGTGGACGGGAATAATGCAGAAGTGCGACGTTTATACTTCGAAAAATATCCCAACAGGACTATACTCAGCGCACAGACATTTTGCAATATAGCTCAGCGTCTGTGGGATTAAAACCTGTCCTATCTGGCATACGAATTCAGTACGACGACGCGGATCTGGGAGATAGAACACTGCACCGTATTCAACAAAATCCCAATTTGAGTACGAGGATTATTACTGCTGAAAAAGGTGTCAGCAACAACACCGTATGGTCAGTATTGAAGGAAGAAAATCTACACCTGTATAGCATCTAGAAAGTTCAACAGTTAAGAATGGATCAATAGGAAAGTCCAACGCGATTCCAATTTCCCCGCCAGAATATTATTTACTGACGAGGCAACGTTTAACAAATGCGCAATTACAAATATGCGTAACGAACATTTCTGGTCATAGGACAATCGCGGTGCGTGTGTGATTTTGCTGTAGACATTCGCAAAGGCAAAGGATTAGAGGAAACATTAATCCTCTCTACTCGGAAATTTTATAGGGTGGCTTTTGATATGCTCTTAAGGATTTCCACGAGTAAGCAAGTTTAATGTTTAATTTACCATTTCTTTTGTGAAACGTCGCGCGGGGTTGTTTACGTCTCCGAATATCATGGTTTTTTTTTCTACAACTTATATGAGATAAACTGTCGCTCATATGTCGACTGAATTGAGGATCACTGTGCGCCCCGCTGCTTAGATTGACCTCCTTTCGTTCATGTAAGAAAGTTTGCTCGCGTGCAGGGATATTTTGTCTGATTTTTGATTGTCAATACCTAAAAATTAAAACAGAAAACGCAATTTTTGTATTCTTGCTTTTCGTCTGATTTCGGCGTTAAGAATCACTCCTTAAATTATATAGAAACAGTAGTCGAACACTCTGTATATTTATACCTTTTAAATTAATATAGAAAGGATCTGTAACTAGAATTCTGATTTTAGGAAGACAAACCTTATACATATGTGTATATTCGAAGAAATTAACAAAAAAAGGACGATCATTTTCTAAGAAAATTCACGATACTTATAGTCCTATTACCTATTGCCTCTTGTAATTCTATTACCTACATTAATCTTCAATATTTTCATTCTAAATACTTGTAATAGAGTTAGTAATATTTTTATAGAAACTAAAGATACTTACTAATGATTTTTTGAATAATGATACCCAGAATCTCTCACAACGCGTCGGGCCAAAGGAAAAAGTTCATCTCTTCTAGTAAGAAGGGCAGGTACGAACCTGCAAATTTGTGCAGCAGCCTCATTTACTGACACTTCGTGCAATGTCAATGGTTTCTCCGGTTTCCTCTTACAGTCAAACCTTCCATAAATTGCTGCATATTTCCGAATTTCTTCCATTCTACGTGGATCACTATCAGGCATAGCCATTACCATCTACAAATAATACGATTACATCAAATTTATGGATCATTTTAAGCATGTATAAAAAGTGATATTTACTTCTAAATTTTTGCAAATTTTTTTCTTAACATTATGAGGTTTTGGATCAACGGGTCGAATAGTAGCGGCAAGTCTTTCAGCTGCCTCTGCAAGTCTTTGTATTTGAGATTGCAAAAGGGTTGGAGTAGGTTGCGTTGGACTCGCAGGTGCACCACCACCGCCACTAGGACTTGGTGTTGTACCACTACCACAGGATGACTCACATGTTCCTACCTGAAAGTAATGGTATTTCTCCAATAACTCATTTACACAGGATGCTTAGTTATTAAAACTAACTACGAAGTTATTAAAACATTATTGACCAATCAAGTATGGAGAAATATGTATGTCTTTTGTCTGAAAAATGTACTATAATTAGTTTTGTTGTGTCTTATAATGATAAAGTTTTCAATATACAGATTTCAAACGCCCAGAGAAGACTAAATCCGATCCAATTCACTATACATTGATAAAAATGTTTATATTTCAGTATTTTATGTATAAATTGAAGCAATCAAATATTTAAATAATTAAATATTAAGGACAACATATATCTTTAATATATGCTGCATCTATTGCTCATAAAATTGGAATAAGAGTAGCAACATTTTTTTTACTAGAAGTATACCTGTAATATACCAGGACTGTGAGAAGTAGTATAAGGCAGAGGTGTATTGGGACTTGGACTTTGTCGAAATGTCGTTGAGGCCACTGGCGCTGTTACACTTGTAACGGATACAATAGGGCTAGTACTTCTACATGGTAATGGTGTTAGAGATACGTGCGACGAAACATATGGAGTAGGAGTTACTGTTTGCGAAGTCGTTGTGAAACCTTGAAGATTTTGCACTTGCGGCCTAGGACTCACGCAGGGAAATCCTATGCCAGCAGGAGCTTTACACGTAGCCGTTGTCGGTACAACTGGTGTTTGGAAAAGTGCTATAACAGAATTTTGGTAACTCGATTAATTATTAAACTTTCCGATTTACCGTAACATTAATAATATCTATGTTTTGCAGGATGTAATATATTTTTATTTTTATGGTTTCTTTTTATACATATGTCTTATTTTTGTAATTTTATCATTTTCAAATATTTTGTATAATTGTTTGATAAAATGATTTAGTCAAATGTACGAAAAAATGATTTGATATTAAGATATTAAGGTACTTTACAAGGATTTGTGAGCCATTCCTGAAGAGCTTTTTGGAGTCTTCTGACATGGAGAGGTTTGCTTGCCATACCAACGAGCGCCATAATTTCCAGAAATTCTTCTTCTCCAGCATCGCATAATTGTTGTACGTCGTCACCACCTAGAATAGTTTGTAAGAAATGGTTCGATCTCTTTAATACGAATTATTTTAAAAGGTTTCCACTATTATATGGTATTTTTTAATTCTTTCTTCAAAACGTTAAAAAGAAACTAGATATTTAAAAAAGAATTTCTTTACCCATTTCTAAAAGCGTGTCGTAGTAGCTCAACAGAGACGCACGTTGCATCACCCTGTACAGCTGTAGTTCCGCTTCATTCTGAGGTACGGACGTCTGCACCACTAAATGATTTATGTAAAAATTCATTAAAAGGAAACGTTTGACTTGAGTAAAATTGAGACAATTCTGATTATTTATAATATCGAACAATAAAATTCTAATAAAAATCTAATAAGTCATTAAATCATCTCATCTGTGATTCAAAGTATCTTTAAAATGGCTAAGATTATTAGAATTCATGAATAAAACAAGTTTTAAATTTGGTCATCTAAAAGAACATAGCTTGCACTTGAAATCTTCAATCTCGATAGTTCTATGCTATAGTTGAATCAATAATTTTTCATTCTTTCCTATCGCCGATGATCCATACAAGCCTTTAATGTTATCATAAATAATAGAAGAAAAACAGTAATATACAACGGAAAGAATATTAAGAATATTCTCTATGAAGTCTACAAATATTTGGCATAATTCATATTCTTGCAATTGGATGCCTGATGATTCGTCGAAAAATAATTTCCCTGTATCTGGATATATTAGAGGGGTGAATTGTTGGTCGACTGATCGATCATTTGGTTGGTGAGTCCGGTTCGGCGAGCTGAGCTCACCTTTGCGGAGGAGAGCTCGCCTCGGACAGTATGCGGCAGACGGTCGAGCCGCCAGGGTGTCCGACTAGTTTCTTGCAAATTTCGAGGAACTGCGAGAAAAAGCGGCGTGCACACACGTACAGCGTATAAATTAATACCGGTACCGCTGGCATGGCATCGGACGCCGCTCTTGAAAGAGGGAAAGGAGGGGAACAGGAGAGAGAAAGAGTGGTGTGTCCCTCCAGAAAGAAAACCTGTGGTCTGGGTGCGACGAAGAGGAAAGGATAGAAATTAAAACAAAGGGAAGAAAGATGAAACGGAAGATGAACCGAGTACGAGAGGTAGAATGAGGAGGAGGAGGAGGAGGAGGAGGAGGAGGAGGAGGAGGAAGAGGAGGAGGAGGGGGAGAGAAAAAGGGAGATATTTAAGGGATGAGAAGAGAGAGGGCAATGGAGAGAGGGAGAAAAAAAAGAGAGCGACAGGAAGCTAGAAGAAGAGAAGAAATGCAGAAGGAGATACGGAGCAATACGGTAGAGCCGGGCCCTGAAAAACCTGGCCGTCAGGTCTTATTACGAACCTAAGGCCCGGTCTCACGCTTATATACACCGACCGAGATACGAGTAAGTCCCTGACAGCAGCAGGGTGACTCGTTCCGCGAGATTTTTCTGACGTTGGCCCCTGCAGCCTCGGCTGAACCCACCAAAGGGATATGTGGATCTTTCTAATGAGGCGCCGATTTCTCACTCCCTCCGCGCACCCTCTTACGTTCTTCGATGTGCTCACTTACAAAACGATCTGCGTAACGTGCGCTGGTAGTAAATTATACGGTAAAAGTTCATTTATTTCAATATCGGTATAGATAAATGCATATCTACAATTTAGGGCTACATTTAATTATTCAATTGTCATAGTTCCGATTATGATGCAATATGAGAAATTTTGTTAATTATTATTTCAATTGGTGCAAAAGAATATGTTTCGAGAGTTTACATTGAAATAATGTAAATTTTTTTATTCTTTCTAAAGCTCTGAATTCTTTCTACATATCATTATATTTTCATATATTAGTCGAATAAGGTTTCATAAGGTAATGTAGAAGTTTCAACAGTTTGATATCTTTAACATGTTTAATTAAGATCATTTACTTTCTTTGGAACCTTAATTTTATATAAGAGAAAGAAGTCGGTTGTTAAGGAAACTTGTTTGATTGAGAATCGAGAACGAAACTAGAAGTATAAGCAATATTTACATTTAAATGGTATAAAACTAAAAATTTATCGTTAAAATCTAATTATAGAATTATAAGATATCTCAGGATATAAGACGTCATCGCGCTGTCTGTTTATTATATTTTAATTCAGATTTCCTTTAAGTTTTCATTAACTTTTTCGTCGTTCATGTAATTTTTGCCACTGCTTGCCTTTAGTTTTTAGCATTCCAACGTTCTGCTTGAATCCATATTGTTAAACGTCCACTTACAATCTTCTTTGTAATTAACTTCTTCGACAAGTACAATTATAACAAGATACCGATAACTTTCGTACAAAATAAATGGTCAGACGTGCTTTACAGTTTCGAGTGTTTTATGGTCATTCGTTAATTAAACATGAGCGATTTTTGCAGCTGGGTTCGTTCAAATATTCATGAGTCCCTTGATTACACAGAAATCAAACAATAATGCCCATCAATGAGAGTAATTCATATATGATTTACTGTCCATAAAGTATCGAGAGTTATTCTTTAAAAAATCGAACAAATACAAAAAACCATAAAGCTTCTGATGGTTTCTCTTCGTTCCTTTTCAGCTTCTCTTATTAAGGAGTACCCAGAAAATATAATTATAACTTTAATTTATCGGGGCAAGTTGAATAAAAAAATCAATGATTTAAAAATAAATAATTGGGTCGATATTAATTATCTAGCATTAATTCATAAATTGCTATTTTACCTTCCTATATGTTATCCATTTTTTGGAAAAATAGATAACATTACCTTGAAAGGACAAGTACTGGTCACCCATCCCAAAATTTTTAAAATGTTTACTTGTCTATCCTATTTCACTAATCCTCTTCTATAATACACGAATCCTATTTCGTTATTAATTCGCTAATATATAAAAAAAAAGTAATCTTCTTCTTTGACAGATTTCGATGTCCGTAACTACATTTATCAAAGAATATTTTTTCCACATTGTCATGACGCCTCACAAATCTTCCCATAGCATCGTAACGTAAATCAATATAAGACGAAACAGGTAAAAAATTCAATTTCCTTTGATTTTCGACCCAGGTCATTTTCATTGTAATCAGGCAATGGTATGGTTCCTCTATCTAGGATCCTCTCACCTCGATCAAGTAGAGTAGCTATACCTCTGACCGACAGTCTAGGACTGGCAGTGCATTTACATAACAACTTTTTTGGCACAGGATAATCGTTTTTGTCGGTAGGAACACGTACGCGAGTCGGAGGCAAAGTCGTCACGGCATAGCATCCAATACTGCGCACCAGGGACGCGCTAAGAAAAACCTGATCCTACCGTGGCCTCCTCAGCCTCCCTGGGAACGATGCGTGCTTGTTGTCTCTTCGCCACCACCGACTTTTCTTCTTTATGCCCACTGTTCACCATCGTTTCGTTGCTTTTCAGCCAACAATTCGTGGATCACACTGTGTTGTTCTGCTATCTTTAGGATTCTCTTCGTCGTTTTTTCTTTTTCCGTTCCTTTGTTTTCCTTTTTATTGTTCCTGCTAGTTTATCATTAGAATTCACCTAGGAATCGTAATTAAATTCGATTCACTATTGAAGTGCTTAGAAGTCGAAATATGATGTTAAAGATATTAGAAACATTTAAGAAAAGATTCTCAATAGATTGCGGATATTTATGCAGATTCAAATTTTTACGAACATAGCTAAAGAAAGAGAAGTTATACAAAGATTTTTTTACTTGCTATATAAATATCATATTTTGGATATGTTATATTTGTTTTTATGTTGTCAAATTTCCTATAAGTGCATGAAAACTCGCAGCCTACTTATAAATATACGCGTACTGTCATTATGTCACTTGTTCTGAAGCTATAAACTTTTAGCGAGTTCATATTAATTTGAGATTAAAGAGTTTGTTACTCGTATCAATTTTTTAAAATTAGTTCTCACTTTGATAAATAGATGAACAAATGAATAGATATATAAATCCAGATAGATCAACCTACGCCATCTTAAAACAACTCTCGTTGATTTTCTCTCTTTCTAATCCCTTTGCACAATCGAATCAATAACAAAACCCATTCCTGTATATTGTATATTCAAGAGAGACTAGAAGACAATCTCGAAAGTCTTCATCGATCGGTGTGGCCATTGCAAAAGTGTGTGACGTGGAAAAGAGGAAGAAGCGACAAGATTTCCTCTGGGAGCACCATCAAATGCTTCAAGAAGAATCGATAAATTCTCTAACGTAATGGATAAGGACTCGCAGGAGACAGAGAAACATGATGATACTGAGGAATAGGGAGGGATTAAGAAAATAGCCCTTGGATGGAATATACAGTTTGAGCGAACAGAGGTGAGATTCTTGACGTGCATGCCCCATTATTCTATTATATCGTACATATCGTAAAGCATTGTAACATGATAAAATTGACTTTTAAAAATTAATGTGGAATAACAAAATTGGGATCTGTAAGTGTCAAATGTTATGGAATAATTTTATTATTTGCAAAGTTCTTTATCCTAGAATTCTACAATATCTAAACTAGGTTTTATTATTTATGAAATTCATTATCCTAGCATTCTACCATCTCTACCATCCCTAAACTAGGTTAGATAAAATATTTGATCCTAATATAAATGTGATAAGTGCTTAAATAAATAATATAAATTTGTAAGCTCCATGCGTTGATAGGGTAATATGTAACGTTTTTGATTATTAATATGTCAATAATCTATATCCTTGTCATATGTTATCCCTATAAATCGACTAAAGTTTTTAAATGCTTTCCATTACTTCCCATCATTGATTATTCCTTCTAATTAATTACGATTACAAATGATGCCAATGATCTCACATAACGATGAACTAATCGACAGTTGAGATCTTCCATTTTTTGATCTAAACGCCATCCCAAAAACTTCACTTTTGCTTGGTCGAGCTCTACGCACAAAAGAAGAACGAGGAAGAGAAGCAACGGAAGAAAAAGAAAAAGAAGAAGGGAGAGAAGAAGAGAAACTAGGAGGGGCTAGGCAAAGAAAGAGGTAGAAGCGGGTTAGAAGCAGCCATCAGCAGATGAGGGGGGTGGTCCAGGGTAAAAGACGTTCGGTTGGACGTGGTAAAGAGAAGAGAGACGAGGGTGAGAGCGAACGAGTGCTATAGCTTCTTTGTTCGATAGCTCACGGTGCGGACGCTCTTCCGATGCTACGCAAAAACGAGTCTAGTTTCTTAGAAGCGGCCGTTCTCGCGCGGCACCACACCAATGCCAGTGGAAGAAGCAGTGGCGGCGGCGGCAGCGCGGCGCGGCGGCAGCAGCAGCAGCAGCAGTAGCAGCAGCGGTTAGTATTTCGCTTTTTACTGGCATTGTAATCAAGGAAGGGTTAGGTGGGTTTTTGTCTAGTGCCTCTGCCGCCGCTTGGACAAAACACCGGACAGATGGACTGAGTCGCCGTTTCGATCCCCCTACCTTACCTTTCTGTCCCTTTCTCACTCTTCCCTTCTCACTTTATCTAGTTCGTGCTAAAGCTTTTCCTCCTGTCTCTGTTCTTCTTCTTCTTGTTCTTCTTCTCCATAGTCTCTCCCCTTGGTTTCTTGGTTATCCCTCTTGGCTATCTCTATCTCACCGAACAGCCCCTCTTTTTATCTTTCTAATCTGCTAGTCTTCGTGCACCACCCTTTCTTCATTCTTCCTTCTTCTTCATCTTCGTTGGGGCTATATCTGCCAGTTTTACCTTACCGTTTTCGTTCCCTACAGTTGCCCTTCTCAGCTCCTCCCCCCGATACATACGAGCACCAGGCATCGAGCTTCTCTTCTAGGATACTATTTTACTTATCCCCACTTTTTGCCTACCCTCTCCTACAGCCGACCAATGGTTAACTCCCCTTCGACGAGCAGGAAGGAAAAAACTAATTTGCTGGTCAACGATCAGGCAACCAGAGAGAGGGAGATGATGCCAGGGGAAAGGACATATAGAATATAGAAGACCTTTTAACGAGGGAAACGAACGATTTCTTCGGCTTACGTGTTTGTTTGGTTGTTAAGTTACGTATGGATTTTTTATTTTTGACACTGTCTTAGTTTTTAATTGAAAGAGTTCTTGTGACCGTAGATTGGGCTAATACATTAGTTATAAAAATATTCATCTCTTGTCCAATAATTTAGCGAAATTCTTATGATTATTAGTTACAGTAATAACTAACAATGACTTATCCACCAATTTGAACATATATAATCAACACACTATTCTATATAATTTGTTCAACCCATTCATTAGCAGAAGTTTCGGCCATAGGCATTGAAAGGTCCCTGCGATATTTAAAAATGAGGGGTAGAGCATTGTGTGTGTCAAAGGAGGCAGGATTAGAAAACATATCGTAAATCGGTATTTTCGGGGGTAGCAATACCTCGTTCGAATTGAGTTGATTGGTTGAGTATCGTTTTTAAGCTCGCAGGGTGGGGCCTGAATTCCATCCTTCTTGCAATGGCCAACCTCCGTCGCTTTTCCATCCCCTACTGTTTAAAGCTTCTCTCCCTCCCTTAGGTGCATTTTAAAGTATGGTCGACTGATTTTGTGCCCGCATGCCGCGCCATCGAGAAAAAACTGGCAGTCCGTTAAAATTGCAAAACATCACGACACGTAATCTTTATTTGGTGGCGGCACGAAGCGGGATGAAATCTCCTCGTCGTCGCTGGGAACGGTTAAGCTGTCGAGTACGATATGCTATTTAACGTGTTTCATTGACATTATTAACCCTTCCATGATGCGTTCAAAGTATTTAAATTAATTTGTATACTTTTATACAATTATTATAAAAATATATTATATTAAAGTAAATATATTCGATGTATTCAGTAATACTATAAAACTAGATATATTTGATAATAAAGTTAACTGTTAAATGAAGTTTTAAATATAAATTAACTAATATAACTTAATATAAATTTTTTGTATTATATTGCAGAATCATTTGCAGAATCACTTTATTAAATGTTAGATAAAAAATTGTTAAAATTATTGTAATATCAATGTTTATTATTTGTTTATTATTCATAATATAATAATATTAGTACACGGTAGAATTTAGAAGAAGCTAATATTTCAGAAAAAGTGTATCAAAAGCAAAAATAAACATTCACCAAGGTAGTTTGAATAATGTAAAAAGGAATGAAAGGAAATATGAAAAAAGTGAATTATAAAAACAGCTGTGACGTATGCTCGCATCGTATGCGTTGAAAAAAGCAAAGAAACTCAAAATGAAATATGCAAAAAGTTAAATGATTAATGTAAATTAGTAGAATATGTTTTTAAAGGACTTAGTTTCAACATCATATATTGTTGGAAAGATTTTGGTATTAATAAAAGTAACTACACTCAGCTATTAAGAACATATATATCGATAGCTAATTACAGAACAAAAAAATTTATACGATAAACACGAAATTTATTTTCTTTTCTTGCAACATAGGTAATTAAAGATTCATCCAGTCGAACAACTTTATCGCTCGTAAATGTACCCGATACTTAAAAGACAGTCAATATACTATGTAAATTAGCTAAACTCGATAAATATATTGGTCTAATAAATATACGATTTGTTTTTTAATCTATACATTTATATTCACAATATTCTTAATTTATTCTCATAAGCACTATTGAATCTCTGATATATTTATGATTATTTGAATATATTTAGCGTAGTGGTCATGACTAAAAATTAAAAAGAATACTAAAAGTACATATGCGTGCAAATATTAACTGTTTTTAACATACGTTTGATAGTGAAATGAATAAAATAACAATTGTATCTGACGATTCGAAAAATTCTGGTTTGATGCATTTCTTTGACTTGGCAGAAAGTAACCGGAACGGAAAAGAAGATACTTAATCTAAGTTTCTGTTCGGAGAAACGATGACGCGGCCGCGTAGTATGGTACAAAAATAGACAATCTCAACCAAGAAATAAAATGCAGAAACTCACGGTGAACAAAATGAAAGAGTTCGGAGGTCGACCAAAAAGATCGGCGTCCACGTAGCGAAAACAGATTGGATAAAAAGTCGCGCGACAGGCTTCCACCGAATAAACAGGATAAATCTGGATTCCTTCGCAAATAGCGATGAGTTTAGCGATATACTTGCATGATAATCGTTTTTGCACCATATCCTTCTACCTGGATACAACCCAACTAACTGAATCGACATTGTGAATGCAACTAATCGAACGTTTTAGTAATACATAATAAACAGTATCTATATCTAATTTGTTCTAATTATTGCACGTGGTTAGACAAAATATTCAGAATATTCAAAGCAATTAATTTTAAAAAGATTGACAGAAATCTTTTTTAAACAGGCCGACAAACTTATTATATTATAATCAATAAAAGTATAATTATTCGTAACTATTTATTTAACTTAATAAGTAAAGAAGTATGAATGTTTTTCTGTGAATAAAATAATAGGAGAATAAATGAGTTGTTTAGCAAGCGTTTTTAAAAGATGGGAAAGATATACTTAAAAGAATCAAATGGAAATCTGTTTAGAAATAGTTGTAATTATGAAAATGCAATATTTGTAGAAACGGATAAAAAATAATTGTGTTTGATTAATGACAAACGATTATCTGTTTCATGTCTCATTAATACTTGTAATATTGTCTGTGAAAATTTTTATGAAAATAAGTAAAATATTTAATTTGGACTAACCAAATTTTTTGGGTAATAATTAAATATTTCAAATCAATGAATATTGTTAATATTTTCTAATATTACAATATCAATATATCATTAAAAGACCAATCTGCAGGTAGATGAAACGATGAAATTAATCTTTAATGCAAATATAAAAGAATGTAAATATTAAAAAATAATGTCAATTTAATTAGAACATTTGCTTTCTATTTATTCAAAGATAATATAAAAAATGTCTAAATCTCGTAAACCTTGGAAGAAACGTTCCCACGGGCATCCTGTGAATATAGAATTTTTTTAGTAAGTTTTTTCTTAGGCCCAGTAAAGACGAAGCAAAGGGTTATAAGCAAAACATCAAGGGCTAATTTTTTTTTAAATGAGAGCGTTCGCCACTTTCTGGTCACATGCATACAACCTTCGCACGCAACATTTCAACTTCTGGTCTTTCTTCTACCTCACATTTACATTACTTTATCACTAGACAATGTAATCTTATCAATAAGAAATTAGGATATCATAGAGATTGTATTGTAATGAAAAATTGTGAGTTAGATAACTTTATTAAGTCGCGTTATCTTTGAGTATGCTGAATTGAAATCATATCAAATGTTTGAATTAAAATTATGTTTATATTATCTCAGACTAGATCAAGTAAAAGAATTACTGCATTCTTTCGATATATATTCCATTGTCGTGACTTTTCTAAAATAAGTGGTAAAACATATTATGTCGTATTTCTATAAAGTAAATCAACTCAAGCAGTCAAATAATTTGTTCTAACAATCATAAAAAGTCGTACACATACGAAAAGATGTAATAATAACAACAATAACAATGTTACTTCTGTCGCTAAAAAAAAACCAACCAAAAAAGTAGAAAAAAAGCAACTTTACGGTTTTCCCGTGTTCATCCAACTTCAACAACATTCCAGCCACAACGTAACACGTCGTCCAACAAAAAGAAAGACGAGCAAACGAACCAAGTGTACGCGTTCGTATACATGTATGTACGTTTCCCGCTACCCAGCCGCTCTTCTTCTCCCTTGGATCGCAAGGTTGAAGACTGATAAAAAGCCAGCAGAAAAACTTCTCTATCATAGGGTTGGTGGGGGGGTACCAACGGGGCTGAGGGTGGAGGGAAAAGTGGTGGAAGCAAAAACAGCCTGAGAAAAGAAGAGATCAGATAGAACGTCGAGGAACCCACGGGAAAGAAAGAGGGAGCACACGGTTCCAATGGAAGAGAGGAGGAAGAGACAAAGAATTCTTTCCGAGCTATTTGTTTTTTTTCGTTCGTTTTCTGCCTCGTTCTTCTGGGTCAGGCTTCTTCCGAGTTTTTTTTTATACCGTCGGACTGATGGAAAGGGTGACGATATGCATATGTTTGAGGCGGAGGGCTGGACCAGTGAGTCCGGTTGTATCACTCGGGAGGATCAACGTATATTTATATATATTTTATTCTAGTTAGGTTCTTCATGGGAGTGTTAGATCGACAGGTAAGGCAAGGGCGCGACTGCGCATCGCTTTTCGGGATTAAATCTTTTAGAACAAGAAGGGAGAAAAAAACGAAAGAGTATGGGGATAGGAGTATGAGAGAAAATAAGAGGGATTTAAGCGTACCCCTCACGGTGGTAGACTGAAGAATTTCTTGCCTGTTAATTTATTCGCGAACGAGATAAAGGTCGGGTGGATTCCTTCCTTGTGGGAATATTCTGAATATGTACTTCGTTCTTATGAAGGACCGAATGGCTTATGAGTTTCGATAGACAAACCGTTTTCTAAACGATTGATTGTCTTTGAATAGAAAGAAATATTTCTTAATCCTTGACTGCTATGGTGAAATGAAAATAACTTTCTAACAAGGCTTTGAGGTATAATCGAATGTAAAACGTAAATGTGAATCTTTCTAGAGAAAAATTGAGACTCAGTCTAATTAAAAATTACCGAGCGTGTCGCACTTGAATACCATCTGTAAAACATCTTAAGTATTTCAAAATCCCACATTAACATTTAAGAATTAAGTTCGACTTGAAAACGGAAATTTTTGTACGCTATATAACTAGATATGATACTAATTTCATCAATTGTTCAACTAAATATGTCAATGACTGTATTATAGAAATAGTGAATTACAATATGGAAACTGATTAATGTATCGTTAAAGAAAAAAGGTTTCATATATTTTACATCATACTCGGTATAATAGGAATTCGTTTCTAGCATTTTAAATGTCCGATCAATATAAATATTAGCAACGTATACGCAGCTGCTTATTCTAACGAGCTCTTTCATTCCGTTTGTGTACTCTGCACGCCTTCTGAACGAGTTTTCTGTGCATACCTCTGTTCCCGACGTTAAAGAGATGCCTGAATGTAATCTGAATACGATCAAGAAATTGTGCGATTCGTGGGTGGATGCACTCGAATGCGGGTTAATTCGACAAACCGGAACGAGAACTAGAGCGATTTGTGAAGATACGGTGATATGAAAGAACATAACCCTTTTTTTTGTGCAATCCTTTGAAAATGAACATTGTGTTGGTAAAAATTTAAACAAGAAAGGTAATAAAAAATTAGAAGATAGAATTGAAAGTGTCATTTTAATTATTCTTATTTATAGCGAATTTTAATCTTTTAATTTTCTAACACAAATTTGAAATTTAATATTTTAATACGAAATGAAGGTAAGGCTTTTCATCTTCGATTATGAATATTATGAATATTATAAAAATAATATTATTACCCCAAAAATAAAATTACTTAATCGATCTTAATTTTTCAATCATCGATTAATATTTATATCTGTTTGCTTAAATAAGGAACAATTAGGTGCAATTAAAACATCGAAGATTTCTTTTACAACCGATATCAGATATTATTAAATTTCATTTTCGCAATTGTTAATTGAAGGACACCATATATGCACGATATGGTATCAAAGGGATAAAATTAAATATGTTTTGTTTATGATACAAAGAAAGGATATAATCGTAAAATAAGAGAACAGGCAGGTTTGGGAATGCGAGCCATGGCTGCTATCGTAAAGACGTTTAATTTGAAAAAAAATTCTTGGCTCGATAAGTTCTAAGTAAGCGCGGGAATCCGGCAAACTTGCCGCAAAAAGTTGAAGATTTTTTGTTAAGTTGCATAGCGACAGAGCAGTGAGCAAGTGGCTGTTTTTACACGCGTTTCGGCCTCAAATTTATAGCGCGCCAAATTATCCCGGTGTTTCGAATAGGCCGCGACAGGCATGCTAATTCTAAGCAAACGGTCATTCAGTTCGTTTGAAATTAAAACACGAAAACGTAGCGTCCCGTTCCTCCCATTACTTCGATAGGACAGAAAACTAAATAATAAAAAATATAGAAATAAAAAATAACTTAGGTTAAATCTAAAAACAAAAGACAGACTTAGCCTTTTTATTTCTCGAGAATTATAAGTCGTTCGTACGACGAAAAAAGGTAAGTATGTATGTACTGTGGGACCTCCAGTATGCGAAGATTTACTGTTTAAATGTTCTATTACTATTATGCAGACAATGCGTATTTCTCTCCTCCAATAGTGCTTTATTATCGAAATAAATGTGGACATGTTGTACATCAATAGCAAAAATTCACAAAATTAATTAATAAAATAGTTAAAATTTATAAAAGTTGTCTCATTAAAAAATTTAAACAATAAAAAATTCATATTACTATTACTATTACATTTACTATTGTAACAAAAACCTAACTATATATTATAGTATAGTATAATAAAACAGTTAAATGTTCTTTTCTTGTCCAAAAATCTTTATGCCTTTCGATCACTGCTTTAGCTAATTTTGATTTTTTACTCTTTGTGAGAATAACAAATTTTCTAGAATTAAAGACACATAAATAATTAAAAAAATATTACATTTACATTATACCTTACTCTTTGCAACTGTTCATGCATTATTCTTTTTAAAATATCAGATAGTAATTATGAGGGAATACAAATGTTTAGTAGAATATTACACACATTATTATATATATCGAATAACAATCCGAAGTGTTCGAAGATCTCTCAATGATGAAAATTAAAACTTCCTCATACAAACAATCATATCTTTCCATTAACTGAAATACTAGAAATTCTTCAAAATACAAGCATCGCAGAAACAAATAGAGACCAATTCTTTCTTCTCTAATTTCATATTTAGGAATTACTAAGCAATTTCTAATGCGTAAGACTGATTCGATTCGCATAATAATTCTCTTCGATGTTTCGACACGAGGCAAGATAAGGGAGGGAAAAAATGGAGCAAAAGAAGCAGAAATTGAGAAAAAGGCAGAGGAAGGTAAGAAAAAGAGGAAGAGAAAGGGAGTGGAAAAAGAAGGAGCAGCCATTTGCAGCCGGTGGACCAACTGCCGTCTTCGAGAGATATCCTCTCTCGCAATTTCAACTTTCGGAGAAACGTCAGGCAAAACCGCGAAACCAGCGCTTTTTTACCATTTAGTCTGCAATGGTCAACTCAGCGCTCGCGATCGCCTTCTATACTGTTATATCCTCCTCCGTTGGCTGTTTCGTCTTGTAAGAAACTGACAAAAACCGTTCTCGCAATAGTTGCTCACCGATGGCGGAAGAAAAAGCGTCTTTTTGCACGGCGCGACGCTTTTTGTCCGTTTCCTGAGTCATGCCTCTTCCTACCCAGAGTAGACAAAGCACATACACTATGCGCGTAACTGTGTATCTTTGCGCTCTGTATACGTGTATCTCACAGATCGTAAAAATGGAACTTTTTCAGCGAGGAAATTGAGATATATAATATCAGGTTAGGCAAGGGATAAATAATTGTAACGATCGAGATACTGTTGGGTTATTACGGCGATAGATGTTCGTTTTTGTAATATCCGTAATTATAATTAATAATAATCATATTTTGTGGTGAGTTGCAGTAGATTGTACAAAATTAATTTCTAAGATAATTTAGAGATTTTGCAATATGAATGATGAGGTTTGCTGTTGGTATGTATTAGGGAAGTTAATTATAATGACTTGAGGGATACTAATGTAAGTACTTACATGTATAATATTTTTATCAGAGAAATAAGAAATAATTATCCTTTTTTATCAATAATTATTAATTAATAAATGCCTTTGAAAAATTCATTACTTCAAGAGTAACAAGTTTTTTTTTAAAGAAATAAGTAAACGGCAAAAAGAAATAAAAATTGAAACAGATAAAAATGCATGAATACTATGAATATTTTTTTATTAAATGACGAAAAAATCAAATTTACATGAATTATAAAGATTCAAAGGTGCAATGATTTATCGGCCACTTATTTAACAATAATATATTAACGCGTTATGTTTGAATAAATTAATGCAATTTGCTTTGATAAAGCAGTAAGAGCCAATTTTTAAAAAATCTTTGTTTTGGTATTTAAAGAAACATTAAGATTATGTTTAAAAATTTGCTACTTATAATTAATATTTACGAAGCAATCATTCAGGCATGTCAAGATATTAATACCAAACACTATAATACTGTAAGAATACTATGACAGTGATTAGACTGATTGTGTATTAATATAAATAAAATAGTATTTATGAAATATGTCGGAACTCGAATTTAAAAAATGGTTAAATTATGACATAAATTACAGAGAAAGTACGGCATTAGAAGTTAACTGAAACCGATGCGATCATTTTCTTAATCATCAATTTTGTCCAAACATGTTACGAACAAGAATTTAAATTTACTACCATTTTTCTGCTTTAGAAGGAAAACAAGATAACCTTACAGAAAAACAATTAAGAATGAACATTAACTTCTGTCAATATTTGCATAAAAACCTAAGCACATACCAACAAATGTATTTAAGTACATAAGCATGTAATATCATAATCTCTGAAAAACTACGAAACATTTGACATTTAAACACATACAAACCATAACTTTAATATAACTAGAAACTTACGCGTGCCGTTGATGTTTCTGCTGAGTATCTTGGGCACAGCAGCGGTGACACCGGAAACGGATGGAACAGTAGGGACAGTAGGGATAGTGGACAGCACGGCAGAAGGCTGCTGATGCTTAGTTGGCGGGCTCGCCACCACAACCACGGGATTCTGTATGGTGCAAGTGGCTGAAGTCAGAGCACCAGAACCACCGACACCAGGAACCGTGTTGGTCGGCGCCGATGCCACTGGAGAAGATGTACCAATACCGCAGCTTGTTGTTACCGCCGCTGTCGTCTCCTCCGGCGTAGGTCCAAGCACACGATTCTCCATTTTCAATTGTTAACTCCACTTTCCGTTCTTTCCTCCCCAAGAGGATCGCACCGAGGCGTTACCTCCCACGATACTCACTCACTGCACTCGAGCAACAATGTTTAACGCATTCGAAAGTATCAAAAGATGTATACATTTATGTTATCATTACATCTCCAGCACGAGGAACACGTCATAAGACAATGTTAGTGAGAATTGCTCGAACAAGTTGAATGATTATATTTTAACATTATCGACTGATAAGTCGGTGAAAGTGTAATAGAACGATTAAATAAAATAGCGAGTACACCGAATGATTAAGATAACGAAGATACCAGTAAAAGTGCAAAGAAAGATTAACAACTAAATATGAAGAACATTTTTAATATCTAAAAAGTAAAAAGAAAGAAAAAGAAGAATATATGTTGTACTCTTATAAGCATCGATGGAATTGGTGGCACTTGGAACGCGTGTTAGTGTAATCGTGCAAATCAGTCTAATACAGTAACTTTCTATGGAACAGTTATTTGTTAGATATTCATCTCCTTCAGAAGCACCGATAGTCTTTCTTTAATGCAATTGTGTAAACTTATCGAATACGTGTGTGTATGTGTTCTTAAATTAGTATTATTGTTAACCGAGAGAAACAAATAAAATAAAAGAGATCGTGCTAACACTTCGAAAAGCAGCAGCGAGACACTTAGAACGATGACGCAGTGCACATTGCCGGCCATCGAGTGATTCCACTACGTGTCTGTGCTATGCCCCCTCTACTCAACTACACAACGTGCAATATTACCCCCACCACTACCATATTCACGTGCGGTTATCCCTTCCTTCAACGATTCCCCCACCATCTTGAGACAATGAGAAACGATGGACACTACTGCGTTAACCAGAGTACGTAAATCTCGAATTCTTCCGCTTCCCAATTCCCACATTAAGGTAAATAATAAATATACTTGTCTTTTTGAGCGTCCGATTTATATTTCACTTAAATTTAATGTTCTGTTTCGTTCAATGAATTGCAGGCTATCGAATGTGACAAGTAGAGTTAAGAGTTCGTAAAAGTATTAAAGTTGCGAATGATTATAAGAATAACACGCGAAATATTGGTTCTCGCGCATTTGAAATGTATATTATTTCTTTCATTTGAGGTTAAAATATTATATTGACTTGTTTAAGTAACTAATGCTATTGCTGAGAGTAATTATAAAGAAAGTTGTCAGATAACAATTTAATAAGATATATCAACAGGTAAAGTGTCGAAAATTTGGCATTTCATAATATTTTAAACTGTTGAATTACTTCTTTTTTATAACAATCAGCGTTAGAACTTAAAAACAACAAATACTCTCAACTTTTAATAAATCTATACCTACGGTGTATTGTATTGTGTTTTTAAAATAAATACACAACATTCTTCTAAATTAAAATTTGTTGAAAGAACTCATTTTGTTCAACAAAAGCTTAACGCTAATAAAACATGGAATTATTGTCCATTGACTCAGTTTTTATTTCAATATTTACTATTACAATCTAATTAATCTACTACTTACGCGAATTTTCATAGATTTTTCTTAAATTCCCAGGACGTTGGATGAATAATATTCGTGATAGTTTAAAAAATCATCCAACGATGGAATGTCGTAACATCCTTCACCCACCCCATCAGCTAGTTTTATCATTTTCTCTACATAGGTAACTACATGCTATCTGTATATGTAGAACATATATGCCCCTCCTTAGACTATGATGCTGATGCAAAAAATGTCTCCCTACCATCCCTACTATCTTCACTGTCCTGGTAAACGAGTGGTGGTAAAAGAGACAGAAAGAAGATGCGTTGTAAAAAGCTATCTTACCGCCCCTCGACCTATGCAGCCCCTAGAAGGAACGTACGACCTCTTTACTTCACTATTGGTCCGCACACAGTCAACATTTTTGCAAGTTATCTCTTACAATCCCTCGAATTATCCATAAAATTCGACTAAATTTTTGCTAATTTATTTGACGAGAGAAAAGGGGAAAATTCTGAAGGAATAGTGGTTCCGCGTAGAGGTAAAAATTAATGGATTCATACTTTTTATTACTTTTTCGTTTTGCTTAATTAGTAATGCGAATTTAGAATATAATAGAATAAAATTAACATTTTGTAATTAGTTAGATAATATAACAACAATATACACAAGAAATAATATTAATAAATAAAAATAAGCGATAAAGGATAAAATTAAAAATTGGGAAATGAATTATATTTACAATTAATTTTCTTATTAATATCAGATTTTGATATCATTTTCCTAGATAACTAAAAGTGCTCTACTTTATCACTACTAAAAATAGGAAAAAAATGAAGAAGTAGAAAAAGCATCAAAATATATCAATTACATGTACAATTTATTTTCTTACCATTACCATTTCTCACGATGGCGGTGGATGATTCTTCATTTTTTGCTTGGCATCATAGTTCTTTTGCTAGTCTAGTCTGCTACTCTTGCTTCTGCCAGCCTTATTTTTACACCCATCCACCCACTACTATTATCACCGCCCTCCCTGTTCCCCCCGCCATACTATTCCCACTCCATTGGCCTACCTTTACCGCGCCAGTGGAAATAGAGGAAAAGATTTTTATTCTCGTAAATGGAAAAACCAGGCTGGAGAGGGAGGTTTTGCCAGTCAACCGCTGCTGCGAGCGAAATTTTTTGCTTCGCCCCTCGTCGTCGACAAGCTCGTCGAAGGGTACGTTAGGAAAGACGGGGTTGAGAGATCTGTTGAAGTTTGTCTTGCAGATAGATTATATTGTTCGTCTGGATTCTTATCTAATAAAGATTTGTTTATTAAATTATGCGCCAATTACACATTAAATGATCGCATTAGTAATATAAAAACTTGAATATTTTTAATAATGAAATAGGAAAATTTTTGTTAAATTGTGGTTAAAGTAATTAGTTATAATTAATAGTAGTTAAATAGTTATATAAAATGAAGAAATATGTAGTAAATATCTTATCCCTCTAAATTCTACTTATAAATTCTACTATGCAGTATATATATGCTCCTCTATGTTTAATGCTCTATTTTTCTTAACAATACGAGCTGAAAAAAAAATATTAATATCTTATTTATCGATCACCGACATAGTTCCTTGGATACGCGTCATATGCAAATTTCTGAAGCCTGAGAAATAATTCAGGAAGGGTTTGAACAGACGGTGGTCAGTTTTTTTTAGTCGGAACCTCTTGTTCCCAACTTGGAAGAAAATAACAAAAAATATTGAGTTACGCGTTCTCTCGACGATGAAACTCGTGAGACTTTCAACCGTGAGACTCTATCAAGGTGCATTATTCATTTAATCCATTAATTTCTTCAATATTAAAAACCTAAAGAATAAAAACATAAAAAATTCCCTTCTTCATCGTTATAAAATATATTGATTAAATATATATTCCGTGACAGTGAGAAATTTTTAGTTCGTTTACTGATTTTGTAAAGTTTTATATAGATTATAATATTCAATAACGTTTGCAATGTAAAATTGTATCCAATCCAAAAAATACTTCTGAAGATGAAAGTTTTCTTTCTTATTAAAAGAAATGTATAGAATGTACAATATTGTGGAGAAAGAAGTAATTAGGTATGATTAAAACAATGCAATCTTTTTCTTACATTTATAATTCTACTATTTTACGTATTTTATAAATGCGAAAGGCAGTACAATTAATACAATTAATTAATGACTGATGGTTAAAAACTAATTGAACATTAATAATATTTATCGAATATTTAGGTCACTTTAATGCTATATATAGTTGTTACACTGTTTTCAAAAGAGAATACTCTCGCATTGTTACTTATAGATTGATATACACATATATAGCACATTATTGGTTATTCATCAACCCTTTATAAACGCACGTCAATATAAATGCATAAGATTATTCTAATAAAAAAATAGTATTAAAATTACCAAATATTTAAAATAAATTGAATAAATCCAATTTCAAAATAAATTGATAACTTATATTACCCTCATACAAAACTTTCTAGGAACTCGCGAACACTTAATTAAAATTAGTACTATATGCAAGTCTTTTAAAACATTCGGATTTATGCAAAACATTCATTGAATTAAAAAGTAAAAAATTGATAAAGTACAAAATACGATTTTTTTTCGCGGCAAGAACACAAATAGATGGAAGCAGCATAAGATCATACACAACCATATTCGTACCACACCTGATTACCCACTTTTGAATCTTTGTCTACAGGAGTTTCTATAATTGTTTCTTCTTGCCCTACATCCTTCATTCCACTATTGTTAAGATTGTTTGATTCGTTTATAACTGCTGATACTTTATTGTATATCAAAACCGGTCGTGGTTCTACTTGCACCTCTGATCGCGAAGTTTGTTCCAATAATATAGACCGTCTATCATCTCCCTGTTCCTGTAATATTTATTTCAGATATCGAAAAAATATTTCACTAGAATTAAAAGAAAAAATGATCATAGAACTGTAAATTAATATATTTATACTGGTACGGTAGTTGATGGTGGTGGAGAATCATCAGTGTAATACACTGTTCTTCTAGTCCCTGGATGACCAAGAGACAATGTATCTGATCCAAGAGCTCTAGTTGATTCTTTAATTGATTTCATAGAATTGATTTATTAATATTCTTTTATTTTTAATTTATACGTTTCCAATAAGATCATATTTACCTGCTAAACGGTGATCTTCTGTACTAGCGTCAGAGTCATTTCCACCAGATTCTGATTCATAAGGTTTTCCTTCTGAGTGTTTCGACTCTTCCGTCCAAGATCGTCGATTCTAATTTATGCAGAATTTAAATATAAAATTTAATAACATTCATAACATTCATTTGTTTTTGTATTAGATGCTTTTGTATTAAGTTGCTTACCTTATTGAGAAACTCAGATCCAACTTTTCGAACTCTTCGAACGAAATTAGCTCCAAATCCTTTTCTTCAATACATATGTAAACAAGGTATATTACAAATTAAGAAAGTGTACAATTAAAAATATATATTTTAAATTTTTCATAATAAATAAAATTGCATATAAAAGTAAATGGACTTACTTTTTTGGAGTACAACTATCTAACTTTCTATAATGTTCCATTATTTTGTCTTCCAATTTTTCTTTTTGTCTATATAAATGATTCACTTTGTCCCTGTAATAAAAATTATCACATTAACATATTAGCTAACATAGGAATATTATTTAAATATTGTCATTTTAAAGTACTAACGTATATATTTTTTCTTCCATGTGATAATGTTCTTTATCTTCAAGAGAATGAGTCAAAAGTTCATGATATTGGCTAAACAACAAAGTAATATGATCCATCAACGATCGTCTATCATTATCTAAGCCTGAATTCATATGCAATAACATCTAAAAGGAAATGTGTAAGATAGCAATAAATATACATTAAATGCATTATTAAATAACCTAACATAAACATTTGTTAGTACCTCACATCGTTGATTTAATTTATTAATTTGAAGTTCTAAATTAGAACATCTTTCATCTCTACTGCTAAGCTCGCCTTGCATTTCTGTTAACTTAAGGCTTAGTCGGTTCGTTTCAATTTTGTTTTTCCTATAATCCTCTTGCAAATTTCTATACTCCATTTTCAATTTTTCTGTAGCAGTATACAAATTTCTAAAATCATCCTAAAATAGTTAAAAAAGTAAATTCGTAATTCAATACAATAATAGTACCTGCTTTTAACATTTGTTTACTACCTTCAGCTTTGAATGTTCTCCTCTCAAGTTATTCAAACTCTTTGCATCATTCACCAATGATTCCTTTTCAGTTTGTAATGTCTTATTTTTTCCTTTCAATCCTTCATAAGATTCGCGTAACATTCTAACTTCATTTTTTACGTCTCGTAAATTTGACTTGAGAGCATCGTGTTCGTGGAAAAGATTTTCATATTCGTTATTTAATTGTTCGTGCAAAGATTGTAAAGTGACTTGATCATGAACCAGTTGGGTGTGTATTTGTTGATGAGCACTGCGTTCTTTCAACAACTAGAATAAAAAATTTAATTCTCAATATTCAAAGGCATATTTTTAAAAAAATAATATCAAATACTTACTTCTTCTTTTTCAGCAACAAGTTGTGAATTTGCAAGTTGCAAGGCTGTATGTTGTGCTGCTAAAGAATTATTTTGAGACTGTAATGTTGTTATCTGTACTTGAAGTTTCGCATTTTCAGATAGGAGATTTTCTGATGCTACTTGTGCAGCAGCCAATTTCATATTTAAATGTTCCTGTTCTTTCTAGAAGTAAAAGTAAAAAATTATATTGTATAATATTATGTTTCGTAAAATTACGAAAAATATCTTTTTACTTTAATTAGCTATACTTTATCTGTACGGTTTCAATATACCTTGAGTGCTTCTACTGTTGCTTCTAGTGTATTATGAATGTTATTAGTTGCATTACTCTCGGAATTTGTAGATTCAGGTACTGACTTTTCACAACAGCAGGAATTATTTGATTTTCTTATATAATCGACGACTTCCGGAATTTGCGCGATTCTGTAATTATTAATTAATAATTGACATTTAGAAGCTTCTTTCATATTAAACTTTGTTCAAGAATTTGAAATTTCATTACTTTTTAACAATATTATCCAATGGCAATGACAACAACATGTTATCACTGAGTCCAAGTTTTTCTAGAACTGTATATAATTGTTGAGTATTCAATTTTTCAGCTACTAAATTCGATTGCAGAATTTCTAACGTTTCCCTATCAATAGCTGCTCGTGAATCAAGCTCCTTACTGGATCTTTCAATTTCTTGTAATCTAAAAATAAATAATTTTGCAAAAGATATTCCTATATTAAATAAGCGTATATATTTCATGTGAAATACTTTATACCTTGAAATTTGTGTAACAGAATCATGAAGTTCCTGTTCAAGTTGCATTATTTTCCTTTCTAGAACTTCAATACTATTTGTTGCTTTATCTAATGCAACATCCTTTTCCTGAAATTTATTTCATTGGGTAAAATTTAATTCAATACTTTAAAAAATTAAAATTATAGAATAAATTTTAACAGAAAAATTAGAATAATGTAATTTAGAATATAAATTGAAATATTATAGAATAATATAATTAAAGCTAGAGCTGCTCAAATTCACTCTCGTGGACAAAGGCATTTGCTCCCACAGGCAAATGACTTTGACAATTTTTAAAACAAAACGGTGACAACAGTGATAAGGGTATTAGCTAATACGTTTAAGTTTTGACGCAGAAGATATCTTTAATTTCTATATCCATAGAATACTCTATCATAGGCCCCTTATCCGTGAAGGCGTGATTAATATGCTAGCTGATCTCTAACACGATGAGAGATGTTTACAGTAATGAACTGAGCTTATACATGCATAACTTTAATTTAAAGTAGTAGTTTAAAAAAACTATAGATTAAGAATAGAAAATCACAGAACAATTAATCACTCTAGTAAAAACATCTTATAAAATTCATACTTCTATTGTTTCTCGATATCGATGCACATCGCGCTGTGCTATATCTTTCTCTCGTTCTACTGCCACAAGTTTTGATTCAAGATCAAGACACTTGGAATTAATTTCTTTTACGTTATTTTCTATAATTTTTAATTCTTCAACTTTTTGATTGGCAAGCTCTAAACTACGTTCTAAATCATCTGCTCGTCTTTGTACACTTTCCAATAAAGACTGAACTCGTTGTTTTTCTTTCACTGCTGTATCGCAATTTTTTTCCAGTTCTATCATTTTTGTATGTTGAGTCTAAAAATTGATAAACAAAAAAAGAAAACGTTAAATATTAAAATATCGAGATACCATACATAGAATTTTTATGATATACTTGGAACTCCTGTTGCTGTTTCTCGGATGACGTCCTTTGGTTTTGTAATGAGTTTTGTAATTTTTTGTTTTCTTCGAGTGCTTGCTTCCAAACCAATTCTAAATCCGAATTTTGTTGTGTTAATCTTTCAATATTATCATTTAACGATTCAATCTTCAATTGCAACTTTTTCTTTTCTTTTTCTAGTTCCAATACACGAGATGAATTTTCATGAAAGGAACTTTCTTTTAAGGAGTCTATTAAAGTAACCAATCGACGATTTTCTAATTCAAGTTTTAAAGCCCGTGTTTGTGCATTATTTGTCAATTGTTCAGACAATCTATTATCAGCATGCGCTAAATAATATACAAATTTACATTATATTTATATACGATCGATAAATAAGGTGTTGATGTATATTAAAAATAATTTTCCTTATTACCTGGTTCTTCAGAATCACTTATAGAACTATCTAAGGCAGCTTCATTTGCAGCAGCTTTCGCTAATTTATGTAATTGAGTGTTTTCTTCAACTAATTCTTGATATTTTTCTTTATCAGCCGCACGTTCCAATGCCATGTCATTCAGTAACTGTTTATATTTAAGGATTTCAGACTCGAGTTCCAGTACTTTATCTGCTCTTCTTCTCGATGAATTTAACTGATCCTCTAGCATTTCCCTATTCTCCATTAAAACTCTAAAATAAATGAGATAAGGTGATATTTTATATAAAGAAAATATAATGAAATTATATTCGAAATATATGTACAATATATACTATATACTTATATATACTAAACGAAATATATCTAAAATACCTATTATCTTCACGTAGCTCCTCTATGCGTGTTTTATAAAATTCTATATCTGTAAGTTTCTCTCTGTATCTTACTACTTCCAATTCCAATCGATCGGCACGATCTGCTCTTTCAATTACCGCATCTAATTCGTCTCTATAAGACTTTGCTGTGCGTGCTTCATGCATTAATTCTTGGTTCTGAAACAAGAGTAAAAATTTATATATTATTAATATTTACTAAAAAAATTAATATGTACGGAAAATATGATGCTTTACCTCTCGTTTTAATTTGTTTACTAACATCTTATGGTACTCAAGTTCTTCTTTACATTCTAACAATGCTTCCGTTTTTTCTTCTCTGCAAATATATCATAAAAAAAAGATAGATTAAGCATAAAAATAACTAAAAATATATATACATAAAAGAGATAATATATACAATTCTTGTCGATGTTTTCTAACTCTCGATTTCCAGTCGGCCAATTCAACTGCATAGTGATGATTATCTTCACGTTCTGATTTAACAACAGGGTTAGATTGTTGCACTTTGTTTATTTCTTCAGCTTCTGCGTTGATTGATGAATCACTTTTTCTAATACATTCGTTTATAATAATATCCCTCCATCTCTGTTACATCAACAATATTTTATACATTCTTAATAAAACATTTTGTTAAAAGATAATACTGATAAAATAAAATTACCTGACGATATAAATCTAGTTCGTGAGACATCCTTTTCATTTGTGCAAATAAATATCCCATATTTATATTTTCCATTGAATCTTGATTAATAACTATATTTTGATGATCTGTGACCTAGTAAAGTATTGTTAAATTTGTTATCTCACTTAATGTAGACAATGATATAAAAATCTAGAAAACATACCTGTTTAATACATTCTACTATTGCAAGTTGAGTATCAACATTTAATTTTTTTATATTAGTGATAAATTTTTCTTTGTTAGGACACTGTACAGCACAACCAAGGAGTAATAATAATAACAATTTCATTTCAGGAATACATGATTGCGGCTCCTTGCCTAAACTTATTGTATCTGGAGACCTCAGAATTATATGACTTAATTCTTCTTCATAAAATTGTCTCATATTATCTATTACGACTTTTAAGTTTTTTATGCGAATTACTGGACTTCCTTTTGCAGGTATTACTTCATCATACAGTGGTTCTGGATCTCTATGAGATATAGAACATGTAAGAATACTAAATATAGATATTTTGTAAGAGAAAAAGTCAATACAAATTTAAATACATAGAAATACTTACATTTGCAAAAATACATTATGTAATAATACACCATCCACCAAATCATCGTAACTGATTAATAAGTTAGGATCGTCTAAGCAACTGACGAACTGTTATATGAAAAAGTATATTTCATTAACTAATTCTCATTAATAGGATTAATAATAATAATCAAGAATCTTTTAAAACTAATATCATAAATCATAGAAAATAAATCATAAAATTCTAGAAAATAAAAAACTTGCCCATGTGACTAAAGGTCCAGACAATAGATCATCAATTTCGGAAGATGCCATTCTTACACACTTTCACATTAATTGTTAAGATAGTACTTAATAAATAACACTATCATTTCTTCATATAAAAAAAATACAAATAATAGAATATTTTATAATTTTGTAATGTTAGTTTACAAAATAGTTGAATATGAGGTAGAAAAAAATATTAAATTTTTTAATACAAAGTATGTACTCAAGAATGCATTTAATTCATAGATGAAATATCTGTGTATAATACTTTTTAGTTTTACGTCTCCCTAAATTTTAAACTTGGTGAAGTGTAACAAATTATATAATATTAATTTCTTTAGAAGAATTGTACATTATATATGACAGAATATACTAATATATGCAGACAAATTTCATAGTTTTATAAACCTAAATATTTTTTGCGTAGTTAAATTTGCAATTTAGATAAAAAGTAAATTATCGACATATAATTAATTGTGCATCTGTGTATATACATTAATATAATTGAAGGATTTTGTTATTTCAAATAACCAATTATTAGCCTCATAATTAATTTCAAACGACGCTAATTAATTTAATGTTTCAATAACTTCACCATACAAGATTTCAACTATTCCGTGATGTTTATTCAGTAGTCACGCTTTATGTATATTTTACTAGAGATGCAACTTAAAAGGGAATATAACCACACAATATCTATATGCACATGCACAATATATCGTTTCAATTTTACAACAGAGTTATTTAATATATTATTGATATTTGTTGAACCGTATGAAACATCGTATTTTTACAAACACTAAATTAAAACGATCAAGTATTTATGTATTAGCTGATATTAGGTTACGGTTATACTGATGTATATTCGAATGACTAGCTCCTAGTTCCTACACATACTTACAACCGTACATATACGAACAAAATGGATTTGTATTTGGACGATCAGTTTTGCGCTACATACTATCTATATAAAATGGACATAGATTCGTAGACTCTTACTATTTCTTGGACAATTCTTCGTTAGAAGTCCTATTAACCAATGATAGATTAGAACGGGAAAAATGAAATCTTTATTTTAAAAGAAGAGTATATCATAATTTGTTTCAAGATCTGTTGAATCAACCGAATCGATTCCGAGAATATTTTAGATTGAATACAGAAAAATGTTTTTTATATTCCATGTGAGTGGAACTAAAGAAAACTTTAATAAATAATCGGACAAAAAAATGAAATTGATTTGAATGACGTATACGGATGAATACAGATGACATTGGACGACCAATGTGCGTGCGGTATAATGTAAGACCATTGATTTTAACGCGTTTGATTCGTTGACGAACGAAAAGTTACACCGGTTACTAGAGCGTATTCGGATTTTCAAACTGACTCGGATAACTATAATTCGGTATGATATAAATAACGTAGCTGTGGCGGGGCTCTGGCTCTGATTGTAGCCTTAAATGTAATAAAATTATTGTACGTATAACCTCTTGCATGTATGTTATTGTTCTTTAATAGAAATTTAATTGTAACCTTATCCTATTCTAAATTTTGAAAATATCTCCGTCATTTTATCAATACATACAAATAAAAACAAGTCAAACTATCAAACTAATTACATATATGTAACATGTAATAACTAAGGCATATATGTATATTTGTGAAACAAAGTTATAACGATTTTTAAATAATTCTTTTTATTTTTTTGATAAACATCCTAATTCCAAGTTTTATCATTACAGCATGCGAACTGATTATTTGAATATTGTTTGAAGGTTTCAACTTTCATTATATTTGAATGAACATTATAATTTCTACCAGTATAAGATATTTAGTAGATTATGAAAGATGATTCAAGTATTAAAAAAACAATTTTCAAGAAATTATAAAAGACACAGAAATGTGAATACATGGTCATCTCTAGCAACAGCATTCAATTCCATTAATAAAGAAAAATGTGGTTTTGATTTCTTAAAAAAGGAAACTGTGAGTAATTTTTATTTTTTATGATATCTATAACTATTACAAACAATATATTAAAAGTTTTAAAGTTCTTCTGTATTGCTATTGTATATATATAGGGACTATTTGGAATACCTGAGTTAAAGACATCAGAAGGATTTAATATTTTAAAAGACCAAGCAATATCTCAAACAGATGCACTTATAGCAGAATCTATAAGTCAAAATAGAAAACGAAAAATGGTAGAAATTTTTGATGATATGTCTGATACGTTATGTAAAGTTGCAGATTTAGCAGAGTTCATTAGAGTTGCACATCCAGAAAAGCAGTTTGTTACAGCTGCAGAGAATACTTGTCTATTTGTTAGTGGTATTGTAGAGAAGTAATTACCTTTTTGTAAAAATTATATAGTCAATCAATATTTATATTATTTTTAAATACTATCTTTAAATAATATGAAAATTACTTAAAAATTTTTCAGGTTAAATACACATCGTGAATTGTATAATGCATTAAAACATGTTGTGTACAATGGAGATACTCAAGAAACATCTCCGGTGGATAAACATGTTGCAACATTATTCTTGTCTGATTTTGAATTATGTGCTATTCATTTACCAGAGTCTATAAGAGAAAAAGTTGTACAGTTGAATTATTATACGTTACAAGTATATATTATAATATTACATTGTATTACATTATATTTGTCAACTTTTTATATGATTGTATTTTTTGAACATAGGTAGGCCAGAAGTTTATGGCAGGTACTAGTAATCCAAGAGCAGTAGATGCTAATTTTGTTCCACTTAATGTAAGGCAATAGTAAGTATTGCAATTAAATAATTTTGAAAATAACAACGTATTTCTTTCATATGAAATTTGAAGATTTTTTAAATGTTTCACAGTTTCACACAGAAAGATAATAAAATACATGTTCAAGGACTTTATGTAGATTCTCCTAATAATCTTGTTAGAGAAACGGCATATCGTATATTTCTATATCCTGATGAAGAACAAGAATATCTTCTACAAGAACTTTTGAATTCCAGACACATTTTGGCTAAACTATGTGGTTTCTCATCCTATGCTCACCGGTAGTTTCAAACATTTGTTGATACAAATGAAAGTAATTAAAACTAGCTAACATTAGCTATATTTGTTATGTATTAAAAGTGAATAATTTATAGAGCTGTTAAAGGAAGTACTGTAGAAAGACCCGAAGTAATATATGAATTCCTTAATATTTTAAATAATAATCTAAAACATAAAGCAATGCAAGATTTTAATGAGATGCAAAAGATGAAAGACGCTGAATCGCCTGTAAAACAGGTTTACCAAATTTATTAAATTATGAAAATAAATTACACTATCTTCTGTTTTTATACATTTTTATTTTTCATATGTAGAAAATAATGCCATGGGATACAGCATATTTCACAACAAAAGCAAAAAGGACTTGGCTGAATATGTCCATTACTGAATTTGCTCCATATTTCTCACTTGGTGCTTGCATGGATGGCATTAACATATTAATACAAGCATTGTATGGCATTCGATTGGAGTATGTACCAGTTTTATCTGGTGAAGTTTGGGCAAGCAATGTACATAAAATTGCTGTAATAGATGAAAATGGGGAGGTTTTGGGTTATATATACTGTGATTTCTTTGAAAGAGAAGGGAAACCTAATCAAGACTGTCACTTTACTATTAGAGGTGGAAGACAACTAACAGATGGATCTTATCAAGTATAACTTAAACAAATAAGAAATATATAAAGTATAAAATATTAATTTAACAAAATTTTAATCACTATTCAAACATTTGATTTCAGAATCCGATAGTAGTATTAATGTTATCATTGCCAGTTCCAACATGGTCAAAACCATGTTTACTTACTCCTGCCTCTGTAGAAAATTTATTCCATGAAATGGGTCATGCATTACATTCTATGCTAGGTAGAACAAAATATCAACATGTAACTGGTACTAGATGTAGCACAGATTTTGCAGAGGTTCCAAGTGTTTTAATGGAATATTTTGCAAGTGATCCAAGAGTAAGTTATATTCTTACAACTTAAATAATTATTAAATGAATTCTATTTTTTTAATCATATGATATGTATTGTGATATCTATTAGGTTGTATCCACGTTTGCTAGACACTTTCAAACTTTGGAACAAATACCAATAACATTATTAAATAAATTATATGCCTCAAAGAACATATTTTGTGCTTCTGAATTACAAAATCAAATATATTACAGCATGTTAGATCAAGTTTATCATAGTGCCCAATTAGAAAAGCCATCAACCGAAATTTTAAAAGAAATACAGGGAAAATACTATGAACTTCCTTATGTCGAAAATACAGTACGTATCTTTTGCCATTTTTAGTTTCTATAATAAAAGGATCTTCATTTATTTATGCTATAAATTGAATATTTTATTTGCAGGCATGGCAATTAAGATTTTCTCATCTAGTTGGATATGGTGCGAAATATTATTCCTATTTAGTATCTCGAGCAATTGCTTCTTGGATATGGCAAACATACTTTCAAGCAGATCCCTTCAATCGAACGGCAGGCGATCGATATCGAAAGGAATGTTTAGTACATGGAGGTGGAAAACCGCCTTCTAAATTAGTATCTGACTTCTTGAATAAGGAAGCTAGTGCTAGTAACTTCGCAAAATCTTTGCTTTTCGAAATCGATATAAAAATGGAGCATGTAGAAAAATTAAGAGGATAAGAAGGCCGTTCGAAAATAACATTTAGAAAGGTATCTTTTCAAAAATATAAAATATTTATAAACTATTTTTATAAAAGTAAAATAAGATTTTGTAATAAAATGCTTATGAAGTATGATACACTTAAAATAAATATTTCGAACATAATTCTAAAAACATAAATAATTTTATAATATGATATGTTATCTTGTAAATAAAATGTAAATAACCAATGTATCATGCAAAAAACATAATTTGAGCTTTTTTCTTTTATTTTATTACAAGTATGGAATCTTACCCTATTTACAATCTTGATAAATCTACGTACGATTACACAAAAATAAGTTTTTCAACGTAATACAGAGGAAACGCAGTATAAGGTAGTTTATAAGAATTCAATATTTATACAATTTATTGTTTAATATTATTCAGTTTCAAAACAATCGTTGACAATTTTGCTTTAAATGGTAAAAAAAGCTTTTTAGGATATTGATAAAAAATATTGAATAAAATAAGAAAATTCTAATATAACAACAATAATTTTTCTCCTCTGTTTCTTAAAATGACTTCTGGTATGAGTTTACCATGTACTGCGTTTGAGATGATTTTAATTTATATTAAAACTCTCCATCAGGACTTCCATTAAAATTAGCTAAAGATTCATTAACATTCTTTTTCATGTTTATACAAAATTCCATTAATAAGCTATTTCGTAATTACATCGACGTAAAACGACTGAACAAGCCACTGGATGATTCAAATCTTATTGATAGTATTAATAATATTTCTTCTTCAATCGATCTCTACATTACGAAATTCTGTTTACTTTTTTTCTGGAAGTATTTTCTTATATAATTCATGGAATATAATTAGATATTTGTATTCACAAAAAAGCACTGGACCTTTTTTTTTACAATAATCTGTCTTCGTTTTCAGATTACACTAAAAGAGACAGTAAGAAATTCTGTATTCGATTTAATATATGTATAGTTACAGTAATTTCATTTATATTTTATCTTCCTAGAAATTTTATTTTGCACAGCATTTACATGAATTATAAATTATTTCTTTAACAAGCATTTGTGAAATAACCTTGTAATACAGAGTTACTAAAGAATAATAATAATTAATTTACATAACAATGAAGCTTATATTGAAAATCATATAAGGAGGACAGGATATTTTTAAGTTTTTTGATACTCTTCATAGAGCATAGTTATAAAGTACAATACAGCATAGTATTGAAATATGTAAATTTTAAATAAAATTCAGAAATCGCATGTTTTTAATTAACTTGAACATCATAGTATGTGTAAAGCAAGTTAGCAACTAGTCATAAATAATTTGTATCACATTAATTTTCAATTTTTATATAAAGATAGGAGACACATACATTTTTATAAAGTTGTATTTTTATCAAGCTACACTTCACTCAAAAGATATGTAAAAAGTAATTAACTATTATATTATTGTATTCTTGTCGAAATAGTTATCATAACTTTATGGTGAAAATTGTAAAGTTAGTGGCAGAGCATTAATTATTTTATAGTAATATGAAACACTTTTTACTGCTTCCTTTTTATACTATTCAAAACAGGAAAAATTATCTACTGGTACAGAAAATTGCATTTAAAAATATCAATTCTAGTAATATGCACTTTATAAATAAAACATGTACTATGCTTGCAGAGTATTTCATATTATTATCAAATTTTTATTATAAATTTACACATACATATTGCTTTACTATTGTTTTGACAAAAATGGACATCTTTTGTACAAATTATGCATTTTTCCCTTATTTATAAACTCTGTATTATAAGGTAATGTACAAAAATTTGTTATAGAAATTCATAATATTATGTCCTTAATAAGATTTCTTCAAACATTTTGGCGTTCATTTTTTCAATGCACATACTGTAGTGTTTTATGTCTTTCTTTTCGACATTTCTAAAATTCTATAATGAAGTATTTTTTATTCAATACACGAACCTTTATTTTATAATGTATTCCCCACTTGTTTAAAATTATTTCAATGACCAGTACGTTCGACATTCCACAGTACATTATATCTTTCATTTGCTATAAATTACGCATTTTTATTCACTTTCGATCATCGTATTTTTAATTCTTAGAATATTCTTATTATGTTATTTTCTTAAATCCGTATGCTGTTAAAAATTGTTCTGCATATAAAACGGTTGATATATTTTTTAAATGCTGTATCATTTAAGATATTTTGCACATGGTCCTTTTTTAGCGAAATCCAGAAACAAAAGAAGAATAACAATGGTAAAGCACTAGTTGAAAGAGAATCTTAATTGTCCAGTATTCATTACGCACTATAAAAACCAAATTAATAGAGTCCACTCTAAATTTTTTTATCAACTGACCACATGATGCAACATTGTACCAACATTCAATCAGTTTTAAGTTTTCCATTCTTTCCTTATTTAATATGTCACATTCACAATAGGCAAACACCAAAACAAATTGGTTTTTTGCTATGAAACACAGTGACCACCCAGCCTAAAATGACTTTGGCATTTGGTTCAGGTTATGCAACGTAATTGTACTCGTTTGCATTATCTTTATCTCGTTCCATGTAATCCCTATCTATGAGAGATTCAATTCTTTTCTTCAAATCTGCAGGCTGAAAACAATTTTCATACATAATTAAACATATACAGATATTTAGAATATATCATTCTATAAGTTAATGACATACCTTTACAGGAAACTTGAGCTGATTGTACAGTTCACTAATCAACAGATTGTGCGAAAGTGTTTTTCTCATTTTCATAATTCTAACAATAGCTGCATCTATCTGATATTGTCTATCTTGATAGACTCTTTCCTCTGTAGCTTTTTGTTCCTCGTTCTGAAGAAGGATAAACAAGTAATATATTGTTGAAATTTATATTACACGAAAAAAGTAATTAAAGAACTATTCTATACCGTTTCTTTCATTTGAATTTGATTTATTTTAATTCTGAATAATTTATTTGTAAAGTCTGCATTAAAAACAAATCTATCATTATCTGCAACGTCTCTTCCTCTTGGATTTTTTTGTAACACTCTGGCTTTGCCACAAGCTAAGGATTGTAGAGTTCTCCTAAGTTCACCATCTTCTATATTTGTTGCTGCTTTTATATCTTCCAAAGACAAGTTATCAGCATCATTAAATAAAATTAACACCAATGCTTGAAACAAAGAAACTTGGAGTTCCTTATTACCCTGTTTTGACATTTAAGCAAAATGTTTTTATGGAATATATCTTATTTAATATATACTATTTAATACAACTATATAACAAACATTTATTACAATACATAAACAATACCTGATTAAACCAAGCTTTTAATACACAATGTCCCAAGGTAGGTTGCCATTGTAATTTTCTACCACTATGTTTTCCCAAATAGAATTTATTAAATACATCTTGATACTGAACCATTTCTGGGGGTAATGTTACTTCCATTACAGGATATGTTGGCCAATAACCCATTGTAAGTATTGAAACAGTTAAATCCAAATTACTAGCAGACAATTCGCTTTGCAAATTTCCTGCATACTAATCCACAGTATAAAATTGTACAATTAATTAATAAATACGCAATACATATTCAATATGCATTTTAAGTTGACAGTATATAACTGAATATAAATATAATACTTACCTGTTTAAAAGCAATATTAATATCTTTACTAAGTTCCATATCTTTAAACATCCCTTCCAATTTACTGGTAAAGCCACCACCACATTCTTGTTTCAATTTAGATAACATGGATTTTTCAGCATCAACAGAAGCTGATTTACCAACTAACAAACGTTTGGCCAAATCCTTTTTATAGAATGCCTCGAATACATCTTTTCCATGTATAAATCTGAACAATACCATGATTTTATCTAATAATCTTTCTAATTCTTCTTCTGTTGCTTCTTTATTACCCGCCCTTAACTTGCAATCAACAAATTTCGCTGTAGGTACAGAAATAAATTAATTAACGATAGATAACACAAACAATAAATTCTATTGTTTCATTAAGGAGGCTATATACCTATTAATTCAGCTGGTTTGTTCGCACGTTGATTAATAAAGGCTTCAAAAGCTTCTTTTAAACTATTTGCAAATTTTTCATTCTTATGAAAACATGTATTAACTATATTGTCCATTTTATCTTTGAAATCTAAAAGCTCCTGAACCATAGTTTTATCTTTCTCTGGATCTATAACTATAGTTTTACCTTTTTTCTGTGAACAAAAACAAAAAATGTATCTATTCAGTTTGCATAGAATAACATTTAAAAATTTGTAAAATACCTTAATATAAGAATTAAAATTTAGACAAAGTTCTACAAGGCCGTTTTTCACTCGACTATATAAATTATAAAGTAAAGATAAATCATTAATTCTATTTTCATCCAGCAAACCACTTAATCCTTTTTGTAAAATGCTGGTAATATGTTCAGATAATAACTGCTTTTCCACTGTGTGTATCAAAGACCACCTATAACAAATGAATAATGATATCATAGTTACAATATCAAATATCAATATATTAAAAGTAAATACTTACTTTGTAGATGCATCGAGGTAATGTAACAAACGTTCGTTTTCCTCTTGAAGCCGTTTGTCCACGTGTGCTAAGTACTCAGGAACATCGTGTTCATTCATCAGTCGTTGACCTTCAGCAGCATATAGTCTTTCAGTAGCAACCAAAAATCTATAAAAATCAAAATATAATGAATAATGAAAAATATAGCATACATATTATTTCAATTTGTGTTGATATTAAACAGAAATTCATACTTAGTTTCAAAGGCATCTTGGTAGATTTGTAGATCTGATAGCATTCTTAATAAAGACTTAAGAAGTGTTCTATCCACTGTATCACCTTGACGCTCTTTTTCAATAAGCATAAGTAATCCTTCCACTGTACGTGTTTGAACTAAGTTATTCAGAACAATATACACTCTAAACAAATGTAAACCCATATCCCTAAAACAACAGAAATATTAAATAATGTGAAAAAAGGATATTTCTAATTATTTTTAATATTCAAAAAATTTGTAAACATACCAAATAGATAAAATACTTGGATTTTGTAATACATATGTTCTATCCAAATATAGAAAAATACTTCTAATCATAATCATTTGTCTGCAATGTGATTGCCAACATTCATTCATTTTTTTTAAGAATATATGCCTGTCCATTGATTCTGCTAAAAACTGTTCTATATTTGCTTGTACATGAGCTTCTGTTAACCTTGTTAACTTTGTGTATAATGTAGATGCCATCTTATGATTACACATATTTTCAACTGCCTGATAAAGCTCTTCTAATGAATAACGAATACTTTTGCTGGTCTGGATTGCAATTACAGCTTCTTGCAACTTCTCCCATGTTTGCTCTTGGTAATTTTCAGGCAATTTTGGTTTATCTACATAAAATGTACAATTTTTAAAGTATCTTTATATACAAATATTGTTCTTAAAAATGTTGTTATATATACAATGTATATAAATAATTTATATACATATATACATTACTAATATACAATAATTCATATATATATATAATTTTCTTTGATAAAATTTAATGAAATTTTGTAATAAAATTAACATATATGTTACAAATCTTATATCCAGTTAATCACACATATAGTGAAATTAATACAGTACAGATGTTTAATTATTAATTTAATATATATTTTATAATTATCACACATTGATCTTCTTTAGAAATAATTTATTTTAAAGGAAGAAAAAATAAAAAAGCCGAGAAATAAAATAAGACTAATTACATTCTGATATTTCACTACTCTGTCATTGCTCAAATATTCTGTTCATAATTGTTTTTAATTAGTCATCTATAATAATCTATAAAATTAAAGACGCAAATGTATGAGCTGATATTTTTAATTAATTACACAACCATTGGTAATCTGAAACTTCTAGTAAACGCATAAAAAAACAAATAACGCGCCTTACAAACGTTTATCCATTTCGGTTTTTCATGTCAAGTTAGGTTATGTCAGTTTAGTTTTATTAATCGCATTTATGACTAATTTGGTCTCGGCTACGTAACGTGGGCTGAAAGAGTGTCACAAAAGTACTAATGTCGTATTAAAAATAATGTCGCAATTCACGAAGGCATATTGCCAACCATAAATTACACCACGAATCTTCACGAATGGTAGCAGCTGATTTTGAGGTTAGGATGTCCCATGGTCTTGCTTACTTTTGAAGTTTTTGATGACGAGCTTTCTAGCTGTACCAGGTTTCGCGCTTGCCAAACTTGGTGAAATCTTGTTGACGCCGTTTGGATTCCCAACGGTTAAAGCCGAGAAATTGGCCCTTTTTTGAGTATCAGTCGTGGTTGCAGCCGTATCCGTCATGTTTTCAATCTCGTTGATCTCCGTGACCGCAACGGCGGACAGTTTGCTGCGTTTTGCAGCACCAAAGTTTAACACCGCTGCGTGATCAGCGGCCGTCCTCTTCACCTGTGCTGTGGCTAGAACCTGAGTCCCCCCGAGCCTAGACATATGCGTGCATCACTCGGCCACCGGCCCTCAGCACACGGAAAACACAGTTTTCCACTGAGAAACTGAAAGAATTCTCCCTCTCCTTTCTACCTCTTTATCCCTCTGTTCGACAAACGGAAAAACTTATTTATCCCGTCCCAAACCCTGCTTCTGACGAAACTCACGAACAATTGGCAATCTGTGCACATGCGCGATACATTTACGCGGCGCTCTCCATTCGCTTACCGCGCATTTTTAACCGTTATAATTTCCTTTATACTTTTTCATATACATTTTATTGCATAAAGTTACATTTTACACTTTTTTCGAAAGAAATCACATCAAATACTTCAGTATATTAGAAATTTTATTCTATATTCAGATATACATTGATTTCTTAAAATGGGAATAGTGTACTAATATATATTTGAGTTACTTTGAATTATATGGAAAATAGGCTTTCAAAATATACGTTTTGTATCTGATTTTATAGCCATCTTGAAAAGTTATCCATATCTAATTGTAAGAATACATAGGCATCTTTGTTTCCAGTACATTAATAATGTATCTTAAAATTTGTTACTTTTTATTCATATATTTTTTTATTTAAATAAAACGCCTCTACTCAAAATATATAAAAACATTTGTTTGTATATAATTTATACGCATAATTATATATATATAAATGATATATATAAATGAAACATTTCTTTAAAATTGTTTAATATTTTAAAATGCAGTGTTTTTTTTCATTCACGTTCGAAAATTATGCTCTTATTAAAATCTTACATAAGAAATCACATTGAAGTAAATTTCTTTAGAAATTTTGTTATTTATATTTACATCACTTATATTTAAATATCTTAATTGTTGGATAGATCTTCTCTCTTGTACTAAAAAAAGTTCCAAAACATAATCTTTGATTATAAAAAGTCTGAGGAATGATATATTTTATGCAGAGAATGTTACAAGTCTTACGAAATGTATGTCTCAAAGAAATACAATAAAAAAAAATGAAAATATACTCTATAACAGTATTTAAGTAAATAAATCATGTCTTCCATTATATATACATACGTTATTCTCTTATGCACATAAATGGTTTTACATATCAAAGTATTATATCAAACTTGTTCTATTATTAAAATGTGTGCATTTGACTTATTAGCAGGTAATAGTTCTTTTTAAAACATATACATTATTTGTAATTTAACCAATGCAGTATGCACTTTTATTTTCGCTTCTTTTGTTTAATGTTTCATTCAATGTACTCTATATTAGTTGCTCAAAAAATACACACTGTACTGACTATAAGTAGTGTAAATTGTTTTTAAATGGGAAATCATATACCTAGATTACTAACTTCAGTTAAAAGTCATTTTGATACTAAAGCTTTTTTCAATTAACTACATATTGCCCTTAGTTTACAAGAGAAAAACGAGGTATATTTCTTTATTCAACATTTTAAAAGAGCCAACTGAAGAAACCTTTTTTCTTCTCTTCTTTAGTTGTTTTTAGGAAAATGTGGTCGATGTCTTTAAAAACATTTTTAGGAGATTGAGCTGCATTAACATAATAATGAACCCCTTGTAAAGTATAATAATCAATCAAAGGTTGAGTTTGTGTATGATATGTTGCTAATCGTTTCTTCAATGCTTCTGCATTATCATCAGATCTTTTAATTAATGGTTCTCCAGTAATCTATTAACAAAATATTGTTTAATATATTTTCTAATTTCATATGTAAATTGTAATTTAATAAAAATAATCATCATTAGTTACATCATCTTTCATATGTTCTTTAGGAGGAGAAAATTCTTCATGGTACGATCTGCCACTTGCAGGATGTATTAAACGACCTGTGATTCTTTTTATCAATAAATTATCATCAATTCCAAACTCTATCACAGCATCTAATTTGGTTTGTCTCTTCTTTAACATTTCATCAAGCTGTTGTAATAGAAAAGAAATGAATTTTAATAAAAAATATCAAAATCTTACCTCAATGTCATTTCAAGGTTATTGATAATCTTCTCAAGTTGAACAAAAACAAATTGTTATTAACTTCAGTCCATTAAGATATCACTATGAAGATATCAAGCTTACTTTTTCAGCTTGTGGTACACTTCTAGGAAAACCATCCAACAAAAAACCACGTTTACATTCAGGTTTATCTAGATTACTATCAATCATATTAACTACAAGATCATCACTGACTAATTTACCATCATCCATTACTTTTTTAATTTCTGTTCCAATAGCGGATCCAGAATTAATTTCTGCTCGAAGCATGTCACCTGTAGATAGATGACATACACAGTATCGTTCTTTCAATAGCGGTGCCTAAAATATAATCAGTATTCGATTAAATAATTCGCATTAATGTTTTAAAAATATTACATCCAAATTTGCGTAAAAAGAATTTCACCTGTGTACCCTTACCGCAACCAGGTGGTCCTAATAAAACTGCATTAATTCCTCTACTCGGTACATCTTTTGAAACTTCTGAAATTTCCTTTGGTACTGCTTCTGCACGCGGAGCCATTTTTTTTTGTTATCGTTAACTTTTTTAGTAGAATTTCCAGAAATTTGCGAGAACGATTATAATAAAGATTACTATCAAGAATACAAATCACTGTTATACACAATGTGCCCAACAAATATGCACCATCAATTCCTCCGATTCTTCCAAAAGAATGTAGCGCAATGATTCGTCCTTTGTACTATGTATATACATACAACACTTACCTCATCTATCGTTCTAAATTCAAATTAATATCGATTTGAATCAAATTAAATCGATTGTGGTCGCAAATTTAAATTTAAATTTCGATTTCAAATATTCTAAAATTAATTTTAATCGTGTTCATTACGAATAGAGAGTCTTAATAATCCCCACAACATTTACTAAAGAATGCAAATCTGAAAAAGTATAAGATAATATCTTATAAATATAGCCATATTTAAAGTATGTATATTTATACATTTCTATCGTAAAATTAGAAAATAAAACTATAGGTTTAATAAACTTAAGTATAGGCTTACGTGGGTAAATTATTTTTGGAATTCATATATGTTTTTATCTTATTATATTATTTTAATAAACACACAGACAATACATTAAACAAAATACAATATTAAATACACTAGTTTTAACCTAATCTCGAATTTTAATTACTTATTAAAAACTATGACTTTTATGGCTGTTAATTTAAACATAATAACAGCATCATTATTATTACAATTAATATTAATTTAACTACGATCAGAACTTCATTGTTTTAACAAAAAACTGTTACCTAAATTCTCTTTTACTAACATTTTTGTATGGCAAGCTTATTTTTCAATGCTTAATTATATTATACATTGATGAAGTATTAATATTTAAGTTAATCTCGTGTAAAAATAAATTATATTAAAATTACCTGAAAGGAACAATAAAAAGAACCCTTTATTAGAAGCTTATAGACAATATTTCAATCAGGATTGATATTTCTTTTTTGAATTAATTTAAATTTCAATTTTATAAACAAAACTAACATCTCTAATAATATTCCTAATAATTATACCCTATTTCTATTAATATATTATATCGAATAAACATTTTTCTTTCTGTAAAATCGTCCAGTTTTCTTTCTAGAAACAAATACAATAATAACATTGCTTTATTTGTTTCGAAAATTATTATTATATCCGCATGCACTCATAATAGAACCATTCCACATTCCACATATAATTATTGTCTATGTATTAATGTAATGTTATCTACAAAAATTCTGATAACCTAAATATTTGTTTGTTTTCTTATATTAAGTACATATTGAAACAAAAAATCCAATAAAAAAACATACAAAAAATTAAAATTTGTAGTTTTTTTTGCAAACAGAATAATTAATCAGATTTAAAATCATTTCCGTAATTATTTACCACATTCAAATTTTATTATCACAATATTGCTATATCTGAATATACATAAAATCTTATGTTCTTTTAAAATGCAAAAGAAATAAATCAAATGTTAAACATCAAATAAAATAATTTATTTGATGAATTATTGAATCCTATAACTAGTTAATATTAGGACGGCGTAAAGGTGGGTGAGAATGATAAATAATAAACTAAAAATTAATAGTTAACGATTATAAATTAATAATGTTTTCATTGCCTTGCTTTCCCAAGAAAAGATGCACAATTTTCTTTGGTCTAAAATCAACATTTTCTATTAATAAAACATTAACAATGTAACTATTAATCATTTATTTCAATAATAGCCATACTACTAAAATAAATTATTTGTACTCAATATATATATATCTATATATCTTATAATCACAATAGAATTTTGTTATATATAAATAACATATAAATTACAGTTAATTAATATTTTCCAAGCAATGTAAATCATGATCCCAATCATAAAAAGAGTGTAATAATTGCACATTTCGCTATAAAAGAAAAATATTAATTTATAACAATTTCTTATTTAGTTCTTCTATATCCATATAAATTTTCAGTACAAATTATATTATACCTATTCCATTATCATTAAATATTTAAGAAATTGATGAATTATCAATTCTGCAAAAATTGGAATTGCTTTTTTACTGGAATATTTTTCTAAAGTTTATTACAGTATTATATTATATATTGCACAATGCTTGGTGTTAATTTTCATGCTCTTGAGAACTTGTGTATATGTTACTTAATACTCTATAATCGTTCATTTCTTTTTCATTAAATATTTTAAATAAGCTATTTTTTACGTACTAAAATAGTACTAATATCAAGCTGTTTGGTCACAAAGACTTATTAACAGTATATTCTCTATTTTATCTATACTAATGTTTCAACAAAGTACTTCTGTTAAATTTTTATAATTCACTCGCAGAAGCATTAAATAAATACTCGTACACTCGTTATAATTTTAAAGACTTCATAATCATAATTTGCAAATATTCTAAATTAGTTTTTCAGTTTCGAAAACTATGTTCTATTAAATTATTTGCAAAAATAAATAAACTATTAATGATAATATAATACTATTATAATAAATATGTAAATAATAATTTTATTACATAATTTTAATGAAAAATAATTTATAAATATAACACAGATATATTTGATTTCTTTTTGTAACTGTACACAAGCTTTGTTATTTAAAAAATGTTACGAGCGTTGCTAATAGATTACAAAAAATAAAAATATTCCAAATCTAATATGAACTTTGGAATATTTGCATATAGTTAAATATTATACAGGTCACAAGTATAGATAAATTTCATAAATTGTAATTTTATATAACTTTTATGGAAGTAGTAACTGTGTGATTGAAATGATTGCATTTCATTGTAGTTATTTTCTTTGCAATATTAGAAAATGCAAAGTTGAATACAAATCCGTATAATTTACTTTACTATAACTGTATTATATGTATATGTAAATATGCATATGTGCGTGCATAAATTTTTTAATCCGCTATCCAAATACGTTTTATACAATTCTATAAATATTATTCTTTTTGTAAGAATAAATCTAGTTAATATTATTTTTCTGTAATAAATGCAAATTTTATTTGCTTGTGTAAAGCGCTTCCACCAACAAATTCTTTCGTAATATATTTTATGTAGTAAAAAAATTTATGCATTTTTTCATTCCCTGGTTTCTTGTTATTTATACCTTTTTATGAAGGATTAACTAATTAGGTTAATGTCTTAGATTCTCCTCATCTAATTTTCCATTTCAAAAGTTATATGTGGCTCTAATTATTCACAGATTAATCATATAGATCAAGCATATATTGCTATATCATACGGTCTGAAATAAGTTTCGTTATATTGCATGTATATTATGCAGAATTTCTGAATTCTTGTCTATATCTTTGTATGCATTATAAAATCTGCCAATATATGATTGTTAATTTTATACTTCAACAAGTGATATTCTTTGAATACATGCGTGAATCTAACACACTAGGAAAATCTAGTGTGTTAGACGCCTGTTTCATATAGTTTCTTGACTGTTGACTGATTGTGAGCTACGTGAACTCTTCCGATTCATTGGTTCCAAGTAAGCTGCTGGTGCCCATCCTTCTATTCCAGTACTTATTAATTTTACAAACCACCAACCAGCACATCCAACTTTAAGAAGTTCTAGATTGTCTCCCTCACGCATTGTAACTTCTGATTGACCAACTGCACAATAATCAGCTAATGCTACATATCTTCCACCCTAATTGAATACAAAATTGATAGCATATTAGCTTTCTAATTATTTAAACTATAGGAATCTAACTATTTAATTATACTATTTGAAATGAAACTTACAGGAGCAGGACCAGGATTTTCACTGAAAGCATCTTCGTCGTCAGTATTACTGTTTTCTGAACTCCATACAACATCATCTTCAGTTGACTGCGAAATATCTGTAATATGCGATATAACACTGCTACCATCAACTGAAAGAGTTCTTAACGATCCTGAAACGCTGCCTTGAGCTTCCCATGAAATCGTTTGCCGCAAAGGCCTACAAATATTTTGTGCAAAACTATTATAATCATTAAAGTTTTTAATGTGTATAAATAATAATATATACTTGTGATTGGTTTTTCCAAGAGCAGAATTTTGTTTCCCTTTAAGCTCAGCCAATTGAGACATTAAAACGCCTTTAATTTGACGCACCCAAGACTGTTTGACATCAACTGTAGATGCTTGTATAGTATGCACTTCAGCTCGACCTTGTAGCCAAATTTCGAAACGTCTTGCATCACCTTTTACCGATTCTGTTAATCCAATTTGTGACATCTATAAAAAATATGATTATGCCTTTTAGATATAATATAAATAAAGCGAATAAAAAATAATGAAACAGATATTAAAAATTACCTTTAGATATCTTTTGAAATGGTATGTAGCTTTATTATGAGCTTGTGGTTTACTATGTTTACAAAATATAAATGCCTTTTCGTATAAGAATATATGTCGCTGTGATGGTTTTAACCTGAGAAGCCGTTCTCGTTTACTGCTACTCCATACACTGAAAGAACCTTGCAATAAGAGTTCACCTTGTGCATTTAGATCACCCTAAAAAGGATATGCATTTTTAGCATTACATCATTGAATGGTATAAACAATTATTTTTAAATAATATTATGCCTACACCAAATCCAGTAATTGCAGTCTGATGCATGCTGTCATTAACGCATTTTAATACAACAAGCATACAATCTAATGCTTCTTGTAATTCAGTACAACACGATGGTTCGTCGCTATATTTTAAAAGATCTTTCAACAACAATTGGTATTTTGTTATACGTTGAACAGGCTTTAGAAGGTATGCAGCAAGGTGTAATTTGTGACCAAGCTTTTGTTGACAAGCTGCAAGAAACTGTGGTTCATTTTGTATCTGTTCTCGTAATCTTTCAGATCTCGGAATGTTTTGACAATAATAACTATATAATCTGAAGAACATTTCGCGCTAAAAAAAAATGCATCTTATATTAAAAAATATATACGTTAATTTTGTATTAATTGATTAAAATTGCGTATATGTATAGATATTTACCCTTTGTACAAAACATAATGCGACAAGTTCGGTATTTGAAATACAATTTTCTAAATCTTTTAAAAATGTTTCTCCGTGAAAAATGTATATATCTTCTAAGTTTCCAAATAAAATATCTCCTTTGCCGACTAATGCTGCTGGTACTAAATGAGCCATTGCCTCATTTATTAATTCCATTTTGTATCCTTTAATTATAGTACCTAACTCAGCAACATAAATTCGTTCAGTTTCAACTAGTTCCGCTAAAACATGTCCACGCTTTAAACGTAAAGCTTCTGCGTCTTTAGATTCACTTTCTGGAGATGAAGATTCCCCTTCTATAGGACTCATCTCCATCTAAAGGAATATAATCAAGAAATAAAAAAATAATTGAAAATATGTCAAATTAAGTAAAATAACAATTTACCTTTGGCATAGTGTTAGCTTTTTTAAGAATTCTTCCAGGTTTAACAATTTGAGGCAGTGATTGCAATGGTTTAACTGGTTCAGGTGTTACAGTTTGAACTGGCCTTGCTGGTTTAATTAATTGCTGTTTTAGTGTCATTATTCTTTTATCACACATCAAAGACACATCTTCTATTCTTTGCAAAACCTAATAATTTATTTTATAAGCACAATAATTTTATAAATATAATTTTATTTACAGAATATACGTACTTGAGTAATAAGAGCCTTAGTCTCAGGCATTATAGAGTCTTGAAAAATACATCTGGGATGGTGAAATTCTTCAGCAGCTTCTATTAATTCTTGTAATTCTTGAAGTGCTTGATCAGGTGGAGTCGTATTGTTTTGTGAGGCAAGTAATTCTATACCACGTGTACACCATGTATTTGCCTATTGTGTATATATATTTAGAAATAGACATTGTTTTAGATAATTTTAAATATAAATAATTACCTTATCTATACGTTCCATGAGTTCCCTACATTTAGTTAACATATGTAATCGTCTTTCTAATCTTTGACTTAGAATAGTACAAATCCTCTGTAGTTCCACGCATTTTGGTTCTACAACGTCTGTAGGACATTGATGCCTCCCAGATAATAGTTGTTGACCAGCAGATATCACCTCCTCTGCTCGTTCTATATCTCCCTATAAATGTATGTAATTTTATTCATGTTTAAAAATATGAAAATAACATTAATAAGAAAACTACAAACAGTCATCAAATGTTTTCATCAGTTGTCACTGTTTTATCTAAAAAAAGTATTAAAAAAAAAAAAAAAAAATACTATCTTACGTGCAGTGTAAAGTGAGAAATAATAATGACATTCATTCTCAAAGTCCATCATGCCAGTGTAAGGCATGAATTAAATCCCTATTTTTTTCGTTTTTGATAAGTAATTTTTAAGCTTAAAATGTGCATGAGTATGCATTTGACGTAACTAAACGTTTGATAGGAATTTAATTCACAAACCCATAAATTTTTATACTTAATAATTATTTTATTGTATTTCAAGATACAGTAAATAGAATTAAAAAAATTGAAATAATTATTATCGTCGTATTTAAATATGTAAATCTATCACAAAATATATGTATTCTGTTGAGTGGATTGCTTACCAAGACCCAAATCCACATGGTATGCAACAAATAGGACTATCGACAAAATGAGGAAAGCGATGCAAAATAACATTTGTGCATGATGTGCATTATATGTATGTGTATCTACATATAAATATTATTCAAACCAGAATTTTCATTAAAATTTTTTAACAATTTTGTAGTGGATATTAATTTATATACATATCTCAATTTTTAAATATATAAAATAAATATATTAAAATAAATGCTTTATAATACTGGTTCGAATATTATACCTTATTGCCTTAAGTGCATTGTGAACATTCTCAAACTTAAAATATTGATATTAATATTAATATTTGTTTTCTTTTCATCATATAATTTTATTAGTTATATAGAGTTGAAAGTGATTAAACAATTATTTTATATAGAAGTATTTTTAAATATTATTGTCCCAGATTTGTAAATATATTTATTTAGATAGATTAGTTTTATTTTATTGCTTGCGTACTTTTGTTGTTTTGCATAGATTAGAATATATGTTTGTTTAATATGTAATAAAAATATGCATGTATATATGTATAAATAAAGATACGTACTCTACATATTCTTTGAAATGCTGATGTGTCACAAACTAACTGCTCAACCCTTGCTTGAGTTTCCCCTACTTCTGTCATTTCTTCTATAGTTTTTAGATGTTGATCTAATATTGCTTGTAACTCTCTAAAGTCAGCTTCAAATTGTCTTAATGCTAAGCAGTGTCTCAAACGAGAACTATGATGTGTCCAAAACAGGTCAAAAGTGCGTTCTGTTTCTTCTAACTGAACAAGCAATCTAAAAACAAATAACTTTTAATTCTTGTTCTCAATAAAGAAAAATAGTTGTAAGTAATGTTGAACTAAATTATCTTCTACCTTTCTATTGCTGCAACATTTCCTAATCTATCAGCTGTTCCCTTGCCAGTTAATTGTCTTACACTATCCAATAGTGCTTCACCATGTCTTGCAGCACTAAGAATTTCTTCTTTTAATTCATTGTATTCTACTTGCTGTTGAGATAGTAAAGATGTAGTTGCAACTGTATTATTAGGAAATTCAATTTCGGCTAAACGCCGAGTGAAAGAATCCAATGCAAGAGATACGTCTTGAGTCATTGATGAAAATTTTTCTAAACTCTAAAAAATTTTTAATATAGAGAAGTAGTTATTTTTATATTATTTTTATTATTCTACTTACAATTCTATTTTGTATCCAAGTGTGATGACAATATGGCAAGGTACCACCCAGTTGTTCAGTTAACTGATCTTTATCTATAAGTTCATGAAGTTCAGCAACATTTGCTAAAAATATAACTCTAAATTTGAAATCTTCTCTAAATAGCTTATTTGATACTTCTGAAATAGCTTTCTGTAAAAATCCAGCTGGACGCAGAACATATGCTACATGAACTAAACCAGGAAAAAAGCCCTAAAATATAAGATAATTACTAACAGAACCATCAAAACTTTTCCTTATATTATCATTGTATGTTTTAATATATATATGCTCACAGAGATCTTTAATAATACAGTTTTCACAGAGTTCCACTTATCATTTCTTCTATCAATAATTAAGTGGAATCCAAGATCTGCTTCTTGTAATCTAAAAATTATCAGATATTATTTTAAATGATTTTTTCAACATATAACTGTATATATTAATAACACTGAAAGTTGAAATCTCACGTTGGCACAGAAGTAAGATACAGCATGAGACGTTGGTAATCCAAGTCAGATAAATTATGAAAATTACCATTATCTGGAAAAGTAATTATAGGACATCCTTCTCGAGTTTTTCCTCCTACATATGTGGAACGTGTTATTTTAAAAATGCAATAATTAAATAATATATTCTTCAATGACATTAATCAAATTTTATCTCACCTGCTATAATAGCATACTGTGATTGAAGAAGGTCTGCAACATCTCGGATTGCCAAATCTCCATTTTCGATCTCACCTGTCATGCTCTCTACATCTTCTAAAAAATGTAAAATCAAGTGAATTATATATTTTAAAATGTAAGTATATACAATATATATAATATTAAATAATATTATGACTGATTGAATAATATTATGAATCAAAGTACTTATATTTCCATTTTATAATATATAAATATTTATACATCATTACAACACATATATCTCATGGTGTATTTACATAATATTGAACATACAATATAATTACACAATAAATTTGTAAATAAATTATATTAATAATTTTTAATAAAAATAACTTCAACTACATAGTTCTGTAGTTATTTAAGCTAAGTATTTGGTAAAATTATATACAATTGTATTGATAATCACTTATGCAATATTTGCTATATGTCAAAGTGAGATCTCAGAGTGCACTTATATGACCTTGCTGATTCCAACTAAGTGAAGTAGTTTCCTGCTGTATCTACAATATTTCAGCTATAACTGTAAAGCAAGAGGCTCTCAAACTATAAATTGACATTATTATAATGATAAAGATATATACACTTCTATAAAAAAACATCTTTCTAGAATAAAAGATATGTTAATATAATTATGATTAAGTATAGCATTGTTATTATTAATAAATTATTAACAATAAATATTGTAAAATAAATATATACATAGTATTCATAACAGTTTGTTATGAATTAAATTTTCATTTTATTATTTTAAATAGCAAAGTTTAATATTTACTTGTACAGTTTTCCCTTTTTGCAATTTTTTAAAATGTCTAATTTTAATATATTGTTTTCAAATTTTATATAATATTAATAGTTTAATGTATAAAATGTTAGTATTTTTTTAAAGTGATTACTGATTCTCTACCCTTTTGGTTTATATATTAGAATTCAGCCCTGATAGAACATAATTAGGATAACTACATTTTTATATTACTCTTATTTGTAATACGTGATTGTTTTACAATTATGCAGATAGGATATAATAATAACAAAAAAACCATAAATTGAAAAAATACAAATTATTTATTATCTAAAATATTATATATATGTATATAATTATATTAATTATATATACATACTTGGTTTACAGATTATAAATCAATATGACACAACCACACATCAAATCATGATTCTTCCTTTTGTTTGTTTAAATAAAATAAATATTTAATAACTAATGAGCGGATTTTTATGAATTAATAAAAAAACCGTTAATATATTATTTTTTGAACACTCAATCTACCTCAGGCATATTTTTTAATTATAATAATATAAGCATATGAAGAAAATATACCTGTTTTATTGGGTAATTTATACAGTCATTTTATAAAATTTTATTTTATTTTATAGGTATATTTTCAAATATATTATCTTTTTAATTGTATTTAGATATTAAATGTAAGAGATTTTTTATTTTTTAACATCATCTATTTTAGACAGGTAATGCTGATTTATTGACTAGAAGTCCACTTGTAGTTATCTGATAACTCACGCCATCTTGTAGTTTGCTAATTGGTGTTAAAAAATAAGTATCACTTTGTCCTGTTTCGCTAGCAATTAATAAAGGTAATATGGCATTGCCTTCTGTTATCAGATCTGCTGATTTGGATGTTTCATCATCAATTGCATCTTTTTTCTCCAAGTCAGTTTTACTAGATCCTTGATTCTGTATATTCTGATTCTTGATCATGAATTCTAACTTAGAAAATTTTACTTGTGGGAATTGAACTTTCATAAATCTTCTAAATGTTGAATACCCCATTATTTTTATATCAAGAGACATTTTTCTACAATACTGTATATATGAATTGTACACTACTTTACGTGTAATGTTTGATGGAAGATGTAATTGTGCATTTTTTGCAACTTTGGTCTTTTGTTTTGTTTCTTGCAATTCAATAAAATTTTTTAAGAATTCTGTAGCAATTTTATAAATATCTAAGGAAAACGTATTGTGAGGAATTTTTCCATGATTTCCATGAACTCGTGGGGTAACACCATGGGTCATTAAGTGTTTCCTAATTCGTTTTATTTGGTAATGTGTACAGTTTTCTAGATATAAAAAAGCATCCAAACATACTCTTCTACCCTGATATACATATTGTGCACGTAATCTACGTCGCTCTGTATGTCGCACCGTTTCATATGGATTAGTCAAACAGGCCATGGTAACACCCATTAAATACATATCATGTTCAGCCTTTGTTAATTCTGCAATATTCAATCTATGACGATACACTGTTTCAGGATTTAAACCTTTAAAGCACTGATCATCCTGACATTCACATCCTCTTTTAAATCTTTGTAACACTTGAGTTAGACTATCTTCTAACTTTGTGGATTCATAATTTGATTCTCCTTCATTTTTATGTTTCTTCACTTTCATTTTTGTTACGTTTTTCTTTGGCTTGAAGGTACTACTTGTTGCATCCATATGTATTTTCTGTAATACAAAAGTTTTTTATATATTATGGAAAATGCTGTTAATAGATCATTAATAGATAACTTCATGTCTTAACATTATACTGATATAAAATTAAAAGATATAATGATTAATTGGTATTGATACATACTACCATAAAAATATTCTTTTTTATATTGTTTTAACACAGATGTCTACTTACCTTTTCTCTTATTTGTGTATATGTCAACTCATCATTAACCATACATTGACAAGTGGATACTTCTACCTTTTGATTTTTATTACTTAAAGTATCTTGCAATGTTACAATATCTGGTTGCATTTCAATCTCATTTTTTTCACATAAATTAGTATCCATATTCCACTTAATATTATACAATGAGGTATCTTTTAATTCTTTATATGTTCTGGTAAACAGTAATATTTCAATGATAAAATTATACAAACGAAAATTTAAAAAATCGATAATAGAAATCAAGTATTGTATGTTTAAAAATACTTTACAATAAAAATTTCGAATAGAAAGATTCTAAACAATTGATCAGCTGATTAATGTCAGTTATATGTTCGTGTCAATTATAAAATTTGTTTAAATTTATTTAGCAAAAAATAAATCAGAAATTATAAATAAATGATAAAGAAAATTATAACGAATAACATAAATAACAAAACAAAAAGATGAATTTATTATTGTGATTTTTAGTTAGACTACATCCGACATCGACAAGTTGAGAATCACTACACATAATGGCTTTCCATCTTTATGGATATGTGGCAAGTCAAATTTTACTTACCTTTCTTTAATTTGACCTCGCGATTATTTTCACAGTCAATTATAAATATCTTTTAAAAAATACCACATTTGAAATGTATGCTGTCACGGTATTAATTTTTCGCAAATTTTAATAATACCGGTAACATTATAAAGCACTACGTTTAATGATATGGCGAATCTAGTTCTTAATATTTCGTGGAGGGGATAACAGTGCTAGTCCCGTATAAATGGAACAATTTCCATGTTATATTTGTATAAATTGCTAAATAAATAAATAAATGATTTCAAATAATCAACATTTGTTTAAATTCTTTTTAACTTTTATGAACAAAGAAAACCTATAATTCTGCTAATTTGTTTAATAAATGGTTATGTCATATATTATTTAAAAAACATTGTTCCAAATTTAAGTAAATTTGGATTCGATTTTCATAAGAATCATTGAGTCATGATATATTTAAATGTACATATTCAAATAATGAAAAAAGAAATTTTAAATATATTATGTATATACATATACATATGTAAGAACATATCCATATATTCATTGTAATATGAATTTGACATATGAAATTGACAAATATTCATAGCAAGTTGTCCATTAAATTGTATTAGAAATTTATAATTATAATATCGATCTTGTGTTTATGTAATATGACTATCGCTAACATGTAAACAAATCGGGTTGTCTCATAAATCAATAATCTGTTTATAGTTCGAATAAAATTATAAAAGGAAAATATAATTATCGCGCAGATCGTTTGTACTTCGAATTTTTGGAATATTTCTTTAGTGACATTTTTATGCATTAAATTAATTTAGGAATAGTAGAATAAAGTGTCTGATCCAAACCTGCACATTTCGTCGAGCAGTGTTGATGACAGGGGCAGTTGCAGCCGTGTGTTGACTTTCGTCGAAGAATCATACTGTGCTTTTTTACTTCACTAAATAATCGTTTTTTACGTGTTACAAAATATCACGCGATATTATCGATAAAATCAACACTTCACGCAACAATTTAATTTATCGTCAATATTACAGGTCTACTCTATTACTGATATATATGAAATATTCTAATTTTTTCGTGTGCATTAATTTGATAGAATTTCATGATAGTCGATTTTTATTTTCCGCTCGGATATTATAGTCTATATTTCCAATTAGTCTTACGCACCCGATGCCTCGAAATAACTGCAACGCGATCACTTTATCCAAGAATAAAACGAATTAATTAGTAAATCTGTTAATAATATATAATATATTGATGTAAAAATTCTAATTATAAGATAAAGATGATTACATTGATTCGGTGCTTTTAAAACTTTATTGAATGCATCTCGCAACTTTTAATCCTTGCAGTTTTATGACTTTTCACCATAAAACACCTACAACGGACGACGACCTCTATCGTAACCTAACAGAGTATGCGACGCCATAATGTTCCACAGTAGAAGTAAAGACAAGACGAAACAACCAATCACGAAAGACTCGATTCCTAAAGTGGGGTAACTGCACGTGACTTGCAGCGTGTCAGTCAAAAGTGTCCGATTAAACGTGGATTAAACTAAAATTCTATATAATTCTACTATGTTATTACTTTATCATTGAATTGAAAACACGTGGGATTATAAAAGGGTTGCGCGATAGATTTTTAACATATCTTTTCAATTACAGCATTTATGTTATGAGAAATAAATGATATGAATGCGTATGTATGCAATAATTCCTTCATTGTACAATATAATCATAATGAAAGTTTTGACGTATAATAATTAAACCAAATAACGTATAAAACGTCTGCTCTTTAAATATACTATAATTTTTAATTTATACCATGCAAGATAAGTAAATAAGAAAGATTATCCACCATTTAAAAAAAAGTTTATACATTTAACGCATTTATGACAAAAATTAAAACAATACATAACATACTAAACTTAAGATAAGACTTACTACGCAAACTTACAATTATAATATAATTTAACAAAAGATAATAAGGAAACTATGAAACATTAAGTTTAAATGTATTCAAACTAAGAATATTGTTAGAAAGCAAATGTATCAAAATATGCAAGGAACGCCCAAAAAATCAATCGAAAACAGTGCAGAATTGAAAGTGCATGCGGTGGAGGAAGTAACAGAGAGAATAGTGGAAAATAACTAAAATTTGAACTTGACAGGACAATAAATTATACTGAAATTATACAAAGTTCTCGAAAACTTACCAACTTCCAAGATTTCGAGATCCAGGTTTCCACTTCGACTATGACTGATACTACTGTTACAAGCATTATAACTGGACCTATGAGACTCTTCCATTGCGCGGGAGGCACTGCGTTTGAACTGTTCCAAAAAACTGTCTATTTGATTTTCGATGCTGGTCGGCGAGCTGGCCATCTTTTTGCGCGCCACTCCTCAGTGAACGTCAACGTGCTGGAGATGGGAATGGAAGTTGATCTCATGGGTGTGCGGTTTTTCAACCGCGACGATAAATTCGGTCTAAGGTATTCGAGCTACATTTTACGGTGTCAAACTATCTACACCATTAGATTAGAAGAATTAGAACGCACAAGCGAACAAATCGCTAGAATTTTGTCGACTGTTGTATCTCCTCCCGCTACACGAAGCATGTTTGTTTGTCGTCGAGGAACGCCCGAAACTGAAACGACGCATCGCTTACTGCAATGTTTTCGCGGCAGGTGTCGCGAATGGCTGTGAAATTCGCGCATATGAACGTACGAATACAAAAGAGGTATGTGATGTGATATGTATCATGTAACTATCTGTGGTACTGCACTTGTTTATTACAACTTTGATTTTTATTCGGTTTGTACGATTTTATAAGATAAATGACCGAGTATGAGCTATACTTAATCTCTTTTTTCTGTATATTATTTTATGCATATTTTTAATTATTTATTGTTCACGAAGTATATAAACGAATTTAAGATGAAGTTTTAAAGTAGAATTTATATTACCCTTAATTAAAAAAGATTCAAACTATGTTTATTGAATATATGAAAAATTAATATTTTATTATTTAGAACAATTTACACATCGCTTCAGAACTTGGAGTTCACTAACATTTATTAACATTTCTATCATTAATGTTAAATTAATAAACAATTGACAGAAGTTTACAAATTAAAAAATAAAAGATTTCTATTATTATATGTACATATTGTACTTGTGTTTGTATGTACACCATATAAAATCTATTGTATGCATATGTATATATATATCTTGTTCGCGTAGTAGTGTTTGCTGAATCTTCAGTCGATAATACAGAGTGAGGATAAACGTTTTTAGGAGGGGAGAGCGACGTGACATGGAAGGAGAGTCGCAAGTCGTCACTCGTTTTGTAGCATTGATGAAGTGCGTACCGTACGGCTTCTTGTTAGTTGTGCGGACATCGGCAAGTGTTGAGTGTGTAAAATCGGTTCGTTAAAAAAGAAATACGAATTTTTCAATCATGGGTGGTAAGTCTAAGTTTAACAATATATGTATCTCGATCTTTTCTTTTTTCACATACTTTGCCTTAAGGTTACAGTCATTGAAAGCTCAATTGGGATGTGTGATAACGTCGCCGGTAACCGGTCTTGACCCAATGACCTTCATATGAATTATATCTTCCATAGACAACGAACAATAACCTCTTAAAACATAAATGTGGATGCATAAAAACGTGTACATTTTTATTTCATTATGACTGTTTAATTTACTATTTATGTTAGGAACAATTATTTCCTTCCAGTATTTTATCAACAATTCAAAACGCATGTGCCTCGTTTTATTTTGCGAAAATCGGTCCGATTCGCGCTCAGTTTCACGATGTTTCTTTTGGACGCATGCGCGAAATCTCTTTTTTACTTTTTGATAGATTGGCGCGAATTTAATATTCTATACTCTGTGTTATGTATACTATTCTCATATTAATTATTCTTCGCATAATTGTATTTTAAAATTAATTGTTTAAAGTTACATTATAACCAACTGAATTATTGCCATTCTTTTTTCTTTTCCAATAAAACGTGTGATTCTATTCTTATGAACATGATCGAGCGGCCATATTTAAAAACCTAACATGACACACCTTTTAAAATTAGAAATATAAAATAAAAATATCTGGTCAATTGCAATGATTTCATTTCTTATAATTACACAATAAATTGTGTTTATATAATTATATTCAAAACATTGTATTTAAAAAATAAAATTAATTTGTAGATTTATTTAGATATATGTATACTGTATTTATTTAAAGCATAAGTACGTTTACAACACAGGTTCCTTCTTTTTTATTGTTTTGTGCATTAGAAACAAGATAGCTTCTACATAAAATAAGATAACAGTCGGTGGTATTCCTGTAGGTTATTTTTAGCCGTCAGGGGAAGAAATTGCGGCTCCTTGCCAAAATCCCCTATCTCTTTATATTTATTTCGAACCCGGTAAAATTCGACTTCATGAAAAATTTGCTTCTGTAACTTTATCTATTTGTATTATATATTTGCATTATATATTTGCAACCAATATTTTTTAGTAGATATGTACATATCGAAAAGACTCACGTTTTATTATCTCCATTTCACATTGTAAATATTTATTTTCAGTTGAAATTACTCCTAATTCGTATTACTTAATTGAAGATTTCTGTAATCGAGAATTACTTAATATTATTACGACGATGATATTAATGCGTTTATCGATCGACATGCTACGATGATGTAACAGGGAGCCGCAATGTATTCACGAAGAATTTTCATTCATGAAGAATAAAAAGAAAAGATAATATATTAAACGAAAATTGTGACATTAAGCAAGTAGTTTCACTCGGTACTTCTTCTTTTCTTACTTAATATTTATCTTCTCAATAAATATTATGTCATAAAGTAACTTTTAGTCATTTAAAAAATCAGAATCGAATTACCATATCGTATGATTTGAGTATTGTAATATTGCAGTTAAAATTCTTGTATTCCGAATAAAAATGTGCACCGCCCCAACTAATACAGTTACGCTAAAACGGAAGTTCATTGTACGACAATTGACACGAAATAGCCGTGCACTATTTTTATATAGATTCAGTCTTGACCTTCGTCTAGACGGGACCCGGAATTCTAGATTGCAAGGTTCGTCTAGATGTCTAGACGCACTCTACAATTCTCACTGTACCTCTTTATAGAACGGATTTCTAATTAAATATGATCTTTCTTGTTACTTTTTCCTCACCCTTAATTCTAAACTCCACCTATCCGGGATAATTACGAAACATCTTCGTCTTTCAATTATGATATCGAAAGGGATAAATGAATAATGACAACATTAAACCTAACTAGGTAACAAGTAATTAGAAAAATGAATAGTTCAAAGCGAGAACTGTCTAAAATGAGCTTAGCTTGTTTTATAAACTTTCTGCTCAGATCTCTATACCATGAACTACTCGGCATAGAATTTCACGACGTTACATCCGCATAACTGCCCGTAGCAAATAAGTTGATAAAATTAGATCCAGACAATGGACGCTCCGTCAGTCCTCTACGGTTGCTAAAATTCCATCAGTAAATCAATTTTTACACTTCTATTTATAAATTCTTAAAATTTTTCGTTAATATAATGTGTACAGGATAGAGGAAATGAAAAAAAAAACTCATTGTTTTTTAACGAAAAATACGAAAGAGAGCGAGAAAATTTCTTAATACATATATGCTACAAAGTTAGAATTTTTGTAATTCTGAGTAAAAAAGAGTGTCAGAAAAGTCATAATAATTCCAAACTTGAAAGTTTTAGAATTTAGAAATCTTAGAACTGCTCCAATTCTAATAGTAACTAGAACATTTTTTTATATATATCTAATATAAATTCAAAAAATTCTAAGTAAAACTGTTTCAGAAAAATCAGAAAAATTTCAAGCGTAAAAGTTATAAAAGACTCTTTTAGAGTTTTAGAGATTTAGAAGCTTATGGTAAGAATCTCTAATGGTAATTTGAACTTTGATATCGTAATTGTAATGGGATCTCATGCTGATATTGTGATGGAAGATACGGGTAATCGAGAAAACTATTTGGATGCACATTATTCCGAAATAAGGAACGATAATAATGGATTATTCGCGTCGTAGGAGAAGGTGTCGATTCGTATACGTTTGTCTGAAGTATAATCATATAAAGAAATCTGGTCAGGCTTGGGAGACAAGTGCTTGACCTAAGGCAAAGTATATGAATGCATTTTGTACAAACGCGAGGCTGGGTTGCTATTATAAGCTAGCCGGCTTGTATAAATATAAACCTGTGTGGCAGAACGACGCCGGCAGTTTGCCTCTCGGGTTTCGTCTGCATATTACAATATATGAGAAGACGAGCACCGCCTTTCTCATAGCCAAGATAAATGTTTTGTGTCTTTTAACACGCCCTGTGATAATGTCGGCACATCAGGAAACAAATAGAGAGACACTACTGCCAAAATCGTGACACACCAGGTTTATACGATTCTTCCGACCATCGACTATTGGCCAACTTGGATCTATGCGTAATTAAGTGACGAAATAAATACGACGAACTGCCGTAATTTTCACAAAATATTCTTAGAAAAGACGAGTCGAGTTTTCCCGTTTACCTAAGGAAATTTATTTATTTCTTCTTGGATAGATGTGATGAAATATCGAGCGTTACATTCATATTAACAAACTTGATATTCTCACGTTGTTGTGTAAGAACAATAAGCGAATATTATAGATGAGAAACCTATTTAATGCAAAAGTATTTTTACTGTATTTTAAGTGTTCATTTTAGGATATCGAACAATTCAAATTATTTTTATTGGTGATTATGACAATGATTGAAATTGCATTCAATTTTTATAATTTATCTAGATTATTGATTTAGAATTTCATGATCATCAGCATAAATAGTGCTAGGTAATGTAAAAGTGTATAGAAAGATTCGATGCGATTCAATGCGTTATCTTTCAGAATACACCGGCAGCAGAAATCCGAGCTTTTCTCTTATATCTATATAATAATTCTGAAATAATATCAAACACTCAACATATATAGTTGATAATCAAATGTTAATTTCGTAAGTGATGTAAGTTAACATTGATCGCCGCTAGAAGTACAAAAACACTAATTACAATAACTTTGATGTGGAAATAAACTTTACTTATCTTTGCTTCATTTTTTATGAAACATTAGAAATTAACAAATATTTGTAATTCTACATTATCGATAATATCATTGAATTCCACGTTAGATGTTGAATATATAAAATTCATATGGTGATAACGAAAATCGTTTTCTTCGTATATCCATGTAATTGCATAATTAGATTTTAATTTAAATAGTGAAATTAGCAGCACCTAAATTATAAGATATAATCATGAGATATAATTAGATATGCAAATAGTATTCGCCGGTAAATTGTATGATAATAATTATTATATATTAATATATAGTATATATAATATTAATTGTGGACACTGTATCTAATTATCAATAACTAGACAATTATTGAACACCTTTAATATTGTTACACTAAATAGTGGTATTTTGCGTAAGTATCATTTCCGTGATGATAATGATAACCTCGTGAAATGCACCTAGCGCAGGAAACCTAATATCTCATTCAATGTCAATACATATAATACAGCCTTTCCAGAAACGCGAATGGTATATTTTCAAGGCTTATGAGAGAGGGACTACATACATGAAATAATTCTAGAATTATTACATATATGATGTAGCTCCACTTTGTGTTTCGTAAAACATGCTGCGTAATAAAGTTCGAAAAATTGATCGTATTTAGTCAGGTATCCTGTGTTGATTCTTGCGCTATGGGATGGATATTTCCGGAGAATGATTATAAGTGCTTATTTATAACTCCATTAAGGCATTTATTCCAGTAATTTGTGTTAACAATTCATAGAGTTATTTTACATACCATTTAATGTTAATTTAATCTAAATGATGATTTTTTCTAGCGAAAACTAAATTCATAACTATTTTAGTCTTGATATTTTGTTTTACCCATGTAACGGTGTTCTATAATGTTACAATTAAAAAGAAATGAGTCTGTTAACTAATATTCACTCGTTTATTGTATGGGATTAGGATTTATGTATTAGATGATATTATGTAAATTAGAAACACTTATTTTCAATATTACTTGAGAACTACTTGAAGAGTTGATAATCAGTTATCGTAAGGGAGCTTTTATCTTTTACGTATATATATTCTAATGTAGTTTCTTGATCATATCCTATCGAACAAACCTATCGCTGGAGCGCAAGTAGTACTCAGATAAATAGCTAAAAATAATATTTTTATTTTGGAACTAAATTTCTCGAGATTCAACGACTAGCCGGAGAGAACGACGTGATGACATTTACGAAATAGAAATAGAAAGGGTTATAAATAAAGCAGCATCGTTGGATTTCTTATTGGTGAAAAACAAGTTGAACGCATTTAAGTTCGCTTGCTTGAATCAAATGAATTTCTAGCATGTGCGTTTTCTTCTATTTTTATCACTTTAGAAAATATTTATGGATGCATTGAACGCGCACTTTTGTAACTTTTCGAATTAATTCGAAGATATATTTTTTGAAGAATATAATACACTTATAAAAATATATATGTATAACATACATATATAAACGTAAAAAATTGGGAGATTATTTTCGGAACATTTCGAAATTACAATTCAGAATTTGTAATAATTGTATATTATTTGTATTACTATTACAGTTAGTTTTTGCGTTAGACAATTGTTAGAATTGTGTAATCAGATTTATGTAATCATTAGGAAGATAACAAACATAACAGAATAACACCAACAAACTTCAGAATGTTATCTTTGATGAGCTATATATACTAGATGAATATATTTTTACTTGTAATGTTTATTAATGATGTAATGTCGAAGACAATTAAAAATTCAATGCTTCAACCACTTATAAACTGATAAGACATTTGTGACATGTATGACCACTTATTTCCCCACATAAAATATGTCTTATCAATTTATGTGCATAACATTGCACACACGAACATTGCAATTTATTTACACAATTGCAAAGAAATATTAACTACTATTTCTTTTTCTTCAATTATAATCGTTCTATTATTTTTCTATAATCATTCTGATAATAATCTATTTTAATTTCAAGGATACGCCTGGGTTACATTAGCTACCAACGACGCTTATTCTTTGGGAGCCTTAGTTTTGGCACACTCTTTGCATCAAGTTGGTACCAAGCACGAATTGGCCGTTTTGATTACTCCTGGAGTAACACAAACCATGAGGTAAACTCATTTCTGAATGGCTTATATTAGTATACTGGAATGTTTGCGTATTCTTCAATTTTCGAAAATCGTTCAAAAAATGAGAAGATAGCATTAATATATTTTTGTTTGTATTTAAATTGCATATTAGATGCAGTTGATAATTGTTGCTTAAGATAAACGACTATTAACATTTTTGTATCAGCATACAGCTAAAATATTCTTTTTAATTGTATTTAGGGAAAAATTATCAGCAATCTTTTCTCTGGTAATGGAAGTAAATGTACTTGATTCAAAGGATGAAGCTAATTTAGCACTTTTAGCTAGACCAGAATTGGGTGTTACATTTACCAAGTTGCATTGCTGGAGATTGACTCAATATGAAAAATGTGTGTTCCTTGATGCAGACACACTTGTAAGTTTGCAAAATGATTCATTTTAGTGAAGACATGATTACTTGGATTTTTAAAAAATTTCGTGCTTTTATTTTCTATATCGCGCATATGTTAGGTCATCAGAAATTGTGATGAATTATTTGAAAGAGAAGAACTGTCTGCTGCTCCTGACGTGGGTTGGCCTGATTGTTTCAATTCTGGTGTATTTGTATACAGACCATCCCAACAAACTTTTGCTTCTATTACTGCATTTGCTGCTGCTAAAGGTTCATTTGATGGCGGAGATCAAGGATTATTAAATATGTACTTTAGTGATTGGGCTAAAAAAGATATTTCTAAACATTTACCGTTTATCTATAATATGTGTTCTACTGCTACATACTCTTATCTTCCTGCATTCAAGCAGTAAGAAAATCTGTTTACTCTATTATAATTCTCTTACTTCTTTACATATACATGTATAACTTTTCATGTGAGTAATACATAAATAGAAGATAAAGTAATTATAAATTTTGTTATTTGATAGGTTTGGAGATGATGTTCGAATAATACATTTTATTGGTATTACAAAACCATGGTTACAGTATTTTGACACTTTGACTGGTATTGTTCAACCACCTATGGATTCTTCACACTTGCAACCATTATTGCAATTATGGTGGAACATATTTTGTGAGAAAGTGCATCCTCAATTATCACCTATTATGGTAAGTTTGACTGACATTTTTTAAATTAATCTACTACACTGATGACTTCAATATAATTTAGAATATAATTTATAATTAACCTTTTTTATCCTTTTCTGAATCTCACTATAGCCTTAAATATTAAGAAAACAGGTAAGGTTTAGATAATATGCTTTTATTTTTGTTAAAATACCATATAAAATATGTAAGAATTTTTTTAATATATCTAGAAATAGAATATATAACATTTCAAAAGCACAATCATAAACATGCTTGATAAAACATAGCTAAAACTGTATATATATTGCACATAACAAATAATGTATATAAAAGTTACTGTATTATAATCAGAATATTTCAAAAGATCTTTGAAAGGTTTAATCTCCTAATCTTTATTAATTCTTTCGTCAAAGAATTTTTATTAATAAAATTGAATGTGCATGTTATTATTTTAAATAATAATATTAGAAGTGCTAATAAAAGCTACTTGATTACAAGTTATTTACAAAATTTTTATTACAAATATATTATTATACATATGTACATACATGTGTTGCAGTGGAATTCTCTGACATGATTTGTTTTTTGTTGCATTTAAAATATATTTAACTTTTTATTTTTTTTTTAATTTTCAATATTAATATTAATAGCTGAATTTATATAAAATATGTATAAGTTATAAAAATGACTTGTAAAATTTTTCATCACATTTTTATAAATGTTTAAAATATCACAGCTATTAATGTTTAATCTTCATTTCTATATATTTTTTTTAGTAGATCAGTGTCCATTTTTTCTCTTCTATTATTGTGTTTGTAACATACATTTAATATATTTTTATTGTCATATAATATTATTTAATGTTTATTATAGTTGTAGTTAGTACTGTATTAAATTTATACTAAAATATAAATTATTTTTAACCCATAAGTATATATTTTTTCTAAACCTAATATATCTAAATACAATAGTTCAATGTTTAAGCTTATAAGATATTCTATATGATTAATTAGTTTTTAATATTTATTACAATATTAAGTACAAGAAAAATGGACACTGCCAAATTAGTTTTCTACTAACCAATTGAATGTGCATTTTTCTGTTTTGGCATGATGCTTGCATAGGCTACCAGCACATTGGCACCAATTTGGCACAAATTTACTCCTATGCCTTCTGAATCCTTTTTTCCAAGAAGTCCCAATTACATGGACATGCAAAACAAAATACAGAATGACATATATTTAGAACCACCAGACTTCTCAGAATTCCAAGATCCATGGGAAAATTATTATGTACCAAATGATTCAGTTATCTATAAAACAGAAAATAATAAAAGACAACAGTATTATTTCAAAATCAATAGTTCTTCACCTATATCTATATTAAATGAAAGTTCAAAATCTGTATGTCAGAGTCAATCATCACCAGAATGTAACAGGGAATTCTATCATAATCAACAATGTAGTGAAAATATATCTTCTTCACATATGCGAAATCACCATAATCAAGTACAGTCTAATCAATACATGAATGAAATTGAGCAACAACATTTGTTTCTTAATTCCAATGACACATACACTTTAAATGTAGAATCTAATCATCAGCAAACTCAAGACAATATAGAAAAATATATTTCTGTGCATAATATACAATATCATCATTCTAATGAATCCCATTATCAATCTACTAACAACCAATATATTTCCCAAAGTACTTGCAATAATAGATTAGAATCAGAAGAAATAAAGCAATATCAGCATATTGAATATAAACATTCCTCTAATAATAGTAACAAATCATTTTCAGAAGAAATAAAACAGCATCAACATAATGAAACTTATGTTAATCATCATTGTAGTTATTGTCAAATGTTTGATAATTTAAATAATAAACAGCTTGTTCAACATTATGAACAAGGAAACCAAACTTGTAAATCTTTAGATGTCAATATTAATCATGACCAAACTATGCCAAATAACATAGCTTATCAGAATAATCTCTCAAATAAGCAAAATACTGAACGAAATGAAAATATAAACGTTACAGACAAACGGACAAGCACACTAATATCTACTAGTCCTCATCCTGATTCCAAACCTTGTACAGATTTCCACAATGTAGCAACGCAATCTGATTTACACATAATGGATGATCCAAATAGTTCAAATGTAAGTAACTGTTCCCATATATTTTTCTTTATATTAAAGTTAAAAATACTCTCTTATTATATTTTAAAATATTTGCATTATAATTTTGAATATATTGCTTGTATAGTTAGTAGTTTTTGGGACATTACTTGCAGCTTTAATAAAGTTGTTTAGTATAAAGTTTTTGTTATTTAATATTTTTAACAATGCTGATAAATATTTCCTGCTCTTTACATTTTTAGTTACTTCTACATTATCCCATAATTATTAATTAAAGTGATATTTGTTAAAAATTATCCAAAAGGTATAGTTTTCTAGAAATATAATATGTTATTATTATCATTGTGTTATTAATTTGCACTAGATTTGTATGTTATATTGTTTTATGTTTGTGGTATATGTATTTATATCATATTACTATCACATGTAGGCAAGGTAACTTTACAAAACAATTTATATGAATGTATATTTATATAATTCTAATCTATATTCTTATATTTCTTCATTTTACTATCACGTTACTAGTTATTAAATAAGAAAATCTCTTCTGATTTCATAGGCTGGCTTAGCTGGTGCCTTGGCTCAAATGACATTAGGTGAACCCAGAAGCGCTGAACAAATTGCATTAGAAGAGCATATGCGAAAACAAAGTTGGGAACAAGGTCAGATAGATTATATGGGTCGCGATAGTTTTGACAATATTTGGAAAAAAATTTGCGAAACACTTGCTCTTGCGCCTCCACGGTTACCGTCCCCTCCTAAAGTAATTAATTAAGTAATACATAATGAATTGATAAAATTATGATTTGCATATGAACATATCTATATCATGATTTGCAGGAAACACAAAAATCTGAAAAAGCTACAACTGACAAGACTGATGAATCTGTTAAATTCACTGAAGCTATTCAATCTACTGAATCTGTAGATGAAGTGGATAAAGAAACTGGTATGTATTACAAAATGTGTATAAAATTATTTTTTATAAATATTTTGTGATTATAAAAATTATTCAACTGCAGGTGATATAAAAATGAAACAAAACTCTTAAATTAGAAATAATATTTCTTATTATACGATAATTACGATTACATATCGAAGCTGAAAGAATCTGAAATTTGATTTTACAATTAAGAATCTTTAATAATAATGGAAACTGTGTACGACATAGAAAATTAAAGTGCTCATAATGCAAAGCTATTAACTGTTTTTATAAAAATGCTTTGCGATTTTATTTGCCTCCCACCCTTTTTTAATACAGCATGTGGCATTCAAACTCATATTTGGAAGTAAAGACTTGAATTTTATAGGAATTTAATTTAAACAAAATATCAAATTGTATTTAATAATATACTAGAGAATTTTTATATAATTTAAACAAGTGAAAAAATATATGTTTTTTATACAGTTTATCAAGTTTAAGTGTTTGAAACAGGAACAGAGGACAGCAACTAACAGATCCTGGCGCCATAGCATTGCTACGTCTTGTAATGTCGTTTTGCTTTAATGGGGTAAATATTTTGAGAACTCGCATCATCGATTCGCGATTTTTAAGTAAATTAAAAAAGTTTGTGGTACACAACTAAACCGATACACAGTATATGTTAAAACTTGCCTTATTAAAAATCATTTTACAATAATACTGTAATATTACATATATAATAATACATGCTGTAATAAATTGTATCATATCATTAAGATATTAATATTACATATCACTTTGATTTCTATAATTTATAAATCAAAAAAATATAAAATACATTAATATTAATTCTCTTTTATCAATATATCTGCATTGATAGATTATTTTAAATTCTTTGGAGTAGTTTATAAAAAACGCTATTGTATTTATGTAACTTACTTATATGTACTTAAAACCAAAAGCACTTCGAACATTTCATGCTTAATACAAATTTAATACTGTACTAAAAAATTAAATAGTAATTACCATATGCATGATATCTTTACATCATCTTCTTTTTTAACACTACATTTCTGATGCTTGTGTAATGTAAAAATACTAATTCTATATTCCATGTGCTTAAAATTAATCTGAAATATTCGCATTCCATATATATATTGTACTAAATAACATTTCATAAGAGCACTTTTGCAATAACAGTTTCAATCGCAATCATTATATCCTTTATATTAGAATTAGAATTTTATCTAAGTATATTTTACATATGTATTTACATAAAGTATCATTTGTATATATTTTTAATATATATTGCTTATTATTTTTATGTTCATATAGAAATTATTCAAACTTATTTTTTAAAATAGTAAAATTTAGATATAAGGATTATTAAATAAGAAATGTATTCAATTACATTTCTATAACCTATTATATATATATATATATATATAATAGAAAGATAATAGAAAAAAAATATTTATATATATGAGTATGTAATATGATTATTTTTTCTTATTTAGCTCAGGCAACTACCTGTAATACGGAAGAACAATCTGTAGTTAATGATGTTCCTATAACAAATGTACCTAAATTACCGGGAGATCAAGAGAGTGAAGATAATATTTCCCAAAAATTTTCAACAAAATCAGGAAGTACAATACCTGATATATTTATGGATTCTTCTACAAATTTTTCAATGCAAACATCTCATAAAAAGGTTACAGAACTCGATACAACTTCAAGTACAAGTTCATTATTAAAAGAAGTCCCACAACAGACAACTATATCTATAGAACCATCTAACTTAGTTCAATCTTCTTCAATTGAAGAACAAAAAGTAATTACCTCACAAAAAGAAATTAAAAGCGAGTTAGAAAATGTAAAAATTCTGGAAATTACAGTAGATACCCAAGAAATGAAACAACCTGACCTTAGAGATGAAAAACATGCGAAAGAATTCCTAACTGCTTCTGAAATTCTAACAGTTAGCCCTGTTCCTATTCAAGTTGCAGAATCTGTATTACAAGTGGAACCAAAAGAATCTGTGTCAGATTCTCAGATAATGCCTCAAGAAATTCTTTCTTCTACAATTACACCTGTTCATTTAACGGAAACAGAAGATAAGGTACATATAAATGGTTTGACATCTTCAATTAATTTTACACAAAATAAAGAAAAATTAAATTTGGATAATTCTACAACTGCAATGAGTATCGATACTGCCAATAAATTAAGCCAATTAGAAGAAACGTCACAGAACTTATTGTCAGTAGAGAAAGTTGAAACTCAACTTACTGAAACACCTATATTATCTTCAGAAAATTTAAGTATACCAGAGAAATCAGTGCAGGAACAAACAATAGAATTAGAACAACAAAGTAAAGAGGGTGAACCTGACAGGGGTGAATCTAAGGGGAATATAAAAGAAATAACAGAATCAGAACATGAAGTAACTGAATCAGCACCATCAGACAAAACTCCAGTTAGGCCATTAAGAACAAAAGAATTAAATGCACCTTCAACAAGTATTCAAAAAACTGCACAGCCAGATCCAACAGATCAAGAGAAAATAGTGAAAAAGACTGGAAGAAAATCTACAGAAAAGTCAATGTCAGAAGTGGAACCTATGGAAGCAACTGATGGTAATGGTGAAAAAAAAGTAGCCAAAAAGGTAGTAAAAAAGATTACAAAGAAAACAAAAACAAAATCAGAAGAAGGACCGGATGATAGTGCAGCAGACAGTAGTTCTTCAAGTAAACAAAAAAAGGCTGTAAAAATTGTTAAAAAAGGTATAAAATCGTCACAAACGCCTGTTACTGATATCACTGTTCCTGAGACAGCATCATCTAGTACTTCTGATGCACCAGTTCCACCTAAAAGAAAAACAAAACCCACAGCTTCAAAACCAGCTATTAAAAAATCCGATGTAGAGCAGTAATTATATCAAAAAGCAGACAATAATTATTTACATATTCTATATGAAAGTTTAAAAACTAAAAACTATGAAAAGAATGAAAGGTGATACTTGCTAGTCCTTTCTAATTTTTTACATTTTTAATATATCTCAAACTGTATAACTCATAACTTTGCTACTTTTTTAAATATTTTGGAATTTTGTTAGATAACATTATATTCTAACATGTTTTCTGCTTCATAATTTATATAATTTGATTACATGTCTCTTTTTTACTGATGTGTCAGTAGTAAATAAAACTTTCTTAAATTATACTCCTATCTATTTGTTTATATATGTTGGAATGAAATTAATATCATTTAAAGTATAATCTTCTGTAATTATTAATAACATCTATTATTTTAATATGTATCTTAACTAATTTTTTATTCAATTATTAGCTTCAATTTATTTAGTAACATATATATGAGTAGCTGTGATTGATTATCTTTAAAATACATATTATTTTAACAAAGATGTAAAAGGATATCTTTACATTTTATAGAACTATTGGTCAAGAAATGTTGCAAAAGATAATTACATATTTATACATTTTATATATATTAATTTGTATCTTCATATACTTATATACAGAAACATATATAATATGCAATCATACTATCATTATATACATTTTTAATTAAAAAAAATGTCAGACATTGTGTTTGAATACATTCATTAAGATCAAAAGATACATAAGTCTTATTTATTACCCATTTACAGATAATCCATTTCAATTTATAAAGAAAATTTAGTAATTTTACAATTAAATTTGTGTACCTACATATATGTTTCCTTATATTAATTAAATTATTCTTTACTATATTTATTTAATATTTATGATAAGTAAATAATTACCCATACTATTGAAATTACATACTGTTTTCACTTAATATCTAATAAATAAAGTTGCTAGAAAAGGAAGAGTATTTTATTCAATATTAGTTATAATTATTGATTTCGTATTTTATACAAAATATTTTCAGGAAAGATTATGTGGAAATTGTATTGACTAATTTAACTCATGCATAATTAACGGCATTAATGGATATTGTAAATAAAATAAGTCATACACAATAGTAAGCTATAATGAGATATATTAATATTTTCTACACATATGTACAATATCTATTAAGGTATAAGTTGATGGTTAGGGGATACCCCTACTGTCAGATAACCCGCACAGCAGGCGCAAGCTTGCGCCGCAAGTAGATGCGAATCTACGGCAATCTCTACACAGTCTTAAGCAGTATGGTCGCTTGTACAGTTTTCTATGAGTGACAAGTAACGGTTTATACATAAAGAAAACGTCGAATAATGATTTATCATAACTGAAGTGAACCAAAATTGGTGTAATGATCAAAGATATGGCTGATGATGAGGCCATACAGGCCACTAATGACGATGCAAGTGAGTGTAAAAGATATGCGGTTCAACTTGGTTACTGGTCCGATCCATTTATTAACTTTTTCGTAAAACAACCTGGTCGGAAAGCTCCGGAAATCAATCGTGGTTATTACGCAAGAGTAAAGGGGATTGAAGTGTTCGTTGACAAATTCCTTAAGGTATTTAATTCCGTTTTCTTTGAATTTCACTATTGCAATTTCAAAATTCGCATAACCTAGAATATGATAGAAACAATCCGGGATACAGCTGATTTGAGTAGCAAAGGACATACAATGCCGGAAACCTTGACCTGGCCGAGGCCCTGTCCTAATTTCCAAAGTTCTCTTTTTATCATGAAACAGTAAAATAGGTTAATCTAGTGCAGACAACGCATCTTTTTCTATAAAAATAACAAACAATTGAAAATTGTATTTGTAATTATTAAACGATCTTCCGTCTCTTTTTAGTTAACGAAAGATAGAAATACTTTTATTTTTCTTCTTTAACTACTATAATTAATTAGAATCGTAGGCAATCTATGTATATGCAGCTATATACACAATCATTATAATCATTTATTAACTTTCATAATCATTAATTTACACGGAATAAAGAATATGAATGTCATGATAGGATGAATATTTTAGTTTTATTATTTATATATATATATCTCAATTTTATATTATAATGTTAGTTATTATAAATAAGTTTAGGTGCATACATTTATACAACACACAGATAACATTAATTTATGACAAATATAGCTATCTGGTGAAAAGGGGCAAGTTATAAACTTGGGTGCTGGATTTGATACTCTCTATTGGAGACTTAAAGAAGCAGGAAAGTGTCCAGCAAATTTTATCGAACTTGATTTTCCTAACATTACTGCTCGAAAATGTTATCACATCAAAAAACATAAACAATTAATAGATATGTTAAATACAGAAGGTAGAGTATATTTAGTTTTGTAATTTTTGTCTTTATATATAGATTCTCTTTAGTTAGAGTTCACTTTGCAGATGGAGAAATTAGGTTTTCAACAACAGATCTACATGCTGCCAATTATCATTTGGTGGGAATAGATCTACGACACATATCTGAACTTGTTAATAAGTTAACACAAGCAGAAGTTAATTTTAATCTTCCAACCATGTTCCTTGCAGAATGTGTCTTAGTATATATAGACACAAGTGCAGTTTCTGCATTATTAAAATGGCTTGCTGGAAAATTTCCAAATAGTATTTTTGTTAATTACGAGCAAGTGAACATGAAGGATAAATTTGGTCAAGTTATGTTGTCCAATCTACGTAGTCGTGGATGTTTGTTGGCAGGTGTAGAAGATTGTGAATCTTTGGAAACTCAACAAAGACGGTACTCTAATTTTGTTATATTTCCTTTGTGTATTACCTTAAAAGTAATAACCATTTTATCAAAAATACAACTTAAAAATATACATTTCAGCTTTACAATAAACAGTTGGGAAGGCTCTAATGCATGGACAATGGTAGAGGTCTATGATTCACTGCCTCTAGATGACCGTAGTCGAATCGAACATATAGAAATGTTGGATGAGCGAGAACTTTTAGTTCAGTTATTGCAGCATTATTGTATCTCAGTTGCTTGGAATGGACAAATGTTTAAAAACTTGTCTATAGCACAGGGTTAGCTTTTCTAACTCTTCTAAGTTACTCCAGGTAGTGATACTGTGTCATTAAAGATCTATAAGCTTGTAAGTACATATGTGGTAACTAATGATTCAAAATCATTGATTTTTAAGTTAATAAGTTTTGATCTTAAATTTTTAATGTAGATTAATACAAAGCTTGATTTATAATAGTGTATTTTTTTTATTATGTATAGATATCTCTTTCATATATATTTGAAGTATTATAAAAAACAATTTATATAAAGTTATATAAAACTGATGATTTATCCAAATAATTAATTTTATCATGTCAAATTTAAAACAAATATATTCTACTTCTATTTCGATTACATTTGTGTGCTATAAATATCGTGAAAATAATATTAAAATGGCATTAATGAAAGATTAAAGCCCTTTCATATCTTTTTGAGCAGCTAAATATAAGATAGCATAAAAAATATAAAACTAGTTTTCAGTCATGTGATGTTTATTTTATTGCTATGAATTCCATGTATTTCCTGTAAAATTAGTATTTTAATTAGAGTTAATCTCAATCATTAACAAACTTTATTTCCCTATCATTTACTACTTTGTACTTGGAAGTTCTTATAATTATATTTATAAGTTTTATATTAAAAAGAATCATAATTACAGATAGTATTTTAAATTATTAATTAGTTCACTACATATGCAGTTTCTTATGAAGGTAATTTATGTAGAGTAACAACATGCAACGAAAGAAGGATTTTACTTAAACATAAAATAATAGAACAACACATGTTCTGAAAAGTAATTTTTGAGTATATTGTTTTACAAATGCCCTAATTTAAACGATAATTTACATGTACAGAAAGAATTAATTAAAATGCAATTGCTATTCACATTTATAAAACATTATCACTTAGGATATTAAGATATAACACATTTCTGTGTATTAAAAAATATATACAGAAAATTGTATTTCCATTGTTATTATTTTCGTAGGAACATGATAGATAGATGGATCATAAAATCGTAAAAAAATTTCTCAGGAAACAAATTATTAATACATTAATTAGACAATATTTGAGTCAGTTTTATTCCAATGAATTCAAGTTGACTCATTACATTGTCGACAACTTAATAAAATACAATGTTATTTTCTTATAAAGGAACATCAGGGTTGTGATATAAAAACTAAAAGTAATGTGGAAGAATGGAGAATTTATCAGATGATAATGGTATTAAAAAATTATTATATTGATCATAAAATCGTTCTTCGTTTATACATTTTAATATATTGATTCTTATTTGACTTTATTAGTGCTTCTTTTTATTTGTGATAGTATATTTACTAATATTCTTATAAAGGCTTATTAGACCATAAGGTATAGTACATAGAGGAAACACACAAATACATATATTAACAGATTGTGAGTTTGTGTTATAGAATTCATATGTTTTTAAAGATAAGATTGCATACCTGGAGTAACACAAACACTAAGAAATAATCTAATATTCTATTTTTCTGAAAAGTTATGGATCACAGTTGTATCTGTCAGTAATGATAAATTCTTTCCAATTTCATGTTCTAAACATTCAATAATAAAATCACACCTCATCATAATAGTTTCATACCACTTTATTTACGTTTGAATGGTATTTATTATACATGTTAAATATTTTAAATAGCTTAAAGTTTGAGACTCAAATTGGTTTATCACTAATTATCATGAATTGGAGAAAAACACTGCCAATGTATAGTTGAAATGCAACATATTTATTATCAAGTTCTAAAAACTTGTAAACTTTTAGATGCTGAAAGAACAAGTATTAAATATTATTTCATTACTGATTTTTATACAATCAAAAACGTTGAATATATGTGTAAATAATGATAGTTTCCGTTTTGCAAATTCTAAAAAAAAATTGATAATTTGAATCTCAAACTTAAGTGTAATACTTCTTATAGTACGAAATACACAAATTTTGTTTTTGCATGTACTTCACTTAACGATTAATGTTATTAATGTCTTATATGGATGCTGTAAAAGTTAAATCGTACAATGGCTATATTCTCTATGTGCTTCCATATTATAGACAGATAAAAAAATGATCAGAAAGTATATTCTTACCTTTGTGTAATGTTGTGATATTGTTAAATTATGCATTTATATTACGATTAAAGGAAGATAATCAAGAGTTAATATTAATTATAAATTAAAATACTATGGTACTTTTTTTCTTATATTTAATATCGCATTTAATGAAAACGTAAATAGGAAGAATGTTATCAAACATTTTTAAATGTATGATACAGAAAAATTCTACTTGCATTTAATTTATTATAAAAAAAACCTACACACACAAACTTATTGTACATTACTCTATTTCTTAAGCATTTAATTCACTATTTTGTGAGATTTAATGAAAAATAAACAGCATCTACTTTCATGTGTATATTCTTTATAACAGTTTATTTATAATATCTTTTTTGTGTAAAAATATCAAAAAAATATCAGTACTCTTACAGATTCAATATTTCTAATATTATATAGGTTGTTAATTATTGTACATTAATTATTCAATGTCCGAACATACCATTAAAAACATAGTGGGTTTAGTTGAACACATCCACCGGCATCACACATGTTCTTTGAAATTTTGGTTAAGTTAGTAAATACATTTAATTGCTTATCAAATTTCAAATTAGAATTCGCACGGCGGGATGCCTATAATATAATAGTTAATTTAATAAAAATAAAAATAAAGTATAAAATATAAATAAAAATATAAATATAAAATAATATAAAAATAAAAATTGAGTATATATCAATAAAATTATATGCTTACCACAGAACACCAAGTTTCTGCCATAAGAAGTTCGTGCTCCATACTTGGAAGTTTTTTGTTTGCAGATGCAGTTGCTCTGCTTAATACAATAGACATAGTGTATATATCAAATGCTGCTTGAGCTAGTCTATTAAGAACAAATTGTTGCTCCACAATATTATTTGGTCCATATTTGACAATGGCACTTTCTATACTTTGACCAAAAGTTTCTATACTCTACAAAAATCGATCAATATCAATTAAATATTAATATATTTATGGCATAGTACTATGAATTAATATAAACCTTAGCACATAATGTAGCACTTTTTTCTAAATTAGGATGAACTAAGTGCATAAGATTACGCGTTGATGACAACCCAATTGTTCGCATAGCTCTTTTGTTTAATTCTTCAAAGATCAATCCCAAATTGATGGTAGGAATCTTAAATGCTGACATTATTTGTCGCAAATGTATGCCTGCAAATTGAAGCCCAGAAAGTACAACAAAAATACGGAGGATATCATTGATTCCTTCAAAAATTCTAAAGACACGTAAATCTCGCAAAACTCGTTCGAGACCAGCATCTTTCATATATCCCATCCCACCGAGTATTTGAATAGTTTCGTCACAAACCCACCATGCAGCTTCTGATGCAAAACACTAAAACAATTGTTTTGAACTAAATAAATAAATAAATTATTAAGTTTTATTTTTTTTGTACTAGAATCTCACTTTAGAAATTGCAGCTTCCAAATAATAATCCTGACTTCCATTATCCATGTTTCCCGCAATTGAATATGCAAGACTCTCAGTTACATAGTGTAACATCGCCATATGGCCTAATTTTTCCTGTATATTTCCGTAATAATCTATCGTGCGTCCAAATTGTACTCGTTGTGTTGCATGTTCCACTGCTTTTTTGATACAATAACGCATAGTTCCGGAAAGAGCAGCAGCCATACCAAATCGACCATTATTTAAAACATTCATTGCAACCTGATAAAATACAAAATGTTTAATAAATATTGTTTAAACAATTTGTAAAAAAATTTTATTAAAATCTACTTATACCGAAAAACCTTGTCCTTCGCTCCTTATAACATTCTCTGCTGGTATTTTAACGTTTTCAAAATTTATTTCTGCTGTATTACTACATTTAATACCCATCTTTTTTTCTGGTGGTCCACTTGTTACGCCATTAAAGGATCTTTCAACAATAAATGCCGTAACTTTATCCTTAGTTTCACCAGTTTTTGGATCTTTCATAGGGACTTGTGCAAAAACTGTCATTATTTCTGCTATACCACCATTTGATATCCAAATTTTATTGCCATTTAAGATATAATGTGAGCCATCTGCTGACTTTATTGCACGAGAACGAATTGAGCCTGCATCTGAACCACTGCTTGGTTCTGTGAGGCAAAATGCTGCATAATCTCCACTGCAAACTCTTGGAAGATATTTTTCTTTTTGTTCTGGGGTACCATATAAAAGTATAGCCTATATGGATTAAATTAAGTTATTTAGATTATTATTTTTATATGGGATATCATAAATAAATAAATAAATAAATATATACCTTGAACCCTATACTTTGATGTGCACCTAATGTAATACTAATACCTAAGTCGTGATATCCACATATTTCAACGCATCTACTATATTGCATATTAGTTAATCCTAGTCCACCATATTTCTGAGGAACTTGAAGACTAAATATTCCAAGCTCCCACATTTTCTGCAAAATTTTTTCATCTATCGATGCATTTTCATCATTCTTCATTGGATCATTTACTTTCTAAAAGAATAAAAATTTAAATTAAATTGATAAATTTCTGAGAGGTTCCTCACATTCTTGTTAGAACCTTGTTACCTCAAAAAACTTTTCTATGGGATCTATTATTAATTTTAATGTGTCAAGTTGTTCTTCATTCAAAACATCTGGAAATGGAAATATTTGAGTAGTCTCTATTTGACCAAGGAAAATATTCTTAACAAAAGATTGAGATTTTGAATCTATATTTCTTTCCTGCTTTTCTTCGGGTGCATTTTTTACAGCAGCTTGTGTTGCAAAACATCTAAAATACGTCATATTATATAAGTAAATATCAAATAATTTATTACTCAGATTAAATATTAAATTAAGGATTCAATTACATAATTTTTTTGTCACTTTTATATCACAGATAGATATATATACATATTATTAACTTTTTTTATATATAATGTATTGACAATATTTATTGCATTTTTTAAAAATTATTTATATAAATATATTATAGTTGCATACAATAATGAAATTGATAATTATTGATTGAATTTGTTCATTATTCACCAAATTGTATGAATAGCAATTGTTTTCAATTTTTATGTATCAAAGTATCATCTTATCAAGTCAAAATATACATTCTATTTAATATATATATATCATATTTATCCAAAGTCCAATTAGTTAACATATTTTACATAAATATAAATAGTTATAAATTTATAAATTCGTATATAATAACTTAATAATAATTTAATTAACATACACAAAATAATTTTTGCCAATTATTTTAGAAAGTGTCAGAAAATGTGAAATATACAGAATATGCAGAGCAGTCTGCTATCTTATGACAGATGATTGTTGCATACTTTTATATGACACATACCTTTAACGCAAAAATGCTATAATAATGTATTATTATATTTAAAAAAGAACAATTTACCTGGCATTCGAATTAATGATTTTAATAACATTTGAGGGTTTTAGTCCAATATAATTTGTAATTCGTAACATTTTCAAAATTCACGTTAATAGACAAATTTTACGAAATATTTATTTTTGATATAATAAAATAAACTTAGAAATTATTTTTACACTTTAAAATAAAATTTAAAACAAAACGGGAAAGAAGTAACCAACTTTTATGAAAGTAGGACAAAGTTTAATTCTATGCTACTACCATTACGAAAAATTAAACTAATGTACAATTCGTTTACAATACAAGAAATGGATCTTATATACACGTGGATACGACACACACACACACATACATAGAAATATCTACATGTTGTGTTCAGAAATTTTAATATCTATAGTCAATCAATGATAAAATAATATTAAACAGTTTTGTTTATATGTTAATAATATCAGTTAGAAATATCTAAACAGATGTTTTACATGATTCATATTTTATTTTAATATTTTATCAAGAAAAATTAATTTTTGTTAATCTAATATTTTGTCACATTTCCATTGCAAATTACGATAGAAATTCCCCTACTCTTTCTCTCTCTCTCTCTCTCTCTCTCTTTCTCTCTCTCCTTTTTTACGGACATGTCTTATAAATAAATAAAAATATAATTGATATTCTGTGAATAACACTTTTTTCGATTATATGTATCAAGAAATGTATTTTGAAGTTTGATATTTTGTAACTTTGATTGGTTCACATATGTATATAATTAATTGGTGTCATATCTGATTATGCAAAGAAAAAGAAAATTAAAGACTAAAATCTTGACATAAGCCGACGTTTAAATTATCAGTACTGTTCGTAGTACTTAAGAAAGAAATGCGGGTTGGAAATTTCGTGAACCAAAAAGCATATTTATGTCGGATTTATGGTACATATAAAGCGATATGGGCTGAATATGAATTGCATGAAATGTGAGTTATATATTTACAAATTTGTACATATATTGAGCCTATAAAAGTTACGGGGTGTATAAAAATTACATAATATAAATAATAATGAAATGTTTTACATATTGAAATCATATTATTTATCTGTTAATTACAGGTAAACGATTTATTTAATTTGAACGATGTAAGGAGGAAATGGTATAAAAGATATAATTATGATTGGTTGCTACTAAATTATAGTCTGAACAAATTATTACACAAATTATTAATATGAGTAACGTTGCTTCACAAAATGTCTCACTAAGATCATTATTAACACTTAATAATAATGATTGTAAAGAATTTGTTTGTGGATGGGGTGCTGCAGTAATTAATGTATCTATTACTTTTCCTATTAATAAGATTATATTTAGACAGGTATGTGTAAAATAAATTATTTTGTAATACTTTAAACATCAGAATATACATATTAAATAAATAAATTTCTATTATTGTAACAGATTTTGGAAGATGTTCCAGCCAATACTGCGTTTCGTCAGATATCTAAAGAGGGAATAAGATTATTATACCGTGGGATCTTACCACCCTTTTGTCAGAAGTCTCTTTCGGTTAGTGTAATGTTTAGTATGTATGAAGGTTGTAAAGAACGTTTGTGCACATTAACAAATAATGATATATTAAGTAGAATAATAGCAGCACATTTTGCTGGTACTGTTGAGGCTATACTTATGCCCCTCGAAAGAGTACAAACATTGCTCCAGGATTGGCGGTATCATGATAAATTTAAAAATACTTCGCATGCATTTAAATATTTATTAAAAAATTATGGTATATCAGAATGTTATCGTGGATTAGTACCAATTATATACAGAAATAGTTGTTCCAATCTCATGTTCTTTATTCTTAAAGAACAATCAAAAAAATACATTGGTGAACAAGAGTCATTATTTACAAGTTTTATTAATGGTGCTTTAATAGGTGGTTTCACAAGTACTGTATTTTATCCTATAAATGTAATAAAAATACATATGCAGTCAAAAATAGGTGGTAATTTTGAGAAATTTATGACAGTTATTCGTAAATTATATGTCGCAAGAGATAGAAGAGTAATATCATTTTACAAAGGTGTGCATTTAAATTGTATGCGATCATTTATAAGTTGGGGAGTTATAAATGCATCTTATGATTTTCTAAAAACAATTATGTTTTCATAATAAATTTATGTGAAAAGTATTTAAATTTATTTAAAGAGAAATGCTCATATGTTGTTTAATGCGTAATTTCGCAGATAGTATTTTTTGATTAAATCTATTAATTGCACATTTTTTCTTACAATAAAACATTGTGCAGGAGAAATAAAATTTTTGCTATTGTTATAAAAATATGATATAATTTTTTATTTTAACAGATGAAAGCAAATTATAATTGATAAACTAATTATATAAAGTAACTTGTATAAAGAAAATATAAGTTATAAAGGAAGTTGTGTAGATTAATTTTCTTATTCATTATTAATAAAAAGTGAACGCTCTTCTGTTTAATTATGCATTCATAAATAAAACCTCAATGGCACAATAAACGGCGGAGAAATTTGCATTGTATATTTTCTTTAGATATTTTCCAATATAACTGTGCATTATTCTATTGTTAGAATATTTATACCTTAATAATAATTTTATATTTTCTATGCTGCATGTGTAATGCACTTTTTATTTCGAATTTTTAAAAAATGGAATTAAATGTATTTTATTGTACAATTATGATTAATAAATAAGATAGCAAATTTCGATAATGTGCAGTGACTAGAAAATATAACAATACGTTTAATAATAAATATAATAATCCGCATTTGAATATCATTCTTATCGCTATCCTATGTCAATACATTTTTTATATATTACATATGTTAAAATTTTATCACTGAATTTATCAAATCATATTTAAATAACTAATATAACAAAATATAAATAATATACTAAAATATTCTGTTTTCGTATTTCCCGCGATTCGAAACAAACGAAGTACCATCGATGCGCGTCACATTGTATAAATCGATGCGCCTCAGCCGCGGGCTTTTAGCTACTTTTAGCCCACTCCAATTTTTCTGCGTCCCGGTTAACGGGGTTTTTACTTCACCGAACGTTTTAAAACGTCACGATGGTATGGTTTGAAAAATCACGATTTTCGATAAATTTGTCACATTTTAAAATATCGTGAGTCCTCGATTACATATCTTCTGCGAGTTCTTTGGTGCATTTTTTTTCGATAAGAACAATAAGAATATGATCTTGACTTTTCATTGTTCGAGTAGTACTTGTAACTGTGCCGAACGATTCGTTTAAAACTATGTTACTTGTTATATCAACAATTTACGAAACTTTGTTAACCCCGGAAATTTGTGTTTGGCAATACGGGGGCTTGTATGTATGAGCTGCATAATTATATTAAATAATGAGAATCAACGCAACGAAAATGAGTACTCCGATCGAGGAGAAGATTGATCAGAAGCTGAAGGTAAGCAGTTAATATACTTAGTTCTTTTAAACATAATTTAGTGTTTTTCTGATAATTTTTTAAAATCCAAACATTGTTAATGTGAAAAAGGATACTGCAGTATATACTTATTCCACAGTCAAATTTTATCGTCAATTTTCGGATTACTATTATTTTAAAATAACGAAATATAAATATGAAATAGATGAGTCATAAAAAATTGTAATTTTTAAGAAATTTTAGAAATTATTTATGTTATAAATGTAATAGCATAATATTAAAACATTATATCGTTCCATATTCTTACTTATTTCAACTGTATAGTCGTTTAAATATCAAGATATATAAAAAAGTTTGGTACTATAAGTTAAAAATAAACAATTGTGAATTGTTTGGGAATATCTATATAATAGAATGCATATTTACAAAGTAATTGAATGATACAGTTAATTAATTAATATACAGGGATGTTTGTAATTCAAATAGAAACTGGGATTGATTTTCTAAATTTATCAATGATGAGTTTAATATTTTATCATACTCCCTTAATATATATAACTGCTTATAATGGAATTTTATGTATATATCATTTGTACATATGAAATATATAATTTGAAGGATTTGTATATAAAAATTTAATTTAATGTATATATCTCTTTTAATTTATATTTATATAATTTAAGATAATTACTTCATTTAATGTTCATTCAAATAAATCAGATTTCAATATTTATTTTCTTTGAAAAGGTAAGGACAGGGATGGTGAGTGTTAGTGATGGAAAAAGTAAGTCAGTACCAATGCGTTTACATCTGTCTATGGAAGTTTTAAAGCTCCAAAGGGAAGATTTAGAGGTAAAGTTTAATATCATCATATTATGTCATTACTATCTTATTTGTATGGTTTATAAAAAGTAATACTGATTTTCAGCAGACAGCGAATCATAATAAACCACCATTAGATGCTAAAGAGAGAATGGTGCAAATCACTAGACAAAAAGTTGGAGGATTAGGATTAAGCATAAAGGGAGGAGCAGAGCATAAACTTCCTGTACTCATATCTAGAATTTATAAAGGTCAGGCAGCTGATGAATGTGGTCAACTATTTGTAGGAGATGCAATTATTAAAGGTAAATTCAGTAATCATTAAATATAAATTATTAAATAAATTTTTTTTATCATAATTAATGGATGTAAATGATATGAACTTTGATATTTCTTTATGAAAAGATATTTCATCAATAAGAATTGTATTTCTGTATATAGGTAGTCCTGAATGCTTATTCTATTTGTGTCAGACCTGTCAATATTGGTTTCTTCCTTTGAAATATTGTTCCATGTTAGCTATTCACCTATGGTGTTACAAAGTAAAACCCACGTTTAAAATATCAGTGGAAATTATATCATTTAAAGTTATAATTTTATTTTTTTATAGTAAATGGAGAATATATAACTGCATGTAATCATGATGATGCTGTTAACATTTTAAGAAATGCAGGTGATATAGTAGTTTTGACAGTAAAACATTATCGTGCAGCAAAGCCATTTTTACAAAAAAATGGTAAATATGATTTATTCAATTTTATAATATAAAATATTTTCTTTTGCATTTTACTTTAGAGCATTAACATAATTTTTAGAAAAAGAAGAGAAATTAGATAATGTTGCAAATGGAGGTTCAGAAGATGAGTGGTTATCACCTAACAGACAAAGTGGTAGTCCTAGATGTGGTCATAGTAGACAAAGTTCAAATGCATCAGCCACTTCAATGCAATATAAGAAATGGATAGATGTTATAACAGGTTGAAATAATGTTTTATGATATGTTTCTTCTTTATTTATTTAAGAGAGCTAATAATCTTATGTAATTCCAGTTCCATTAATGATGGCTTATGTGACAAGATACATCTTTGGAACAGATAAGTTAAGAAGAAATGCGTTCGAAGTAAGAGGATTAAATGGTGCACGTACTGGTGTAATACACTGTGATGATAGTGCTATTCTGAGTCAATGGTTAAAGTATATAACTGATAATATTACAGGTTTAACACATTTACAGGTGAAAAACATAATATTCCAAGTTCATTTATTTATAATTTCCATATACTTGTTTATAATTTACATAATTATTTTTCAGATGAAATTATATAATCGTAATTTTGGAGTTGGTGAACGTATAGAATACATGGGCTGGGTTAATGAAGCAGTAAGCAATAGTAATCAGCCATGGCAGAGTTATAGACCGAGATTTTTAGCACTGAAAGGACCCGATTTGTTATTATTTGAAACGCCTCCTGTAAGTATTAATAAATATTAACAGTGTATATTGTACAACTAAATACTATGATGTATTTCTAGTGTAATATAGGAGATTGGTCACGATGTGCATTAACTTTTAAAGTATATCAAACAATGTTTCGTGTAATGCGAGAGTCCGAAAATGTAGATGAAAGACAGCACTGCTTTTTAGCACAAAGCCCGGGTAAACCTCCACGATATCTAAGCGTTGAAACTAGACAAGAACTCTTAAGAGTTGAGGCAGCATGGCATACTGCAGTGTGTTCAGCTGTTACACATTTGAAAGTTAGTAATAAGCTTTTATGTATTTTGTTAGAAATTATTTATGGAATTTTCTATTATAATATATTGTCTCTTATAGAGTAAAACATTTCCTGTTACTTTTAATGGAAGGAGTGCAGGATTAACCTTAGAATGGACTCAAGGTTTTACACTTTCTTATGAAGATATTGGAGAGACTGTATGGCGTTATAAATTTTCTCAATTAAGAGGATCTAGCGACGATGGAAAAAGTAGACTGAAGTTACATTTTCAAGAGTTGGATAGTATCGCTATTGAGACGAAGGTATTTATTTGTCATAAGTAAAAATAATTTATTTCCTTGTGTTCTTTTTCTTTGTAGGAATTGGAATGTTCTCAGTTACAGAATTTATTGTTCTGTATGCATGCATTCTTAACTGCAAAGGTTGCTGCAGTTGATCCAACATTTTTAACATCAACAACTCCGTAAGAATTGAAGTAAGTATTATTGCCAAATAAATCACAGAGAAAAATAGATCACTGTTCAACATTCATATATTTGCATAAACATACAGAAATATTCTAGTTAATAAATTAGATCAAAGATATGTCAAGTACTAGTCAATTTTTGAGAAAGATATTTATCACTTTTGAAAAAATTATATAAATGTTTTACTTTACTGCTTCTAGTTTTATTTGTATGGAATATTGGTGAATTTTTATAGTTAGCAATATTAATTGCCTTGAGTTATTTTATTTATATATATTATGTATTTTATGTTATTTTATGTATACGTGTTATTATGTACCTTGCTATTAATTAAGCACTGCTATTTATTTTTTATACTTCATAGATTAAGTCGATTATAAAATACAGATATTATTGCTTTACTTTTAGGAACGTTTTATATGACATTTTTTTAATATAACAGTCATATTTTGCATTTATTACGAAAAAAAATGTCAGAATTTAAAAAAAAACTCGCGCTCGTTCATGATTTTTAAGTTCCAGTGATAAGGCAATTTCTCTTGAGCAATAAGTTGTACATTCAAATTTCCTTTCATGTATATCGGGTGCCTTAAAAACCATGAACAAGATGTAATTAATAAGTTAAAAAAGTTGATAAGTTAAGCATCGAAGTTGAATAGTTCTCTAGAACAGCAAATCTTATGCATTTAATACCAATAAGTATGTATTACATTAGAAAATTTCATTTTATCTTAAAAACCGACATTTAAGATTACATTAGTCTGATATTAATTTCAAATCAGTATTATTCGAGCGAAATAAAATGATGGTGTAATAATCTGATAGCAATAAGTAGTAACAATAGACCATGGTGGCCATATATTAAAAAATTTTGTTTATAAATATATAAATGATGGAGGATAGATTGCGAATTGTAGAAGCTTATCATTGAATGAGGTTTGTAAGTAATTAAATTGCTAATTATCTCTTTTTAAATTTTAGCAGTGCATTTTTATATGGATTTTTATTTGTGCATACAACATTAATTTAAAAAAGATAGTTTCAATATTTTAAGTTTCGTTTGCTGAATATTTTTTATTTTTTCTACATGAGAATTCTATTACATGAGAATTTCTTATTACATTGCAAAATTTCATTCTCCTTCATCACATTTAAAAGCTGTAATGTTACCAAGTACATTAAAGTAACTTTTGGAACAAGTATCACACCTTGTGCAATTAATCTATCAATTTACAAATCTATTTAGAGCAATAAATGTATAATGAATGAAGAAACAAAACAAATGCTGTTTAGATTACAAACTGCACTTTGTATTAACCATGATACACGATTTTTATAGTTAAGATATTATGAGAATTTTATCATAACCGTCTCAAAAATCTAATAAAACTATGTGTGCTTACAATTATATGTATAAGTATATTCTATTTATCAATTAGTTATTCGACTTTCCTAGTTAATTTACTATTTTAAAAAAGACATTTTTAGCACCTACATAGAATTGGATTTTAATAATAAGAAAGTTGTTGAAAATTTCATTTTTATTGCACATTTTAAAGGTCTCCAGTTACTTGTAGAAAGTGCCTATATTAATATATATAATACAATAGCAATTATACAAAAGAGCATTATTATTTAAAATTAATCTTGTTTATTTTATTCTTATTATATTATCAGAGTGTTACCATGGTCAGAATTTTAGATACTATAATGGTTTATCATTAAAAGGCACTCTAGAAAGATCACATTATTATATTCAAGTGTTTCATGGTGTGTTTTGTAATTTGGAGTTTTTTTATATTTTATGCTATGTTATGTTTTTCATGTTTATTTAAGAAACGACCATATGCATATAATATTGAACAATAATACAGTTTAGGGATTAAATAAAACTTATTGCTGAATTTAATTACAGAAGCATTGCGGTGAATTTTGATAAATTTTAATGCTGTTAGAGAAAGAGACGAAATAGTCCAAAGAAACGAGAATACAGGGAAGTATTGTTTGTAGGCAATCACTCGTTAGATTCGCAATTTAATAAAAGTGTAATATCTGAAAGAACATAAAAGTATTTCCAATACGAGTCAATGCATCCATAAAACAATTGTAATTATTCCTAAGCAACTGTAATTACCAAGTGCAGAATATGTTGCAATATTCTATGATACTCCTGTTCTTTTATCGTACACATGCATCGCATGCATTCTATAGTTAAATTTAGATTATTATTAAAAAAAAAAAAACTGCACAACTAGATTAAATAGATGAAATAAGTAAGACATGAAATTAAACTGAGAGAGTTAAGCATAATGTATTTATTTGTTATGAATCATTGTTTTAAAAACTACATTTTCAAATGAGATCATTGGAGAATCCCCCATGTGAAAATTTGTAATTTTTTAAAGATCAGAATAAGTATTTATTTATGTATAAATGTATAGAGTAAGTTAAATATATGCGATGTTGTAAATTTTAAGTTGAAATAACACAAGATTTGTATTATAATTTTTTAAAATTATTTATTACAATAAATTATTGTATTGCATTTAATGAGCTTGCACAATATTATAATATTTTAGAGGATTCTACAATGCATTGGCATTTGCATAAGTATTTGAAATCATTCTGTGCTAGACACAAATATCAGTGTATATAGAAAAACATGGCCATACATTTTCTAAATGATAAGACTTCAGTTTGAAACTGTCAATTCTGAAATCCCATTTCTCTTCAGTTTTCACTAAATGCCAGAAAAAATCTTTTTCAAAATGACATCATTGATATGGGATTACAGAAATATAACTGCTAAGAGCAGAAAAAAACATTCTTATCTTATATTTTAAAATATAGTTTATATGTTATAATGTCTATCCACCTATTGACAATATGTTTTAAAATATATTATTGTTAGAAGTTAAAAATATAAACTTGAAATATTTTCTAAATTCCTATCACCCAATCATACTACATGCTATTAATCACAGTTTGTTTTTTAAATATTCAAATAAGTTTTTTTTAGAATTTTTATTGCAATAAAATTTAATAATGTAGAATTTCTACTTTTTTGTATAATCAAGTTTCATTAACTATTTTTTTATACTTAACTTTTAGACTATATGCTTTATTGATATGAGATTGAAAATTTTTTGTATTAAATTTCAACAAAAGATCAATTTATTCATTTGTATGTTTTACACATATTAATTAGATAGTGATCGTATTTATTTAAATCTTATTTCAAACGATTACAGACATATTTTTATCAGAACAAGAATGAAACAACAGAAAATGTATCTTTAATTTTTGAATGTATCTGAAATATCAGTAGTCATAGTTATTTCTTGTACTTTTGTATTTTCCAAGGGGAAACAATAAATTCGAATTCATATTTAGCGGCAGTCATTCTTTATTGAATTAAAACCACGAAGAAGCACGATTGTCTACTATGCATCGTATAATGTATAATGTAGATAAATAACCATGTGAAAGATATTTTAAAATTCTTTATATAAAAAAGATTGAATAATCAAATGAAAACTGATATATTCGCAACATTTATGTCAAGAACGGAATTGTTGAATAGGTATTTGCTATAAAGTGTCAACTTGTGTATCAATATGGCGGCGAATCTTGAGGAAGAGCAAAGTTTAAGAGAGTGCGAGGAATACGTACAGAGACACAATATTCAACAAGTTTTAAAAGACTGTATAGTGCAGCTGTGTGTGGGGCGTCCTGAAAATCCCATATCATTCTTGAGAGAATACTTTCAAAAACTGGAACGGGTACGTATTGAATCATGCTCTGCTAAAATAACCTCAGATTCATTATTCTTTACTGGTTTCATCACTACTAATAAACTACTGATGTTGTTCACTAGTTTTTTTCATATATTTTCTTTTATTGTTCACATAACTATTCATAGTGTGGTTATACAAAGCTGAAAAAAAATATCAATTAAAATGCTAAGCTGCATGTGTGCAGTAAGGATCTGTCAAAGGACAGATAAGAGAGTAAAAGGATCTGTAAAAGGACAGATAAGACAAAATAATATCTACACAAATCAATATTAATTACTTGATTTTATTAATAGAGAATTGCCAATGTTAATGGTACTTTCATAAATAGTGTCTGTAGTATTATCAAAAAGTTATCTTGATCAATACAAATAGAATGGTAAGCACATAGCATATACATATCTCTTTAAATGTCACTTTATATTTTAGGAAGTTTACAAATAACATTTGCTGGGATATTATTCTATATAATTAGTCATTAAAATAATTAATATCAGTATTTTAAAAAATAAAAGAATTATGTTCAATTAATGAATCTATTCATTACATAATGCAAATCCATTTTATATAATAGGTATTTAGTTATTACATATTTGGAAATAATATTATAATCATTGAATTTCTTTTCTTATGCCTTTTAATCATTAGCACTTGCATTTAATCTTACATACTTTCTGATTTTCTATATTATTTTATCTATTTTTCTAAAATACTGTATTCTAACATCAATGTGTTTTGGAAAAAGATTCTATGTTGAATGCACACATAATTTTTAACATTGTCATAAATGCCGGAGACTGTGAAGTATTTTTAACTAAACAAGCAACCGTTCAAAAGATTGCCGTTGCGTATAAATTAAAATATGATATAAAATTCGAATCGTTTATCGTTCGTGATCATAATACTTAATTTTGAGATTTACATAAAAAATATTATATAAACATCTACTTTTTAAGCCTTAACTGCTGTGATGTGATTCAGATCGTTAGTAAATAGCGATAAATAATCAGCGAAGGAAAGGCTCTACAAACGACTGACCTTGTATTATAAGGGTATCAAAGGTAGTTAGTGAGAAGTAAAACACTCTGATAGGAAAATGAAAAACGTATATATAGTATGTTTATCAATGATTTGATTCGCATCACACTAATAAGTTAATTTGAATTACATACTTGGCGCCAAATGTATTTATTTAAACGTGTCTACTTCGCTAGTTTCTTTCGGTGGGGGGATACTAGCCAGTGGTGGGGATAGCGTTCAATATTACCAGTCATAAGAACCTTAATTCCGTTACTTTTGTCAACAATTATTTCTAGCATTTGTACGGTTGATATTATCGTTTGCTTTAGTTTGTCTTTTCATTTGCAATGAAAACCGGAATGTCTTTACGCAGCCGTATCTTACATAGCAGTCCTGAATAATACACATATTTTTCCTTGGAGTTCTGCAGCATTATCCTTGACATTAAGATTTTCGTATCTCTGTAAACAACGGCAGGACATTTAGCTGAGTTCCCTCCTCTTACTGCGTCGCAGCAGCGCTACATAGTAGAAAATGGTCGATAACGTTTTCCATTTCTGAGTGAATTACGCGATCATTAAACAAATATGTACATCCAACGTGGAAATATGAGTCACAAAATAAGATGCTCGTCATCGGTTCCTATCGCCGCGGATGTATACACGTATCGAAAGAGACGAGGTATGTGTAATTGTAGGGGCTGCTCTAAATATAGCACATGCTCGAAATATAACGAAGCGCGCAACCTTAGCCAACAACGATGAAAGCGGTGTAACGCGTTGTCGTAGAAAATGTGCGAAGCGCGCTGCGACAATGCGTTTTAAACAGTCGACACCGGAAGTATTGTTGTTATCCATTGAATCCTCATCTGTCAATGAGTTATCCATATCAATCTGATTCTGAAGCAACGAAAATTCGACGCACATCATATGGTATATTTACCATCTGGCACGCGGCGTCGACTTTACATCAACTACCACGAAAGATCGTGTCGCATTAATCGAATTTGGCGAGACCTTAGAAAATTCCGAAGCGGCACGCGGTAGACGTGGTAGCGCGCGATCAGCAACGATTGTGGCCGTGATTTGTGCGTTGCTCTCTTTCGCTTGCCAACCATTAAGAGAAACTTTACTTTTGTGATACAATTATTTGGCTGTGAGACGACGAGTGTTAAAGAATATACGCGTAATCGGGTAAAAATTACGTGTGCACGTGTATTGAATATCAAGTAATATCGACAAATAATGTATGAGGTACGATCGCGAATATCCGATCTTATACAAGATTTATGCGTAGTGATGAATTTTGAAACACTTCGAATCGCATCAAATGTGCACATATGCACACTTCGAATCATTTACCGCGTATGATTCGATACTTCAACTTTTAAAAGTTAGTAAATCTTGAATTGTGAGTTTTGATAGATTTTGAGTCCTTAAAGTTCGGATATGCTTTGAGAGTTTTGATGGGCATTGAAGAACTGCAAAGACTGGAAATTTTCGCGAGTATTCGATGTTTTATATCTTCGATAAATATTTACAATTTCTTATATTATATTTTATTTATAATATTTTAAATTTATGAAATATTATATAAGATATCGAATGTCCAGTAAGTTCCCAAAAAGTATTGAAACTTTGAAGAGTCTGGTCTAATGGAATTCTAGCGTATCACGATTCAAAACTTACCAAAAGTTGTATCAGTTTTAAGCATCGAATTATATTCGAAGTGGTTCTAATTTTTATAGTATAGAAAACTTCGAATTGCTTCAAAAATGAGATTCAAATATCCATCATTATTCATGCGTGTATTTTATGTATTCTAATATCTCTCCATATAACTTCTTGATTCTTGAATGTATTATTTACTGAGCAAGAGGCAATCTAAAGTTTATGCTTCGATATTCACTGAAGTTAAATCGCTTTGCCATAATGATTATTAAGAGTCTTTACTGCGCACAATGGAATTGACTGATATAATATTTTGCAATTTCTATTATGTAATTATTGCAAAGAAATAAATGTGAGATATCCATGGAATTTCATCACAGTTTATTAAAAATAATTAAAAATAATGGTATATTTGTGAACCTTTTTTCTTTATAATATAGCACACGTGATATTTTATTGTTCGAATGTCAAGTGAATGCCATTCCAGCACGTGCTAGGATCACTGACCAACTAATCTTCATTATTTTATTGTTCTTTCGTGTGTGATAATACACTGTTAATTTGGAATTCATGTACATTCATAAAAGAGTATTTTAAATATGACATGTACACATACACACACGTGCGTGCTGTTTCTTTTTTCAGAATATTTTTCTTATTTTTAATTGCATTTTATATTAACTATTTTTTATTAGAAAAATTTTGTTCGTTTAATGTAACTTCTGATCAATTAATAAAATATAGTGAAACAAATGAATGTGCAAATAGATGATATTATCAATTAATGTTGACGAATTTGATATGTATTATGTGAATATAATAGAGGCGATTGATATAAAGAAAAAGAATTCTTATAACCAATTAGAACAATAATTTCGCTAATAATACTTATTTGGCATTTTTTTCATTGCAAAGGCGTAATCATTCTAAATATTATGATTTAACGAACTAAATTAAATATTGACGAAAAGACGAATGATTCTCAATTTATTTTCCTGTTTCTAGTCAACTGTGATATTTAAAAAATCTTTCTTTTTAATTGCTATTAAATTTTAATAAAATATATGTATAACGGTGAAATTAATCCGACACTAAAGAGTATAAAAATCGTGTGGTACAATGTTTTCGTCTTATATTGCGCATTTACGAGGAGGCACTCATCTGGAAAAACTTCAAGTGACCTATGGCATTATTTGTTTACCTTTTTATCGATGTTCACCGTCCGTAGGCCGTATAATAATATTTCATCCAAAGGCTTATATAATTTTACAATAATCGGTTTACTTTTGGTAGATAGGGAGTGATATCTAAGTACAGACGTATTCAATTATGGGAATTTGTAATCTTCTCTATTTCTTACAGAATTCATTTTAAAAAGTACCAAGCGTTGGCTTCTTTATCTCTCTGATATATCCCGTTGCCCTTTGTTATTGTAATGAAATAATTTTTGGATCGATAGATTTGATGTTGTTTATCATTGCAAAGACATGAAAATGATAAAAATAAAATACATTATTTATTATTTGCCACATAAGGTGTTTGTATTAACTACAAAAAGAGTGAAAAAAAAGAAGACTCTTGTTGGCATAGGAAAGTAGTTGCTGTGAAAAAAATGACTTTACATAACATTTTCTGTCATCCAGCCAGTATAAGTTACCCATGTTTTTAGCATACACATACGTATATACCTAGGAAATTAAGAGTACATGATTTCATTAAAGGAAGGGCACAATATCGTGTGTTGCGCATGTCTAAGCAAAATTGACTTATAAAAGCGGCTTGTTTTTCTTACGTGACTCTTTCAGGGTTGTGTCGTTCGTTTTGGAATAAATAAATAACGCAAGCGAAAACAAGTTTTTTTTTGTTGGTTTTAAAAAAGAGCATCGATCGATTGCATATAGGATCGAAGATAGTAATTGCAAAACACCTAGGAGATCATCAGTTTTCGACATGGTGCAACAGGCAAGTAGAGCAAAATACGTGAATAGTGTTGAATCTTATGATCGATAATGTTCTTTAATTACCCGTAAATGTAAACAAATGAAATAGGTACAAAAATGAAACCATCGCTTGATCGAGTAATCAAGTATTTTCACCTTCTCTGAATATCACTCAAGAGTAAATTTATATTATATTTCTTTTTTCCCCTCTTGGATCGAGTTTCGAGAATCACCAAGCTCAAAAGATGGTTTCTCCGGTAACCTAATTCCTGTTAGCAAAAGCCTAGATACATACGTTGCGTAACGTTTGTTGAACGTAATGTCATTGGTTATCATCTCGATGAAATTGATTGACTTTCGCTTTTTGATTTCAGGAGCAGGCTCACGATGCTAAGCAACAGATTGCGACCAGTCCAGAGGATACTGAGGACATACCTGCTGGACAGCAAGGTCCTCAAGTTCCGAGGCGAAGAGGAGGCATCTCCGCGGAGCCGGTCTCTGAAGAAGATGCGACAAGTTATGTTAAAAAAGTTGTGCCCAAGGATTACAAAACAATGGCTGCCTTGAGTAAAGCCATCGCAAAAAATGTCCTCTTCGCTCATCTCGACGAAAACGAACGTTCTGATATATTTGACGCCATGTTTCCTGTCACGTTTTTGCCCGGAGAGGCAATTATTCGTCAAGGTGCTAAAAATAGTATTAGGTTTAATTATCAATCGCCGAGAGAATCGTTAAGCGAAACTAGCTTACGTCGAATATTTTTTGTTATACATTAATAGGCGACGAAGGTGACAACTTTTACGTAATCGATCAAGGAGAGGTCGAAATCTTTGTTAATGGTGAACTAGCCACGACCATAGGAGAAGGTGGAAGTTTCGGTGAACTTGCGTTGATATATGGGACTCCACGTGCTGCGACTGTTCGAGCAAAGACCGATGTTAAATTATGGGGTATCGATAGAGATTCATATCGCAGAATTCTCATGGGCTCTACAATAAGAAAACGAAAGATGTATGAGGAGTTCCTTTCCAGAGTTTCAATTTTGGGTAACTAACGTTTCATGTTTCATAAAAACGTGCCAGAATCACTGATTCTTATTGTATAAATTTGCTATTATTTTTAGAATCTTTGGATAAGTGGGAACGGCTCACGGTAGCCGATGCTTTAGAACCGGTGGCATTTGACGATGGTGAGACAATAGTTCGGCAGGGTGAACCGGGTGAAGATTTTTACATAATCGTCGAAGGCACAGCTGTTGTTTTACAGCAACGTTCAGAGGGTGAAGAATTAGCGGAAGTCGGTCGTTTAGGACCATCCGATTATTTCGGTACGTTTTCGTTCTTTCGAATGATCATTAATAGTTATGTAATTTAATGATAATAGAGTATAGAGAGAGAGAGAAAGAGAGAGAGAGAGAGAGAGAGAGAGAGAGAGAGAGAGAAGTAGAGGGATGAGTGAAAAAAGAATTTTGAATATTGTCTCAACAACAATGTCCTATTGATTATAGGTGAAATTGCATTGCTATTGGACAGGCCGAGAGCAGCGACTGTCGTGGCGCGAGGCCCTTTGAAATGTGTGAAACTCGACCGAGCAAGATTCGAGCGAGTTTTAGGTCCGTGTGCGGATATTTTGAAACGCAACATCACCCAGTATAACAGTTTCGTGTCCCTATCCGTATAAATTGCCGTACCAGTGACATTATCAGCCACCCTGGTTTCTTTTCATGAAAGTACGTTTCACTATTAACATTTTTTATTTGAGTAATAGCGTAAGTAATAACCGTACTGTTTCGGCTAACGATACTTGTGTTAAGAATTATATATGTTGAATTATGCACGACTGTCTGTTAAAATTGTATGATCTGGCATGAAAACAATTTGACATCATTTTATACAATGTTGTATTTTTTTAGTCTAAATTTTAATAGACTTGGAATTGAAGATCTAAAGTATTTTATTCTCTTTATAAATCAATAAAGTAGTTGTATTATTATTAGATAGTTAAATAAATGTAGCTCGAGCAATTCTTTTAAAACTTCGCGCGTAGTGTTATTTTTTTGCAATTGTATTTGTTACATAAGTAGTTTTTATGCTCATTCTATCAATGTATGCAGTTAACACATGCTTCTGCAACGACATATATAATTCTTAAAACACAAACTAAATAATTAGAAATGTCGTGATACATCAAGTTATTACGCACTTTGTAATTCGCAATGCTGCGATATAGAGGTCGAATCTTAGCCACTTTTACACGAACATATTTCCCGAGAATGTACGAAATCCGTGAAAAAGTTTGAAGAAATTTGATAAATATATGCTCCATTTCGCAAAATTTTTCGACAATGTTTGATGGAATGAATAAAACAAAATGTTGTTTCGTTATTGAATTTTCGGTTTCAATTTCCATTGCGATACTGTTTTTATTTATTTTGTCGGACTTACAATGAATTTCATAATTTTTACGATATGTGAGATAGCTAGGATTATTATACGCATTTCACGACGTGGTTAATTTATACACATGCTTGTGTATGATTTGAAAAAATATATGCATCTATATGAAAAAACATATTTAATTTAAATATTTGTGTAACAATGAATTCAAAAACTAAAACTTAGTTGTAACATCGCACAATTTTATTGGCGACTTGTGCACAAAAACCGAACCGATTGAAAAAACTTTGCATTAAATAACTGCATTGATTGCTCATACTATATCGCATTGTAAACGGATATTGTAAAATCAATAAAAAAAACATGTTTTAATTGTCAGGAAACTAACTTATAAAAATATATTTTATATGCAATTTCCGTATTTACAATGTAACAAATAATTGCAACAAATCTGTATTTTTTCTAACGAAATATTTACTTTGGCGTTTATATAATTTTCTCTGAGCATTTACGTTCTTGTATCACACAATAAAAGTTTTATTTTTCCGTGTAATTAAAATAAATTTTATATATATTATTTCATTTTTATGGTGAAATAAACATTATGTTATTGTGATAAAAATAATTGCAATATAAACTGCGTGATAACACGCAATATTGATATAACTTCATTGTCTCTGTGTAGAAATTTAATAAATACACAGAGAACAGTTACACCAAAGAGATCTTACTTTTTAGTTACCGGATAAATCCTCTTGAGATAAAAGAACGCGTCAAAAGATTTGAATGACTGAAGAAGATTCATTGTGCATCGTGTAAAATATGATTACTTCCATTTATGATTGGAAACAGATTTACATATTGACTGCCGTATTAATATCTTTCTAATTTTTAACGATATCGAGAAAAAAGGTTACAGACTTTAGTAAGTAATTATTTGTGGTTTAGTAGTTGAAACATGAAATACACATATAATAAATTTTGTATTTATTAGTAGTAAAATCACGATTTGCATTTAATTTAAATCTATTAGGTCTCTAACATAGATTAAGAAGTAATATAATATCCGAAAATTAAATAATTTATTACGTACAACACTATATTCGCACGTGATCGTACAATGAAAAATGTCCATCTTCTCTCATTTAATATATCCTTGCATTCCTGTTTTGGATCAAATGTGTAGACGAAATTCTCGACATTTGAGAATTAATAACAGACTATTAAGGAAAAAAAACATTGTCCTGTGATAAATATTTAAAAAGATAAAAATAATCACTCTCCACACGCGAGAATGGCATTAGATACCAATATGCATTTGTCCCGTCAGAAGTTCCTATAATTCGATGGTTGAACACGTTAAGTCGAGTATTTTCTTTTTCCCTTTGTACAGATGTTCCGTTCTTGAACCGCCGAACCGAACTTGAGATCTTTCCGATTTCCTTTCTCTTCCTTCTTCGTCGACAAGTTGTCGAGCATGCCAATATCCTTTTAAACTCAATACATTTCTTACCGGAAAGCCCTTCATAGCGATTACGTATATTTAATACGTTCATTAATTCCAATTCTTTACTATTTTCTATCATAGAAACAATCACTGTATTTCTATTCGCGCGTGCTTGTGAATCCCCAATACGAAATGTCGAAGTTTCCCTCTCGAAGTGGCGACAAGATGTAGATTCTTGTGTAGAGCAAAAGATTTGGCTAGTGGTTAAAAAATCCCAACTCCTTTCAGCGGACAGTACTTAGAAAAATACGCTTAGAATCATCAGACACAAGAGTAAGAACACGTATAATATATAACATGAACTAATTTTGGAGAATCGATCGATCGCGATCGAAGGAATTTGAAGTTTTGACCAAACGAGAAGTGTTTGTTTCCTGAAGATAATTTGCTATCGTCTCCTCTCTCTTTCCGTAATTCACTACGAGGCTCGGCTTCATACCGAGTTTGAGGTAGCTGCAGACGACTTTAAAACGGTCATCCTAATTCTTTTGTACAATTCATCAGCCTGTATGTGGATTCTTCGCTTGCGTCGGGCTGAGATCGAGATACGTATATGTACAAATTATTGCGGGGAAAACTTTCATTTACAGATTGTTGCTCGACTGTGTGGCGTCGATCAACGAAGAGAACAATGATTAGGGGATGGTAAGAATCAGTAGCAGATCAATGTGTAGTTAAATATATGCACATGCATATGCATATGTATGTGAAGTGTACATATGCATATAATCGGAAAACATATGCATATACACACACAGATTTGTGCCTATGAATGTGCACGACAATGGTTTCGGTTTATATATCTTCCACCAAAAAAATTGAAGTTGCTTTTTTTACCAAGCACCTACAGAACCACTGCTTGTCTTGCAGTCGATTAGATGTTGTTCAGGATCAGCATAAACCAACCCCAATTCATTGACAAATTCATAAAACTTGTCCAAAGATTCAAAGGCCAATTCTGCTACGACGAAATCAACCGCCAAATTTTGCCGGTAGCTAAACAGCAGAAGAAATGTATCGTTAGATAATCGTGCAATGGATACATACACAAAGTATATATACACACACATATAATATATATAATACAATGAAAATAAACAACAACAAAACTAGTCATTTTTCAGCTACGATGTCCTGTAACAGAAATCTATGTATAATTATAATTGTTAAAAAAATTATTTGCAATCTTTCACTTCCTTTGTTCCATTATATACATAAAATAATGTTCGTCCTTACGAAAATTAAAAATAAATTATTTCTTACTTTTTGTACCTTCGTATATATATATATATATATATATATATTTCTGTTAAATTTATTTATAGAAATATATTTGAAGATTGTTTAAAAAATCAAAAAAATTCGTTTTTTGGTCATAAAAAATTGCAAAAAAATTGTCAAATAAGATTATAATACTTTAAAGTTAAATGCAATTGAATGTACCTGTTAATATAAAATTAGTTATATTTTGATCCATTATATTTCTTAACGTTATCATGATTAATTTTTGTAAAAATGTTGTGTAGAAAAATATTGTTTGAAGATATTTTGACAAATAGATATAAATGATTACTTCTAAAGAGTCTAGTACGTACGACTTTATCATGCTCTTCAATGCATTCTTGCGTTCCCTTGCAACAAACCAATCCATTAAAAAGGCAGCCATCCTCGGAGCAGAAGTGTATAGTTTGAAAAAGGCATGGAAGTTTTTCAACCACCAAGCTGAACGCACTTTGAGCGCATGTTTTATACACTCGTCATTTTTGTCTTCTACTGATAAAGCTGCTAAAATCGTCGTTAAATCTGTAGCAAAAGTATTAATTTTCTTATTCTTATGTAAAAAGAATATTACACTGGTAATGTTACATAATTATACTACGCATAATGAAATAATTAAAAACCTTGAGTATTTTTTGTGAAAATATAATACAATATTCTGTATGCAATAAATTCACATCGATTTTCTCCGCCGACATCTTGATACAACATCCGTAACTGAGTCTGGCACTGGTTGAATTCTTCATGATCTCCTTTCTCTAGAGCGACGCGGGCGTGTGTTTCATACACGTGGACTGTAAATGCATCTCGAATACCTTGGACGGTAAGATCTTGACGAATAGATTTAAGTTGATCACAAGCATATCTATAGTCCTGATCAGCCACCCAGCGTTTCTTGACATGTGCCAAAGAATTTTGGAGTACACTTACCGGTCGAACGGCGGAGGGAGCTGGAGCCTACAAAAGTAAGGAGTATTTTGATAAATTCTACAAACAAATTTCAAATGAATTTAATCGGCGACGGAAATCTTACAGATGTTAAACGTAAATAAGGTTTCTCTATGTCCTTGCATACTCCGACAATGTGAAGTCCAGTAAAATCAAAGTCTGTAGATGAGTCATCTTTAACACCATTGTTGGCTGTCCTAGAAATAGTATCGTTAAATCTTGCAGCACGTTGTTGTAATTTCTCCTTAGATCCTAATTCCTCAGTGTTTCCTGTAGCTAAACCAAATTCTGAATAGAAATGTGATTTCATCTGTTTAGTCTTCTTTGTTTTCTTGCTGCTGTGACTCAGTTTGCTTTTAGTAGATTTTTTCGTTTTTAACGATTTATAATCGTGTTCCCGATCACTAACGTTCGACGACGATGATGTACTACGCCTGTATTTTCGTGATGGCGGGCTACGTGTATTCGAACGCGACCTTGACTTCGATCTTGACCTCGACCTCGACCTGGACTTTGATCTCGATCTGGATCTTGATCTTGATCTAGTCCTCGACCTCGACCTTGACCGTTTGTAATTCACAGAGAGACGCGCGCCAAGCCGAGCCCCAAGAGAAGTAGAGAGACCTGGCTTGCGCAAGCCTCCCTGTGCATTCATCAGCGGATTCGGTAAATTATTTAATTTCAAGGCCGGTTTTTGAGGCTTTATCGTCATAGTCATACGTTCACTATGAATGCTAGGTAATGGTTCTTGGTCCCAGTCTTTTACCCAAAGCGAGCCATCGTTCGCTGCACGCGTAATCTTTCCCTTTAATATAATCTCAACTTGATCCTTGTCTACTGCCGTTTTGCATTTTTCGTAACACCTGTTTACATAGTTCTTCAAACTGTCAGGCCAATCACCGACTGGGCTGGGATTTGTCACGATAGAGGGAGTACCTACCGCTGGTGTACCAGCACTAGGAATTGTATTATTAACAGTTGTGATAGCAGGTGTAGTAGGAGCAAGGGATTCTTCAGTTGGTGGAGGAGGAGCCACTATTTCACACTGTGCAGGAGGTAAAGGTGGTAATTCGGTCTTTAGATTGGGACCCGGTACGAAATTCGTTGTTGGACTGTTTGCCTGAAAGCTATTGTTGAACTGAGCTGCTAAATTTTTATTCCGCTTACGTTTTCTCTTTGCAGCTCCACTATTGCCAGATGGAGAGAGAAAAGCCAAACCATTCTTTTTGTTATATACATTAAAACGAATTTGATTATTGTATTCTGAAAAAAAAAAGAAAAAAAATGTAAACAAGTATTATATTATATATATTACATGAAAGTATATCTTCTTTGATACTTACTAATTAAGAAAAAAACTTACGGGTCATATCATTGTGCATGCCATTCCAAGTACCATATGGAAACGCATTGTACATGTATCCTGGATGAGGCTGCATAGATGGTTGTATTTGATTATTGTGTTGTTGAGATGTCTGTACTGATGGGGGTGGTCCAGGAGGTAAAGGAGGAAGTTCAGAATCATCATCCAAAGACATAGGAGTTCCAGGTACTGGTGGTTGCTGATGTAACTGTTTTCCTTGATTGTTGTCCTGTTGTGGCTGCTGCTGCTGCTGCTGCTGTTGCTGCTGCTGTTGTTGCTGTTGTTGTTGCTGCTGCTGTTGCATCTGCTGTGGAGTAAAAGGTTGTCCATATCCTGGCATCATTGCATGATAGTAGCTAAACGCTTGTCCTTGATGAGGTACACCTTGATATCCTGGTCCATATAACTGCCTATAAAAAACATAAATATGGTTATCAATATATGCAACTGAAGTGCTTAATGTTGCAAAAGGTTTATTATTAGCTTCATCATAACTTCAAAAATTTCCAAATAGTAAACTAAAAAGCATCGCACAAGAAAGTTTTTAAACTTTTATTTCAGTTTTCTTTCAACTGCCGAAGCCATAAACGCCAACAGACTTAACTACCTTAGTACAAACGAATCCACTTACTGGCCTAGTGACACTAACAGACTACTTGACCTATTAGATTTCTTCATAACCAAAAACATCTCGCCAAGACACATCCAAATCAACTCTTCTGTGGAACTCTCTTCAGATCATTCACTCGTCATATCAGCAATAAACTCAACAATTATCGAAAACCAACCTAATGGCTTTATTCATAACTAACTCACAAACTGGCAGTTCTTTGAGAAGTATTCAATCATTCAACATCAGCCTCGATATCCCCAAAAACATAGAAATTCCCATTCCAACATAGAAATTCTCCAACGATTCCAATCGAAAACCTTAAGATCCCTAACAGATGCACGTTGGTACGTCACCAACGAAACAATACATCACGACCTCAAGATACCCATAGTCAAAGAAGAAATATTCAAATTCAGTAATAGACATAGCACAAGAGTTAAAAACCACCAAAACCCTTTAATTACTCAACTACTCGACACGTTGGAACAGATCTGCAGGCTAAAAAGACATTACACCTTACACCTAAGCACTAGATCCAAGTAGAACCAAACATACTATAAACACTTATTAATCATGTCATAGTACCACGTCAGATAAATTTACTTTAGATTCTCTACGAGAATTGATTGTAAATTAAACGCAAATAAAAAAAAAAAAACTTTTATTTGGTATCTACTTGTATCGTGGTGTATTTTATTTACTAAAATAAATAATTTATTAGCATTCCAAATTATTTATATCATATATGTTAATCTAAAATTAGGTCATTACAAAGCGTCTTTTATTCACGTTAATATGTATTGTATTACAATATTTATTTCCTATATGTTCCTTATCCATGCATTATTCGATCGATAACTGTTTTATGTTAGTTCAAATGCAAATGACAATAGAAATATAAAAAGAATTGTAAATTAAGAAGATTATATGAAATCATCGAACATTACGTGCATAATACGTTGTTCCTAAAATGCGTATAAGATATTTCGTATTGAAATATCGCGTTATTTTCATTAGTAGAACAATAATTTTGTGGTTAAATCGATGTAGCTGATAATTACCCTGAATATGGGGGAAACATGTTGTGGATATTGTTTGGCGAGGGATATTGCCATGCCATATTCGCCATTGAGCCTATTCCAAGTTGTGGCTGTTGCTGAAATGGCTGCTGTTTCTTCTGCGATGCTGTAGCCTCGCCTTCTGACATACCGAAGAACAAAATCAGAATTGCTTAAACAATTGTACACTTTACGTTCCACTGCCGTAAACACGTTTGCATTACCACGATTTCTATTGACCAGGGAAAAAAGTTAAAATAATCTGGAGTAACTTTTATCGAAAAGTCGCGACTTGGATCTGATTAATTCACTTCCATAAATTAAAGTGATGCTGAGATGACGTAAAACGTTTTCAGCCTTTGCTAGGTGGCAGCTCTATCATTCGAATTCTACAGGCGAATTTTCTCAAGTATACTATAACGGTGTATAGGTATCCTTATAAATTTATTTATTGCGTTTGTATATTTTTTAATATGGAAAAAAAACGTATTACATATATCACATATTGTTGGTTTGTTCAAAGAATGTAGCAGGTAAAGAAGTAAATTTTTTAGGGAATTTATTTACTAGGGAATTTGAAATACTAGACTTAAATAACTATTAGTTATTCACCTATGTGTATTTGTTTACTCTTTAAGTTAAATTTCGAATGTCTCCAATAAAGTATCGTTTATGCGTATTATTTACTATTAAATAATTGTTGAATTGTCATATTGTTCTTGTTAAATAGCATAATTTTATTAAGTAATTATTTCCGTCCTAAAAAAGTACTTCAATTTCAGAGTTAATCTCAAATATGATCATTTTTGAGATATTACTTTTGAAGCAAACCAACGATATGTTAATCTGTTTAATCATTGGATTTTAATGTAAGTGAATGGAATAGAATTTATAATGCAGAAATTTTCAAAATTACGTTATTCATAGAAATATTCAATAATGATATTTTTAAGGGTATCCAATTCTCAAACATAATACACTTGCAAAATTATGAATTTGTTTCTTGTTGTTCATAATCTAGATTTTCTTTTATTCTCAAGAAAGCGTGTGGGGGTGTGCATTGCGTGCAAAATGGTCATATTGTACGACGATTTGCTTTGATCTCTCTTTCATTCACCGTCGTGAAGAATTTATAGGAAACAATTGTCGATTGGCTGTTATTTAATGCGGTAGTATAACGTAACGAAACACCTAGGTAGTTTTGCAACGAAATGGTAGAAATGGAATATGGCCTAGCACGAATGTAACATTATATTCGAAGGATATCGAATGAAGTTGTACGTAGTTCTGTTGTTTTTTTCCATGCCGGAACACGACATTTTGAAACATATAACTAGAGACTACAGTCCGTTTGATCTCTTAATCCATGGTTAATTGTTCCGTGATTGAATTTTGTTGCCCCGTTTCACCTGTTTTATTTTTCCTTTCTTTTACGAGCGTGCATTCGATGCGAACAATATTCTACGTTTTAATGCTGATCTAATTAACTTATCGATATAAAGATCTTTTTTATTCCAAATACAAATAAATCGTATGCATCATAAGGATCGTAAAGATTTTGTTTTCTTTACGTCACCGTGATTTTGTTATTTAAAGTATTTCCTAAGTCCTTAATCAAGATATAAATAAATGAAAAAATTAAACAAAATAAAATTATCGTCATTTCTTCAGATACATTTTTATGCAAAATAGATACTTACGACTAATATTTGATAAGATGCACTGTGTTTCCGTTTTCTTGATATTTTTTGGCACTTTATTGATATCACTGCCAAGAAATATATTTTCGAAATATAAAATATCTTGTTACAAATGAATCGATTATGATGCAATAAAGGTGATTGTTTCATCTTGTTTTGTAGATGAAATATCGGATAGTTAATTGATAGATATTTATAGAGGCATGTAGTTCGCCTTGAACGGGTTCTGGACCTTTCTTTCAAAAATATTGTCCAACAAAAAATCTAAAAAGGAATATAAAAAACAAAGTCTATGCATAATATTCACAAAGAAAAATTAAGTATCCAGAGATAACAGATAAATATCCCCTTAGCTATAATAGAATTTAAATCCTTTTAAGATACGTGTTTTTTTTCCTCAAGACGTGTTCAATATTAAGAAAAATAAAAGAATCATTTATTTCGACTACAGAATAAAGTAGATCTACGACTGTCGTGAAAAGCGTGAAACCTGCAACAACATTCTTTTTCCCCTTGAAAATTCATTCCACACGCTGGAAATCAAACTCAACTATCGTTGCTGATTGCATCAGCATTTTCCACTTTCGTTTTTCCATAAACTGCAACCATGTGTAGTGTAGGCTTCGCGAAATCTTATCATGCTAGGACAGATTGGTAAGTAATACTATTAGAAAGACTATATATAAACGAAAAAAAGGAATCATTAAAATCATGTAATTGTTACTTGCATTATCCGTTGCTATACAAATATTGCATAGCGTTGTTATAATCTTAAGCGTTATTCTTTTATATCTACCTAGTTTTACTGCGGGTTATGATCGTGGTTGCGTGCATGTAAATGATTTCAAAGTAATATTTATTTGATAAAACGTTCTGCTCAGATACATTCATTTTCGTAACGAAACTATGAAAAGATAGAATTGTGCTTCTTTGTGCTCTCGAGAAAAAGCTTTTTACTTGCATTTCCGGTGAGAAGAACATCATCTACTGCTTACGCGAGATTGATTTATTAAATTTCTATAAACTTATAATTTATAATACTTGACAGGGTTTGAATTAAAGGTAACCAAAAAGTTGTATTTTCTTCACGTTGTACATGAAAAATAGTTCGAAGGTAAAGATCGAAGGGAAATAAGCATGGTTTAACATGTAGTCGTATATGTGTTGTGCTAGATATCACGATTTTCAAGGTCGAATAATAAAATCGATGGACATTGATCCTGACGTTTACGAGTTATAAAATTCTGTGTTAAAAGAACATTCGAAAACTCATTTGAATTTCAGTTTTAAGCAACAGTAATCTTTCAGAGTTTATTTTGGTGATTTTTTGTCACTACTTTCCTCCGTTTTATCTGTTTCTGTTTCCTGTGTAGAAGACTTTCCTTCTTCCTTCTTATCGTCCTTTGATTCTTTGACTTTTCCTTTTTTTTTTGGTTTTTTAGTCATTTTGGGTATATCGATAGGAGGAACTACTTTCGATTTTCTACGAATTACCTTTAATAACAATTATACAAAGACATTTTTATAAGTGTAATAATTGATATCGTGTAGAGGTATTTTTCATTAAATGGATGAAAAATTTAATAACATGGTTGTTATGTTATATTTTCTTTTACCATGCGTTGCAATAACTGTTTAGTTGTTATCTTTGTTCTGCACCTTTTGTCCCATATTTCCTTTTCTTGCCACCAGATTCGTTGATATTCATTCGTTAATAATTGTTCTATACAAGGACGTTTTTCTCTGCGATATTACAGAAAATGTTCCTTGATTATTTATTAAGAGCGTTTCAATTTTATAAGGAATTTAATAACTGATCAATTACTAATCAGTAAATTAAATTTCAATTTAATCGAATAACGTACTTTTCGTAAGACGGAGTAAATATTTTAGACGACGCGAATTGGGAAGAAACGATATTATCTGGAATTTTGCAAGGAATCACGGGTGACCACGTCTTCACCTTTATATCTCCAAACATACTCATTATTCCGAGATAAAAAGTTTGATTTTCAAGTTTAAAATTGATGATAATACAAACTTTTTTCCATTAACCTTTGAATAAATAATTAAAAACCAAACGCGACGAAACGACAAACTGTTGAAAAAGAATTACATGAAACAAACGAATGTTACACAAATATGAAAAACTTGAGCTGGAAGTTAAAATATCATCGAACTAAAGTATCGATATTACGATAGAGGTGAATTTTACCGCAGACTTTATAATGTTTAATTTTTCCCTATGGTTTAATATGTATTTATCCGTGGTAGAAATAAAATTGACAAGCAAAAAAATATTTCAATATTTGTAGAAACTTTTTCTATTATCTATTATTTATATATTTCTATTATGTACTGTATAAACAATTTTTTATGACGCACGATGATATTTTTCACAGAGATCCTAAAATTATTTAAATAGTCAATTACTAATCATATTAATAAACCTCATATACTTTTTTTCGTGGCATCACATACTATACGATGTACTAATTTTTTATTAATTGTATGTTTGCAATAAACGTTTTATAATTTTCACATATATTTTCAGATTGATTTCAAATCCCATCGCTATGATTGATAGCGACAATGTCAATGAAATGTCGAAATGTTTTTTATAATACATATAATACGTTCATAAAAATTTTCTATACAAACTATTTACATATTTTTGTGAGTCACTTATACACTGTACGTAATGAAAATAATCTTCTTTTTATTATCTTTTAATTACATAATTATAGAAATTTTTGTATTATAGTTAAGAGATAATCCGATTAACGGCATCAAATTATAATCAATGTTACCCTTATCGAATGTTATGAGTGCAATGAGTTTTATCAGAAGATAACTTATCAAGATTATTAAAACGAGTTGGCATATTTTTACGGAAGAAATGAGATCGATAAATTACAGTACGTGTCGCTACACCTTGTCATGTGCCACGTACAATTAGAATGTCACAGATTTCAATGAGAATAACAGTATAAGGGAACATTACGATAAATTAGAATTTCAACGATTCAATGTGAATATCAACGGACAAGGCTAATAATGGGTGAAACGGGAACCGATATAATATTGTGTTTACTCGATAATCAACCTGGAAAACGTTTCTGACTCGTGCTAATAAGTTCAGCATTAGCATCAAGCGAACATGTGTCCCACAAACCTTAACTACACAGGTTTGAATTGCAATTATCGACCTGTATAAAGTAGAGAGTCATTTGTTTCTCTATCGAGTTAATTAATATGTATTAATTAGAGTAGACAGGATATTTCAACGATTGAATTAAAATTTTAGTATTTTAAAAATAGTATTTTAGTCTTAACGTGTACGATTCTTTTTATTTTGATTGCGAGTAATTATGCTAGGACCAATTGAACGTGTTGAGGGTTGACCTCTTCTGAGATCACAGCAACCAAATTATACCTACAATAACCTAATTAAATATATGCGTAATCCTAAGTTTTTACCTGCGACGTACATTTCTTTTTGTAGCACCGAAATTTCTTTAGTTCGAATGGTACTAATTAAAACTGATCAATTGGATAATCGTCCAATGATTATATTAAAATCTTAATTCAAAAAGGGAACTGATGATAAGACGATTCGTGATTTGGTCGATTGCTTTTTCACCGATGGAAAACATAAAAGAAAGCGGACGTTGTTCTATTCTCTTAATTATCACGACCCTGATAAGGTATTTTCTAAAACAAACGCGAGTTGCGGAGTATGACGTTGTCGCTTTCACTCTAAATCCGTCGCCCCTACGCATCTGCCAGGTGAGAATCGTAAATCTAATTAGTCCGTTAACTTTTTCTCCGGCCGTTTAATAATTTCTTGATATCCCAACAAACTTATCAGTATTCCTCGATGCAAAGTAGCAATCAGATCTTATCTGAAATAGATTCGTTCTCAACGAAACACGAATAAATAGATTCCCACTTTTTTCTAAGGATAAAATATCAAGAAATTACGCCGACAGACACGTAAACAGATAAAATTACCGTTAAGAGCGTTTTAGTGTCCAAAATAATAGTTGGCGTTCAAAATTTATAACTTTTTAAATCGCACGTTAGTCTCGTATAAAACTATGATTATGTGTAATTTGCATTATTATTTAATATTTAATTCTCTCTCGGCTATCCAAAATTTTGAAGAAAATTAAAATACGTTTGGATATCTACGATAGCTCGATATTACGATAGGTATTTAAAAAAAGGTTTAAGAAGCTTTACTCTTGCAATTATTTTCTTATATAGCAACAAGACAAGGTTTTAGGGATTTCTATGTGTGAGCTGAAACTCAAAAGAAACTCATGCTTTCTAAACGAACTTTGAAAAATTATATTTATTTAAGGTGTACGAGTCTCAGAAATTGTTATGTACATACAATAAGATCTTCTTACTGTTCAGAATCCAGCTCGTATCTTCTTACCGTACTTGTCATATTGTAAGCAATATATGTCAGTGCATACATTTTTTAGAAAGTAAAGGCGAGTGTGTAATTTATTTATTTATATGGAAGTTAACTAAATAAGTGAAATTTATATATATGAAACACGTTGCTGCCATCGTAAAAGATTTCGGTATGACATCACAGAGGAATTAATTTCCTACAACATGTTACGATATCTCTTTTTCGATTATTCGTTTTTAAAAAAAAATATAATGGAATTTGGAGAATAAAATATCTTAACAGACACATTATAATCAGCCAAACGAAATATTTTAGCGAGGAAGCAAGGTTATACAATTAGTACAACGATGTCATATCATCTAATCATCAATTCGAAAATTCGAATGTCCGCGTTGGTGGTCGGTGGCTTGTGGTAGCACGATGGGAAACGCAAGTATACCTATACTTCAAGGAGGGAGTAGAGCACCGATATGGGAGGAGTTCCTTCGAGTTCTCTCTCCGTTGAGAGACTGCAAGGAGCAGAGGTGGCCTCTGCTCACCTGAGGATTTCAGGTGGCAGTCGCCCTGCTGAGTTGTTCAGCGACGGGTATCTCGTAAACACTCTGTGATCCACAGAATTCCCGCGAGTTCTCAGTTGAGTTCTCGTTCCATTCTGCATAACAATTTTATCATGCCGGATTCTTGCGCTCGTTCTAATAAGTACGATACCGAATTATTCGAGGTACACGCGTTTTTCACGGTTAGTTTCACCTATTATCGATGATTTCCACTTGATAGCTTCTAACTCTTTTAGAAGCATTATTTGTCCACTTCCTTTCGAAGCACATCGTTGTCTAGCAGCAAAATCACTCATTGATATTTCCATTTTGAACGTTCCACCGTAACGATCCAGTCGAACTATAAGGGATCATTTAGGGGAGATATTAAGAAAATTTTGGAAATGATCGATCGAGTAATTCGTTCGATAATTCACCTAATTCACCAACTGTAGCTGTTGAAATTCGGACGTAAAAAATTAGATGCGGATACGAAATACGATGTTTATATCGAGTCAAAAGAAAGTGAACACTTCGAGAAAGAGTGATTTATCAGGCGACAGAGAATTGTATCTTATATTCGATTGAAAAATCTGTTCGTACAATCTTAACAAGGTAATTCGTGTTCAGCAACGCGCTTTGATTAGGTTTTACATTTTAACGGACTCGTCAAACCTCTTTCGATTGTCGAAATGTCAGATTGACATGCATCTTTGTGCACGATAAAGTTCAAACGAATGTCCGTCGTTTATATCGTATCGTTAGTGTAAAATTACGGTTGAATTTAACAAAGTGGCTAATAAAATGAAATAAACTAAAAAGTAACGTGTCCTTAGTGCGAAGCCGGTGAAGTGCGGGAAATAATAAATCGTTGATTAAATCGACAAATATGTTTCAATGTGCAACAAAATCGTAATAACCTTGAGACAAGTGTGTATAATAAATTTTCAAGCATCGGCAAATCATTGTATCCTGAATAAAACAGTGCAGCGAGAAATAAACAAAAAAAAAAAAAAAAGAAAGAGAACGAGGTTGTATTGTGTACAAAAAGCTCTGGGCGAAATTTACGAGTTAATGAAGTATTTCACAAAGTCCTCGTAAAAATCGATTTATTTTTGCAATAATACCGTAACAAACGATGATATCGTGAACATGGATCAAAGGACGTCGAGGTAGTGGTTGATACACACAAATTTTTATTGCAACAATGAAAAAGATTGTATCTGTGATAATTAAACCGACGTTTATACAAATTCGTATTTTTATGAACATAACTAAGGGAAGAAAATGTAAAATGTAATTTGTTTCATCTTTTAAGTACCAGATGAAAACCACAGATTCAAAACATGATAAGTTTTTTATAGAAGAGCAATTTTAAAATTCAATATTTTGTCAGCCAATGATACATCAAAAGTACCTTTACATTTGGTTTAAAACATTTAATTTAAGAAGGAATTCATAAATTATAACTGATATATCGTTGTTCAAAATTATTCTCTGTCAGCTGTTTTTAACCCTGCCTTTTTTTTTAGCCATTTTCGATTCAATTGTATTTTTCTAATAATAGAAAATATTTAAATATTTAAATGCAAAAAGAGTTGTTATTGACGTACATGTTCTCTCATTTCAATTTCAAGACAAACATTTTTTTAAAACATGCAAGATCTTGTTTCGTTCCTTAAAACGAAAGAAAAATTAAAATATAAGAATTCAACGATTGCAAAAGGGTTAATAGATGTAACAACGAAATGTTAATAATCATTGCCTATTCTTTATCAAAAGACAAGGTGTCGTGTTACACTAATCTGAGCTATGTTTCGGGTATAGTAAGACAAAATTTACATTATCCATGTATCTATCAGAAAATCGTGTTGTGTGTCATAAATCTATTTCGCCGTATCCAACGAGTAAAACGCAGACCGTTATTTCGATAAGAAAATCAGCAATAATTTTTCAAATTACTATTGGATATCGAAGTTTATTAACATACCAATGCTTCGTTGATCATTGATTTTTCGAATTTTTTAGGTTGTTCAAACATGTACATAATTCATCATTAAACTGAAAAATTTTAATTTGAATAATGAAATCTGACCATCTCAAAATATTTGATATTTATTGCATTTGATAGAAATATTTCCAAAGAATAAAGATGAACTGCTCTGTATCTATGTTATTCTCAAAAGTTTTGTATCGCGTATGCAAAATATGTACATTTTCCACAAATTCGAAATTGCAAAATCGGATTTCCATAAAGCGTATTCGATAGATTTTTTCAATTTCCTGGATTAAACAAAGGTGAAAACAGTATCTCCGCTTGCCAAAGGCACCGATATGAACCGGCACTGTTATCGCGATAATAATTAAACAAAATATCAAGGCTAGCGGATCATTCTTCTAAATCACTCGGCAATGACAAGCAACTCGAATCGTCTATAAATCTGTTTCTCGATACCGTTCATTTGACAGGCGAGCATTTGTTTACTCCTATGCGATGGCGCAAACGCAACAATTGACTGGATATTAAAACGAGAATCCAAAACTAAAGTAATTATAAAGCTCGAGGACTCGAAAGTTCAAAGATTAAAAAGTTTAACAATCTGAAAGTTAAGAGACGTAAGGTTTCAAGAGTCTGCAAGTCTAGGAATTTATATTTAAAAATGTAAAAATCTAAGAATCTAAAAATCGCTAGATTCATAACTCCAAAAACATAAGGACCCGCGAGCCCAAAAATTGTAATACTCAAAAGTTTGAAAATCCAATCTAAAAATTCAATAATTCTTCGATGCAAAAGTCCCCAGAATTTTAACACGCAAAAGTTGAAAAATTCAACAAGTCTAAGAACTTAAGAGTCTACAAATTTCTAGCCCCGATAGTTCAGAGATTCAAAAACCCAAGAATAAAAAGGTCCAAAAATTCAGATGTTCAAAAATTTAAGACAACTTAAAATCGCACGAATTTCATTCTCCTCGTTAACCGAAAAGAAATCAATATTTTCATACTACGAGTTAGCAGTAAACACATAAGAGTTGTTCTTAACACTGAGCTGTTTATATGATGGATGTAAGTAGCACGTTCATTTTAATGTTACAATATTAATGGTACAACCGTATTTTTATTTACAATCGATAAACGCGTTCAAAATGGTTCCAACGGTACTGGAATCGCAAGCGACTCGAGCAACTTTGTTCAATCACACGTATGACAATGACAAGCCGTTCAACGTGCTGCACGCTTCGCTCGGGGTGTTATCTTATATAGGGTATCAATTCCTTAGCCACAAAGTAATTTCACAGTACAGTAGCATGAACCGTGGTCCACGTAAAACCGCTAGCTTAATAAGCTGTAATAAAGGAGCTCGTCAATTTCTGCTGTTATAATATCAGGCGATATATCACACTTCTAAAATCACTGGACAATTTGTTTCTTTGTACGTGGATAACAGCTTATAAACGAGTGACATATTTATTGTCATCTGTGACATGTACAGAATCTCCCAAAGATAGATGTCCATATTTTTAAAATCCTCCCATTTCTTTGCTAAACGATATAATAAATCTTGAAATTGAAGTTCTTGTTTCAGACATATACTTGGATCTTTCAAATACTTCCTTTTGTTAGATATCGAATTAAATAAAATGTATTTTCAATTTTACTTTCCTATCTTAAAAATAAAATTGGACGGGAGATGCCGATGTTCCTGAATTTCTTGTTTTCAAATTGTATACAATAGTTTCTGATAGGTTTCCAAAATAGAACCTAAATTCGGTAAGAGAAAAATTGTCTAAAATCGATAGCGATAGATATTTTCCAGAAAGTTTCGAAGATAAGAGATCGGTCGAAAGTTCAAGCAAATGAGGCAGACTGTTAGCTCCTTAGAAAGTTCCTGTATGAAAAATGATGCACGATTAAAAGGTTACACGGAGAAAGATAAACTTGACGAAAGCTGCTAGATAATCGAATTACTTCGGAAGCTTCATCTACAAGTTTTAGAATTCTTCTTTTTCTCTTGTAGCTACGCTGGCTACGTTGGACATCGATGGTTGGAATTGTCACTATGATAATTAATTTCTATTTATAACGAAACACCGATGGACTCTGATAAGCTAGCGCCGATCCGTTTTCATCATGCGGACACGTGTTTTATGGAAATCAGTGTACTTGAATGCAACGTGCACATATAAATCCGACGAAATGAAATCGGGCTTTGACTGATATATATAACGATTTAAACAAAGGACATATTTGGCAAATAAAGCGTGATATTATGAAGAGAAGTTGAAACACGTGGTGATTCTTCGAACTGCTTTATAGCGACTGAAGAGTACTGCAAGTAGTGTGTCATCGCTATCAAGTTGGAGCATGATGGGAGAGGTGATCAGGGTTTCTGGGAGGGCACCGGATGTCGGGGAATTCCTCAAGGAGGCGATGCTTTCGCAAAGGTTCGCCGATGTAGCTCTTTGTTGTACTGGCGGACAAAGATTTTTGGCGCATCGCTTGGTTCTCTCTGCGGCCAGCCCTTATTTGCAGGTTGGTGTTCTGTTTTTTTATCCTTTGCAAATTTACCAGGTAAATGGAATGGTTACTTTTACGCAAAATGAACATTTATAACGATGGCAGAAAAAAATTAAATAATTCATTGACATCAATTTTATGTAAGTATTACAGTGCATCGGTTTATTTTTATATAACGAGTTACAGAAGAATATTTATACTCTCGCAATTGTTAAATTTAAATAATAAATTGCTTTCATCTCGCGACTTACTGTACAGATGAAAAAATCCACCGATCGAAACGTGCAAAAGTGTAACGCTTTATCCCAAATTATTTAATTTCGTCTAACGAGTCTTTTTTTAATTTGCAATCGTTAAATACCGCAAAATATCACGAATCTCAGTTGTTTGGGGCCTTAAGTTAGGGACTTGGACGTTAATTTAGTCTGGTGATTTAAAATGGTCCATTTCCTAAATCTATGCAAAATTAAGAAGAGCGAATGAGTATTATCTTCTTTATTATTGCGAATTTGAAAAAAATTACGATTAAGTTTTTGTCTCGCACTGGCTTATTAATTAAAATACTTGGTCGCGTATGTCTTTATTTTGGACATACGTGTGAAATACAGAATAAAAATAGAAAATCTATTCAGACCTCGTTTTATAAAAGTTTTTGTTTCACAATAATTTGATGCTAATAAGCGACTATATAGTAGCACTATCTAGTCACATTAAATTCATCCGTAATAAGAAACATCAATCATTCGTATGCGTGTGTACAATCGTGTGCCAACCGCTAAAAAACGAAGAAAGAAACGCGTATACGTAATACCACCGATCGAAGAAAATATGACATATGACTTCCTGTTGTCCATGCATCAAACAGTGAAAATATCATTCCAAATATGTCGTTACAACCGAGTACGTATTTACAATGTAACTAATAGAAGCAAGTCGACCATAACGTGAGTTAATTTCTGTTTAAAGATATTTAAGAAACGTGCCAATCATTAATCATAATACATCCCAGTTCGGTAATAATAAACGACGAGATACGAATAGAGGATAGTGAATGAAGGTAAATAGCGAAAGCGAATTGAAATTAATTTTTTCCCACCATTTTACCAATTAAAAAATTTCTTTTCGTTTAATTAATAGTAATTTCACTTCTACTGTATTTTTCCTGCCACTACCATTCACTTAAACGTTTCAAATGGACTAATATTCGAAAGACAGAATTTAAGGCATTTACGTTTAATCGTCGTTAAAATTACAGAGTACGAGATCAGCGATTAGTTGACGAGATTATCGATGCAACAAAACGTATGGAACGCAATAAATTAGATTGCTGATGACTACGAATGTTAAATATAACATCAAAAAGCATATTACATTTATCCTCGCAAAACGTGTAGAATCTATAGCGAATTTTTAGTATGTTGCATATTATTTACGTTAGAATTTGTATTCCACAAAATATGACAAATACACCATGCTCTTTAATAATCTTTTAATTATATAACAACTTTCTACTTAAGTTTTATTTCTTTCATTGCATTTTACGAAATTGTGCATTCGCGTAGACATCCTCATTCTATTGATAACATATGTTTTCCACAGTAGAGAGGAGCCGACAATTAGCCAACAGAAACGCTAGGAAATAGGAAAGAAGTGTTGCCAGGTGTTTTATCAAAAAGATACATATTGATTATAAACCAGTTCGTCTGAATGCGATTCCATTATTACTATATGTATATGTACTTTTACAACGACTCAAGAATAATAAATAAAACGATATCTAAACACGGTATAGGCGGCCAGAAAATCCATAGAACGCTTATTAATCAAACGTTAAGCAGAAGATAATTAACAAGCATTTGGATGTTAACAAGACCAGATAAAACAATTGAATTACGACGGGATAAAATCGATTTATTTATACGTCGTAAAGATGAAGATTACAGTTCCTATCGTATTAATTTAATGAGCACGCATTAAAATAATTACCTCGATAAGTGGCGATTCGAAACATAGATAGAAACTAATTTCCGTGGTGGAAGAGCTAATCCATCTATCACTTTCTGTATTACCGCGATATTAAGTGATTTTAATATAGTAAAATCGAGTTGAAATTGAAGGATGGATGATATCGCGCTATTAAATTTTAATACCAATGTACAACAGCGCTTCTGGGTATAATTAAATCAATATATTAACTTATTATAAATTGCTATCCTTTTCTTTAAACTTTAAATTATATTTAATAAATCTTCAATGACAGATTTATTTCATTTCCTATAATAATACAAGAAGTGTTACAGAGATTTCGATCGCTTCGTTTTTCTTTCTCAATATCTTGTATTTCATCGAACTTTAATCTATCTATGTCACGTTACATAATCCCCATAGCTCTATTCCACATGTTTGTAAAGTTTCTCCTCGTCGACGGAGGTACAATTTTCTGGTAATCGTTTTCAGTTCGATTGCTCGCCGGTAAACGCCAGAGGACGTGCTTTAAAAATTACATCTTGCAAATCTCCACTGTGAAAGGTTCCCGACGCACGCGCGATACCATTTCGTCTCGTTTTTCTTTTCTTCTATTTCATTTTCTTTTTCATTCCTCTTCGACGTAAAAACACGCCCTCGTGATAACGAATATCGTTGTCTGGACGCCGTTAATTTCGAATTTCACGTTTAACCGGTCGATAATGAATACTATTTACGGAATCTGTTTTCTTCCATTACCATCTTTGTCGCCCGACTGATTGCCATATTACACACCTTGTTACGACTTCTGTTACGTCGATGACAAACCTTAGATAATTAAACATTTCGTTTTACACTAGATTCGAAGTTTTCTCCACGCCGCTATGGACACCGTTCAATGTCATGCTTCCTGATTCGATCCATTTCCAGATAGACAACGCCAAAATCTGGTGGAACGTGTTTCACGTTTGAAATAATTGACCAGATGGTATGGGAACGTGACGGGATTGGTGACAGTTTAGATGGAATCTAATGCACAGCTGCGTGGACAGCAAGTCATTTCGCAATCAACAAGGAAAACGATGTTACTTTATTTATAAAAGACTCCACGATTATGTATCTCTTATCGTCTTTTCATCAAAATGGATGTTAAAAAAAAAAAAAAGAAGAAACGAGAATAATCTTTTAATTCTGTCGTTAATGTTTGATATTCATATAAGAAATTTTGATATGAAATAAGCGAAGTACTCGTTTGATTTAAGAAGCTTATTTCAATCGTGAAAAACCTTTATTTTAAACTAAGAGTAATTAGTACTCAAGATAATTTCCATCAGTTAATTGCAGGGTAACGTTTTGAGATACGTCTTGAAAGAAATAGCTCGATGACATTTATAGGCGTGCACGCATCTTGAAAATACCGCTCGATATTCGTGGGTCAGCGCACCCCAATGATTTCATTTACCGTTTCGGTCTCCTGAAAAGAGCACGAGAGAGCTTCTAGCACGTAGGACGCACTGTATGCGTTATGCGAGTTGATGCATGCTAAACGCCGTCGCTTGATCCTCCAGATAGAGGCTTACGGGACCATTAAAATACTTGCACGCAGCTATTTTATAGCAGTTGATTCACTATATTCCCAAGATAGTACAACGTTCTCGCCTCTACGGTGGATTGTCATAAACAACTTTTACGTACACGTGTGTGTTTTCGCTTGAAAAGAATGACGATGCCTTGTGTACGTAACATACCGCTCTTTTTTTTATGTACAATCTTTTGTGAATATAAGATGAACTTGATCTTTTCGTAACTATGACTTCTAATATATATATATACCTTATACACGAATTGAGATCACTAGATTCATTGTTCGAATTTATGTCACATACATATTCCACTGTTAAGAGGTCCATTTCTAAGATCTCCAAATCTCGTTTACAAAATTTGTTTCCTTTTGGAATATACATTTATTTAGTTATTTATTTTGAGACTATTATATTCATTTTACCCTTCTTTCTTCTTCAGTCTCATTCATTCTATTCTTTCTTCCTTTTACGTTTCTTCCCATCCTGTTTCTACTCCACCTTTGCTCTCTCTTTAAAAGATGTAAAAATTTCTTATGTTCACAGAAGCAAAATGTATATTTACGCTTCTTCGCTAGAAATATTTCTTATAATATAATATTTATGTCTAACAAAGTATCGAGGTATTTTTTTTTCTATCAATTTGTCAACGGCGAAATTTGCGAGCAAATTAGTTTATACTGTTTCAATTAGAGAAGAAAGACAAGAAGTCATGAATTTTTACATAAGCACGTAGTCGCATAGATATGTTCTCAGTTACATCATATTTTAAATAAAGAACCGTTGTTGATTCCATGAAATTAACGTTTTTTCGAAAAAATATATAAAAACGAGTACTTGTTTGAAAATTAATGAAAAGTAAAGAAATAATTGTAAATAATATAACTATGTTAGATTTGATAAATCGATTTGTTTGTAATTCGTCAGGAATGAATTAGCAATTGACTGTTCAATCGCCGAAAATATCGACGCGTTGGAGCGTTTATCTTCGATTGGGGCCGAAAATTTAAAATTAAAATCAGATGGTCGCTCCAGGTGGTTCCTTAACGTCCCGTATAACTAATGGCGTTTGTGCAAAGCATCTTAACGGTATATGTTGTAAAACGTGGCATGAATTCGTGATAAAACGTCCTTCTATTAGAGTAGCATGTGTCAAAATATACATTTCGATTTTTGTGTAAATTGTCGCCTATCCGTTTGATAAAACGATGCTAATCGACTATACAAGTTTTATATGGAAATAGATGTTACACACTGACAGAAGAATAATTGCTGCGTCGAATATCTAAATTACCATTCCCTAAAGATATATTCGTATTTTCTAGGTTTTCGTATCTATTTGTATGTAATCGTTCGTTACACTATTTTCTACCGAAGACGTGCTTTCTAAAAAGAACAAACATTCGTTGCGGAATTTCGTAAAACTCGAGTGATTAAGTAACAAATTGAAAGTAAAACAATTTAATATCGTATTAGGTATATAAAAATAGTTCGAAAATATCGATTTGCACCTCGGCTTTCTTGCAACTTATTATGTAAAAGTGTAATTGATTTCCAATTGTAACGACCGCGATGCGACGACGCAACGTCGGCAACTAAGTACTTTATAATAAATCTTGTCTCGATTTTTAGATCTCATATTTTTTATGTATTATGCTAATATACAACTGCATTCAGTATAATAATTTATCATGGAAGAGCACTTAAGATTAAGATAATAAAATGATCCAGAAACTGCACTTTGCTACATGTAGGAATATACTTTCAACTGGTTAACTCGACGATTATTAAGATGAATATACGAGATTATGTTATTACATTCTCCCGGCCTTACTCGTATTATTTTTTAATAACAAAGTCATCGATCTGAATTTAATCTGAAATACCGCGGTGTTTTCAACGTTTCTCTTTCAAAGAAGAACGTAATCGTACGTATTCCGGCTCTATATGAGATTCAAATTATTTGCTTTTGGGCTCGGGAATATTTATCACGACTGTCTAAAATCTAAATTATTTTAAAGGTCTTTAAGCTTTAATATATTAGGTTTGTCCGAGAAGTGTCTTTCTTTTACAGACACATCTTTTATAACAGCGCATCTTTATACAAACATGAAACTGTCGAACGTTGTGATCTTTATTTCAATAGAAAAAAATGGATCATACGTAATTCGATAAAATAATATAAGACGGAAAATGTTGTGCACCCATTATTTCCTTATAAAACGAAAGAAACTTTTCGGACGACCTGATATTACGAACAGTCGTCAAAATATTTCAATTCTTTCATTTAATAAGAAATACTATAATTTTTCGTTACAGTTTTGCAGATGCTTTTTATACTATCGAAATAATATTGAATCTGTCGTATTATTATTGTAGTGTATTAACAAAAAGTTCAGTATAGCAAACGATACATAATATCCATATTTATCTACGGGATTTTGTTAGAAATCTCCGAACATTTATTCTAATATTTAAAACGATTCAGATTTATCTATTAGAATTCCCCTTGATTTCGCCTGTACCATGAAGTTAAATTCACGGTATACTGTATAAACTACAAGCACTGTCAAGATTTCTTATCACAACAGTATTACAAATAGGTTCAATTTCCTTTCTAATGTTGCACACTTATTAGTAAAATAAACGTGGTTGGTACTTTGCTATGTTGAAAGAGTATTCTTAATTGTTTCTAGTAACAATTATTCACAAATCAAACATCTTAGACCCACAAGGTTGGAAACGCTAATTTTGAAGATTCTTCTTCTTCTTCTACTTCTTCTCGAAGATACGTATCTCTATCTGTATATCGTGTTTGAAACATTGTTACAATATAGATAACGTAACGATAAGGTTTATGGTTGTGCATTTCATTAAATCGCCTACATAGTAACCTCGGTTGGTTACACACGAAAGAAAGTATCTGATCTGAACGTGACAAGTCTATAACGTGTAAATACTTAAGTACCAAGTACTAATCCTCGGTAATTATTTAGAAAGCTGCCGCCATTGATGATTCTTTAATAAATATGTTGTTGGCCGCATGATTCTACACAGCTTTTCCTATACATGTAACCTCCGCTCAGTTTTAATTTCCGAGATATTTCCAAAAGACTGTCGATACCATTACAATGAATTCTGCAATAATTGTGCAGAATTTGCTATAGTGGTAGCAACAGTTTTTTTACAAATATGTCGAAAACTAAAATAGTTCGGCCATAATACGGAAAATGTTCGAAATATCGATTTCTATAGCATATTAAAAAGTCATCGAAACACAAAAAGACTGCAGCTTTCTAAGTAATTACTCTATTCTGTACGATGAACAGACGAAGAATCTCATCGAAAGAGCTGGTTTAATCTAATCGAAAGTGGAGCAATGTCATGAATAAAATCTACATTCCTGGATCAGTTGATATCGAGTTAATTTCCACTAATTACCGTATCTGATCGTATCGTTAGCGTAGCGTTCGAAACGTTAGAAATGCAGCGAAGTTGGTGGCTAGATCAAATACACTTACGGTTAACGAAGCCGAGTAACACGTACCTGTTTTTCTTATATTTGCTATATTATATGAGCCGTTTAATGCAGAAGTGATGTAGGCAAAAAAAGTCAAGTCCTATTAAACTGGACAATGAGGAATAAAGTAAGAATTCTGTAAAGGATCGAGCGGGCGATTTTCACTTATTTTGCTATTAATCGAGAAACTAACGAAGATATCCCTACGCCACCTCTGCATAAAGTGGAATGCAGGTTACGTTTTCGAGATGTGCTGTTAAACCAAATTGATAAAAAATTTTGTATTGCACGAAGTCTTGGAGGTATCTCGTTATTACTTTCGTTCGTTTTATTTAATAGGATTTTTATAGCAATTAATATACCGAAGTAAAATCTTACCGCATCTCTTGAAATGTTTCTACAAAATAGCTAGATATATCGATGATTTACTATTTATAGTGATAAAAATAATTTTGATGAACACGTATTATTCTAATTATTTAGAGGAATTTTTTGAGTTGAACAAAAGTCTAATTTGGTATTAGAATGAATCCAAGCAACACTTTTCCATTCCATACACTGTATTATTTTTCACATACTCTTATGTACTTCTATACAATAGAGAACAAATGTTACAGAAAACGTTAAAAAGTGAGTTGGACTTATAACTCTATCCGGCAATATATCATTGTCACAAAAATCTTCCCTGGTAGTTCTCGTTTTAATATTTTTATTTATAGCAAGTCGGAGGAAACGTGTTAGCTCGTCGTTTTAATTGCGACGCAGATTAATGGAACAATTATTTTTAGAATATTCGTGGAATTCCCAGGTGTTTCGCTCGTATTATTCAAATAAAAACGAATTAGTCAGCGACAGAATCGAATAATAAGAAAAAAGAGGAGCATGAAAGGAGGGCAGGATCACGGGTTAGTTAATTTTGTATCCGTTTGAAAATTGTGGGATTCCTTGGAGTACGAAATCGATCGTCTATCTTTCTCCATCTGTGTGCTTGTCCCTTCGTCGTTCGAGCCGACGCATCGACTGGTTACGCATCAAAGAAAAGTTTGCCGCGGTTCTCTAATGACCGCCATTACTTACGTCGTGTTATCGTTCGTAGTTCTATCTTGATAGAAAATTGGTGTAATAATTATGCGTCTCGTGGTACGTTCAAAGAAAGCTGTTGATATCTGGTGATTTATCTCTTAAAGTTATTCTACCGTGAAGAACGGGTGTTAAAAGCCCTGGGAAGTTTGTTAATTTTTCTTACTACAAATTGCTGCAATATTTGCCAATGAACTATTTCTGATGCTATATTTATATCCGAATAAAATATCTCACGATGCAATTTCGTTTATACATTCGGCAATAGATAAATAGATATACTTTTTCCCCCTTTTTCGTGTACATAAGTATGGCCGTAGAACTTTTTATGTAGCAGTAAACCTTTAATACAGGATAGAAAATATCTGATACAATCAATCTCAATTACTTTTGTTATTAGAAGAGCAATTAAAGTTTCTTGTTTTGCATGTTGGTTTCTTAATATGTATTTAATGAAGCATTTAATGTGATATATGTATACGACCATGAGGTTACCTACGTTTAGTTTAACCAGTTATTTTAGCCATTGATCTTTATGAATTCTAAAATATCTGTAATACATATCTTATAGAAAATATGTTGTACATTCATTTGCGTTGTAATTTGCGTTTTCTTATATAAATTGAGCTATTCTCGCTAAATAAATGGAAAGAAAATTTTTGTATTAATAAGTCAAATAACGAAATTTTTTCCTTTTCACGTAGAAAAGTAAAAATGGCAAGAAAATAATATGTCTGTTTTTAAAAATGTAATCCGTTCGCGTTTAAAGTTGTTTCGCGGACTGATTTTTGTTCAAATTAGTAGTTGAGATAGATATTTGCATTTTTGCATTATAAACGTCCACGCGCAATTTACAACAAAATCAATAAACTAGTTTGTTACTAAAATATCGATGATGGTAATATTCAGTCGCGAACGAAAAGCTGGTAAGCGTCAATTACATAGAATTATGCATAAGTTTCCAGCTTAAGCCATAAATAAAACAATTTTAGATCAGTAACTGTGAAAACGTTGTAAAAAAATCTCGTAAATCAATGAACGCAAACGCAATGGGAGTAAAAATTGCGTAATGTTTTATCATGCGTAAGTCACATGTCAGTAATTTGTTAGTAGCGCCGTTATACTGGGCACCATACGAACCTTTAGTCACGTTACATCTCTTCTATAGTAATATAAATATATTTTACCACTCTAAGTTATTACTTTTTAATATTCGATTATCCCTTCGATTATTTCAAAGTAATTTATGGAAACACCGGAAGCTCTTCAGCAACCATTGTAAACTATAGTGACTATAGTATACATGGTGAATAAGTTCTATAACGTTAGTATATAAACCGCTCTATAGCGTTAGTATATTCTCTGTTAATTCGGAATGCATGATAGTTCTGCATTTTTCTATCCTCAAGATTTATGATCCCAGATAACGTCCACGTCGTTGAACGTTTTGCATTGCACGCAGACGTAGATCGCGATCCAGGCAAACCATTTGGAGAACTCGCGTTGATTCCATTTATGCGTCCGGTTGCATAGAAGGAAGCATAGTGGCACGTTTTAATCGCCTTGAACAAGAATATCGATACTCATTTCGCTCTCGTTCCAAGAAAACAGTCGTTTCGTTAGAAGAAAGATAAAATTTCCGAGAATAGTTTTCACAGAGGTCATATCAGTGAATGAAATTATGAGGTGAAGTTGGTATCTCGATGGAAATTCATTGAAATATCTTTAGTAACAACTAGAATCTCTTCATATGAAATTCTAATTGTAAGTATTTCAAGTTCAAAGTATAACGTTTTTAAATAATATCAAGCGAATTCATGTTAGATGAGAGTAGAAATCATATTTTCAAGTAACTTCATTTTTCTAGGATATTTATATCTAACTATGATCTTTATACATAGTGTTTCTCACTCTCTCTATCTCTTTTAATGGAATTAATCCACGAGAGATTAGAATTTTAATTAACCTTTTGATAGAAAATTATTTTATTAATCTACGATCAAAGTGAAGTGTAATGCTTACTGAAAAGAGCAACAATCTAGTTAAAAAGAACCTTGATCACTGTTTTGCAACACCTACACTGGATACTTAAATGAAGCTTATAATAAAAACGAATTGAAATAAACTAAGAGATAAACTTAATAATTCACTGGAAAAAAACATCGTTGTAAATTTATTCCAAACAACGAACAAGACTATTAAAACGGAATTATTAAAACTGTACAAAAATAACTAGGATACCAGATCATCCGTGACCTTTTCCCAGAGCCGAAAGAGGTCTCCGCGACGCACACGCGGAATTTAAATTCTCGATTTAACGAACGGTGTAACGCGCCGTGTCACAGTGAACCTCGACAAGTTGGCCAGCAAAAATTTCACATTCGTTCACATTCACGTTGCCCATAAATATCTTTGGCCCTCTTTGAATAACCCAGCTTGTCGTTTTGTTTCAGGAAGTATTGCTGGCGCACAGTAGAACGTCGATGCATTGCGAGCCCATCACAGTGATCCTGGCCGGGGTAGAGGCACCAGAATTGGCAGCGATTCTCGGTTTCGTGTACACAGGAAGCGCGACGGTACCTCGTCCTCGTCTGAATGCGTTTTTACACGCGGCCGAAGCCCTCCACATTAGACTTCCGCCGGTGCCTGTCGTGATGACCTGTACGCAGGCTGACTGCAAGCAGGAAGACATCAAGGACGTGAAGATCAGTCCAAAGTACCTTCAGTGCGACCAGTATCCGCGCTGTGACCGCTGGTGCCGTCCACGTAGGAATCAAGATGGAGATTCCGCGGGTAAGGAGGAATCCTATCCGGCGATCGAGTCCTTGCAGACCGCAAGAGAAATCAGACCGCTTCCTGAATCGATGAACTTTGCCGGATCGAGATACGGACCAAGACCAAGTAGATATTGCTCTACAACGTGGCCCGTTGCTCCTTTCCCGAGCGCGGCTCAAGAAAAGACTATTCACGGTCTAGATCAACGTATGGATAAGGACAAGTTGAATCAGACAGATGTCAGTCGGTATCAACCGATCAGCGTGGTTCCTAGGATCGATAGGATTAGCGACGTAGCCAGTGCACACTCGGAAAATCCGTTTGTCGGTTGCGACTCTTCGGAAAAGGCTCGTCAGCAGGAATTTTGCTTTTCCAGGAGCTTGTACGATCTTCGTAGCATGCAATTGGATCCACTCGAGGCGAGAATGAAAGGTGACCACGATCGTTTCCAGGCTACGAACGAAGAAGATACCTCCGGGAGAAATTTATCCACTTACGGTAGCTGTTTCGAGCAAGAGAGGATTCCTGCTGATCGTCTCAGTGTAATTCGTTCCCGTATCGACCCCTGTCAGGGCAAAACCGTAGCTCTACAGTTACCTGCAAGTACCAGATCGTACGAAAATTTGGACGTTGGTGAAGATTTGACTTGTCGTGATCACTGTTTCGTCTGGAAATCGCCGAGAAGACAAGTGGCTAATAGAGTCATAGCCTCGCCGTGGAAGCAAACTGTCAGGCCTTACCATTTGCCCAAGTTGCAGCCGATAGTCTTTCAGCCCCACGTTGACGATGCCGTAAGTTTTTCATGCAGTCTTCCGTATGATAATTTTGCTCTTTATATGTTACCTTAGACGAATAGACGTTGCGAAAAGTTCTTAGAGAAGATTGCGAGTTTGTTAGGCAAGGAAAATCGTGTAGCAAGAGACGTTAATTGCGAGTATCTAGCATGTAACCGATACTTAGGCGAACTACACGATAATTCTTTGTAACTGAAGAAATGCCAGGTACCTGGGAATCTATCTGTCTATCGTGGCGTTAACATAAACAGTCGTATTCTCACCCACGATTGATACAGTATGTTCGAACAGCAATGTAACTGTACAAAGTACAATTACTCGGAAAGCAAGTGGTAATTTTCGTCGTGGAGATACTTGAGGAGCATTTAAATGGCTGCCGTGGCATCCATTAGCGTGATACAAATTGAATAAGTATTCTGGAAACATCTCGTATAGCTGGGAGGTAGACACGAAGCGGGATTTCTGTTTCAAGGTGCCCATTACATTCAGCTGTGGTATTCCTTTCAGAAGATTATTTATCTCGTAAACTAATCGCTCTCTGAATATCCGATTGCACGATCTGGATGCGTTCCAGTTATAGAAAAAATAAACGGGAATTTGTAATATCTGCGACCATAGTTGTTTTTGAGTATCTACTAAACGAATCTAGGCCGTGAACTATTATCGACCAATTATTTCCTCGAATTGCGGCCGAGTTTGGAAGAAAGTAAAGGGGGAGACCCTCGATATATCTCAATCTCCGATCGTCGTTTCATTATTCTTCAGACTCGCGATAATTTGAAAAGCATATTTTTCAACTGAACGATCAACTACGAAATTTCTAAGCTGATTAATCGAGTTCTTGGGTCAAATACAATAAATATCGAGTCTACTTATTTTTATGCTAGGGTAATTACAAAGTAATTACAGTTAGGGCAATCGATCAGGCTCTCTGTCGTCGTGTTTTACTACGATTACAGAGATCGAATCTAATACGTTCGTTTCTTCTTTTTTCTTTAGTTTAGAAGATATAACAGTTTTGAGATTTTTCCTCCGGTCGACTGTTCCGTCTCTGTTGGAACATATTTCCTTTCACCGCTTTCATGAAAATTGGAGCAATGCCTCTGATATACAGAGAAGATCGAGAAAATATTATAGAAAATTCGGCACGATCCAGTAACTTGAGGAGTTTTTCGTAACACATCGGATTTTCAATTGCACAAGCCTCGATGAATTTGTTCGGTCGATTATCGACCAGATACAATTACCGATTCCGTTCCGTGCCTTCATATTGTTACATCACGTCGCATACACGGATCTCGGCAGATCGGGTTACTAATCTTGCTCGGTAGCAATCGCTATCCTTTCGTACAGAAAGTGACTTGTTTACCATGGCTTTTGATCAAGAACGAGAGACTAGGCGATCTCATCTTTCGAGATTCCTCGCCATATGGAATCTACCACAGACGTGGTATTACTACATAAAGTGGTTACTTTGAATTATAACAATACTTCTTCGTTTATTGTTTTAATAGATATATCGTATATTATATAGATTTTCATACATTTCAGATTGATTCCTTGTTCATTTATGTACTATTTATGATAAGTATTTGTATCGTTATATAGGGAGTAAGCGATTAAGTTAATAATTTTAATTTCTTTTTCAAGCTTTCGAGGAATTTAAAACGATATTTCACCGAATAATCGATTCCACCGCATTCCTAAATATTTTTCAATTTGTTCAACTTGCCCGTTTTAAAGTATACTGTTCTTATTGTTAAATTATATCGTCAGTATCGGCATTAAATATGTAGAAGTAATATTATGTCCATCAGATACGATACACCATCGTTAGATTTGACGTAAAAAATAAAATTCATCGGACAGGAAATGGAAATGATTCGATCCAATGATTGGACAGAGGTAAAATCTTAACGAGTCACGAGACTTATCTTCGTTTACGAGATTGGAAATGTCAGTGGTCCGGTTTAGCTAAGTTGTGTAGCGAAAGATTAACGAGTGAAAATATTTGCATTATTCTTCCGCCATGACTGTTGTGTGTTACCGGCAGCATAAGTCGCTTCAAAGGCTAATTAAGCAGAACCTGTGCAGGCATATTGAACGCGTGAAACATTCTAACTCTTCTCCAGTCTTTCCGTAATTATTTTCCAGAATTATAGCGAACCCGTGCCGTTAATTTTGCAAATTAAACAGTCCATTAAGGAAATGGGATTCCTCGTAGTTTCGTCGTAAAATCAGCTAACCATTTAATTTACTTTTATTTCTCTTTTATTACTCTATCCCCCTTTTTCCCCTTACCTTCGATTTGCAAATCTTTACTGTGAAATCACTCGTTCGGCATTCCGCTCTTTTGCTTCTCTTCCTCCATCTCCCTCTCGCGTTTGATGATCTCTCGAACATGCTCGGGTCATTGCATAACATTCACCCGTCTGTACTGCTCGAGATCGTCCCCGTTTCAGGTATAAAACACTTATGGAAAGTCCGCGAACAGTTCGTACGCCTTAGACGTTTTAAATATATTCAGCCATTTGTCTCTTCGCGACTGTATTAAATTTTAGCTTTATTGAATGTTCCCCGGAGTCCGATTTCTTCCCTAATGTGTTTTCCAGTCCAACTAAATAATACACTGCGTTCCAAAGTATCAGGCCGCTGCTTTAATTGTTAGCATATCTTCTCGATCGTTAACGGTAGAAAAAAAATTACGTCGCACGTTTCTTAGAAACTGCGAAATCAATCCAAGCGATCTTTAATGTAGACATAGGTTTCCTTTTCAAAAAGATTCTATATCCTTTTAATTCAAAATTAACCAAGCGATCCTCTAAAGATTCTTTAAAGACCCTTTGAAGATTAAATTTAAACTAATTCCCGTTCGAATCGTTTTACTCGTAAGATACTTAACGATACCTGAGCCTACACTTTTGGACGATACTATATATTCTATATGATCGATTCAACTTTATTGCAAGCATCTAGGCGAGCATGTTACCATCCTTAATACCAGACCAGTGTCTGGCAATTGAATTTGCAACAAACGCACACGCGATCCTACGATCAGAGCAAACTATTCTCAGTGAATTAGATATGCGCATGCCGAGCATATAAAATATTGGTTATTCCAAATCATTTAGTTAAAATGTTAATCCAGTCGGTAGTTCTGTCGATTCGCGCAGATCCTGTTTCTCGTTTCATGACTGAAATCGTTATCTACCGTATCAATCGTAAAGAAAGGATGTTTCATCGCTGGTGTGCAAGTAGAGCAGAAATTGTTTTGAACTGTCAGGCCGTCGTCTGGCATTTGAATTGGTTCATATCGACAAAACGAAACCAGGTCTCCGTTGAACGTTATCAAATAATTAACTATATTGTTCGTCAATTCGATCGAACATGTTGAGTTAGTCAGAAACAGTTTCGAATCACCATGAGTGGGTTAAGAATGCTGCTGTTTTGCATGTTCATCCATGCATTTACATCGCTGCGATAAAGCACAATCGACGAAACTTGTTATCTTGATGTAGAATACAAGAAGAAGAAGTAACGAGGAATTCCTTCATTTTATAAAATATATAGGGCGTTATAAAAGTAGATTATTATGATATTCCAGCTTTTTCTGACAGTTTAATTCGTAGAATGTTTCGAAAAAAAATATGTCATTGAACGGTGATCGTATCGTTTCATTAAAATAACTAGAAAATTCTATTCTTTTTGTTCTTTGAAATGGTAAAAGTAAATCGTTTCAGTTGGAATTTGTATTAGAGTTCGATATATTGCTCGCGTTATTTATGATTGTCATCCATTTTGTTTCGTAATTTATTTATTTCGTTGCTGCTGGATTTTTCATTTTTATTAATAAAATACATTTTCTGTATTTCCATAGTTCGATTCTTGGTGTTGAATATCTTCTCCGTCAAGATGTTTCTAACGAAGTTTTAAACGAACTGTCAACTAATCAACCGTGTAAAAAAGGTGAAAGGAGTCTTCGTTTTATTTTTCTCTTTATCCCTCGTACAAAATATAGCGTCTAAGACTCGCTTTGTTGTAGAACAATCTATCGATCAAATTTCCAGTAGCAGTTGATTTTTCTTCAAATAATTTTTATGTTTTTAAAACCGTAAAATTACTCAATACCGATCAATCTCACAAGAATATGAAAACAGAACTACATGGTACATTTGAAAACATGACACGATCCAATTTTTTACGAAAGAGACACATACCTTGGCATATTTTTCCCTTTACGAAGCATTCATTCATTTTCAGACGCTTATGAAGTACATTTTGGAAAATGTCCGCGACAAATTATAAAGGGAACAGTTTGAATTTCATAGTGGTCGTCTCGCAAACCACCCTATACAGCCGATCGCTTGTTGTTTCTAGAGGAAACAAGAAAGACGCAAGAAGAGCTGAGGGAACAAGCAGGACCCACTTTATTCTTCGTCGACCTTTCACCACAAATGAAAGCACGCGGTTCAACCGTGCGCGTCTCGATATGCCAGCCGTTCATTTTGCTTTCTTCAGCTGAAATATGCAGAGGAATCAGTGCTCCTCCGGGTGTGCACTTCTGCTGGCTCATTTAGCGGACCATGGTAATTCGATGGTGCCAGGTGATAAGACGTGTCCACGACACCAGCTGCCTCCTCTTGCTTGGCCAATGTCATTCTTATTAATGAAACTATCAGTTACACGTACCACTTGCTCTTTTTCCTTTTTTCTTCTTCGTTCTGTTTCCCTCTGTTTGTATCCTTTTTCATCTTTTTTCCCCTCTTTTTCTGTCTTCGTGCACTTTTTACTTCGCATCTTCGTTTCTTTTTCGAAGAGTGGCCCAGAAGGTGGTGCCAGACCAGCTGGTGGCACCAGCCGGCTGCGAGAATCGCTTTTACGCGTTATTACACGCAATCTGGAGAGGAACGTTTTCTCTTTCGACACGTGCACTGATATGCTCCAGATTTTTTCCGATTACTTTACAACCTTGCGCAACCTGGCCCCGTCTCTACCTTCATGCAGAATCGCTTCTTTCTTCTTCTTCTTTCTTTTTTTCTTGTACTTCTCGCTGCAACGAGGCGCACCTTTCTTTTAAAAGAGCGTGTCGCTGATATAGGTACATGATTTCGTCGATGCGAAGATTGGCACTTGAATTATTGGTAGAAACGGATTAACAATCTCAAGTATCGTGCAATGCAAAATAAGTGGGACGCTTTTCATCGAAAAGCACACGCCGGTATTTAACTTTGCCCAAACTTTTAACGTTATTGCGCTTTTATACAGATCGTATCTTTCCACTGCAAGTGATCAACGATGTAAGTTACTTCTCGCGCCACGGCATAATGTCATCAGAAAATACAGAAATATAGAGCAATGAAAGGTTGATAAAAAATGACCAATTTTGGTAACCATTCGCGAACGAAATATTTACGTGGAATATTAACGTGTACAATGTGATAAAAAAAATTGTAGAAGTTAATTGTAAATATAAATACGAAAATGAAATATGAAAATTCATGGTCATTTTATCATCCTTCATTACCATATGTGTTTAAGAATTTTTATAATTCTTTTATATTTAAAAATCTATCAATGTGAGTTCAGATTTTAAATACATATTGGTCGTCGGTGGCTGGAATATGAATAAATTAAATCTATAATTTTTTGCCATTTTAACTTACTATTGCATTAACGTTCTAATTACAATCAAATAACCGTTGATCGTGTGTTTCACTTGTACGAGTATGCGTGTATTAATCGCACATATTCTTCTACAAAGGTACGAATGATCAATGATCATCGGTTACACGAGGTGCCGTAACTTGAGAACAACAATTAGAAAACCACGAATCGACGATTAATGTAGAGCCAACACTTCTTCAAGCCAGATCAGCTTAATTGCTTCCGATGATTTTCTCTAATGATAATTGGTGGTTTATATGGACGGTTGGTACGAGCAAGAACTCTGTATGAGCTCTTTACGGTCGAGTAACCTATGGAGGATGAATTATACACATTACGTGTATATGCATAATGTGTAATTAAAACGATCGTGTTAAATAGAGAGGCAAAAAAGTGGTCTGGCCTGATAAAGTCAAATAGTAGAGATTTAAGGCGTGAAATTGAGGAAGGAAATAGCAGTTTCGATGTGATCTTGTTGCAGAAAACCGGGGAAAATCTACGTGTGCCAGAAGTCACGCGATCTCCAGCGATCTCTACCAGTCCTAATCGACAGCTCCCCAAAAGTTCTACGCCTGCGGATCATTATTATGGTATCGAAGTTCCTACCACCCACGAAGTTACGTACAATAACGATAAGAAGTTACTGGAAGTGAGCCCTACTTTGGGACCGAGGCCTCAAGAATTATATTCATCTCAAATTGCATCGTTGACGATCGGTCAAATCACTCCATCGTTGAATAACGATGCCAGAAACAACGAGACTATCGTACAATCTCAAAATAACGTAATTTCTACGACAACGAGATCGTTGCCAAGTACCTCAGAGAGTAGTCGTATGAATATCAATAGAAAGGGTGGTTATTTCGGTCAAACGTTACCTCAGTCGCCGCAGAAGCTGGAAATTTCTCATCCTGTTAGCAGACTGTGCGATACGATCGAGTCGATCGGTAAAATCGATCGTTTCGCCAATGTGGAAGCCGAGAAGCTGGAGAACGAGACGAGGATCGAGGATAAACTCGCTGAAAGAGTTATTATCAACAGTGATAATAATAATAACGATGCTGTAGTTAGTCAAGACGGTGTTCAACGCGGCAAAGGAGCACAGGAGAATCATAGGTGCGATCAGTGTGGCAAGACTTTCGTTACCAAAGCTTCCCTGAAGGTACTGATCGATTGGCTGCTTGATATCTTTTCTGCTTTTTTCGTTTTAATCTAATAACTTGTATATTACCGATGTTACGGCTGATTAACCACCGTTGCTATATGACATTGTTGCAAAATTACGCGATGTAGAATTTTTTTTACGATTCTCTATCCTGCATTACTAAAATTACGAATGATAATATCACTGGTTATAATAAGATACTGTAATAAAGTCCCATAATTTATAATTTCTCTACAATTTCATATCTTGTCTAACTAAGCTTACTGGACGTCCTCGTAACACGTTGTAATAAAATTCCGCGATTTATGGTTTCCTCGTTGTACCTTATTTTACATTGTTAAAGGTAGCGCTTCAGCTAGATACCCTAGGAAAATTTCATATAAAGCCTCCAACTTCTTGTTCCATTATTAGAATATTTCTCAAAATTATTAGGCTGATTGAAAAATTCTATCCTTGTTATTTGAACTGAAATTTTTATTAATTAGACTTAATCATTGTTATCTCTGGACTGTTTCTCATCCAGCTGTTACTTAATTGATCTCGTACCACTAGTACTATAGAATATCATTTTCTTTTCATTTTTAAAGTTCTCAACAGTAACTAATTTTTCTAGCAACATTACGCTTCTTCGTCTACGTCTTTTATAGCTCACATTCCGCTGAAACGTACATTTATACGTATACCTGCTGTTTATAAGAATCAACAAATAACGTCCAACTTAATAGACACTAAAATATCGAGTAATTCAGCTTTAACTATCATTAGAAAAGTTGCAAGAAAAATTCATTATTTCCTTTTTCTAATTACAATTGCAAGTACGCGTCGCAAAAACTTTTCAATCAATTTAATAGTTACTGAAATCTGTACTGACCAGCTACCACTAATAAAAGACATAATTAACGAAAATTCATTATTTCCTTCTTGTAATTACAAACGTAGACGCATGTTACAAAATTCGTCCATTCGATCTGATTGTCACTAGAACCTTTAGTAACCAACCGCGACTAATAAAAGATATAATTTAAAAAGATATTCACCGTTCCTTTTTGTAATGGAAAATTTAGGTGCACGTTAGAACGCACTCAGGAGAGAAGCCATTCCGTTGTACCGACTGCGGCAAACAATTCTCCCAACTACGAAATTACAAGTACCACCGAAGCGTTCACGAGGGCACCAGGGAATTCGCAGCCACCTGTCCAGAATGCGGCAAATACTTTAACGACCGCGGCTACCTGAGCTCCCATATGAAGATTCATCGTAACCGTAAGGAGTATGGCTGTGCGGAATGTGGAAAGAGTTTCAATCAGCGGGTCGCCTACAACATGCACGTTAGAATCCACACTGGAGTGAAACCGCATCAGTGTGAACAGTGTGGAAAAGCATTTTCCAGGAAGATGTTATTAAAGCAGCATCTTAGAACCCACTCGGGAGAACGGCCATATCAGTGTCAGGTCTGCCAGAAAGCCTTCGCTGATAGATCGAACATGACGTTACATACGAGATTACATTCCGGTTTAAAGCCTTATCAATGCACGTTATGTTCGAAGGCGTTTACGAAGAAGCATCACCTAAAGACTCATCTGAATTACCATACAGGAACTAAACCGTATTCCTGTCCAAACTGTGGCTTGAGATTTTCTCAAAGTAGCAACATGAGGACTCATTTCAAGAAGTGTACCGTTAATAATCCGATAGAAGCAAAGGACTCGCAGATGGAGGGTACTGTGATAGATTCTTCGAAGGTTATACAAGCGAGAATAATATCGAGGACACCTACAGACACGTTAACGCCCCCCAATTCTGACCAGGAATTAAGCATTCTAACGCCGATTTCGAAAAGCAACGGAATAGAAGGTATTGGTACGTAGCGATGAAGTTATAGAGAGGTCTAATAGCCTGTCCACTCGAGTGTAGAGTATTTGAAGAGGTGTTACTATCGTAGCTAAACAAATACGACAGATACTCGTCGTCTCAATGAAATCAATGCACGCACGTGTCAAATTAAATACTTGGTGAAGACACCGTGAAGTGACGGCTATGAATCAGACTGGTGACGTGAAATATACACGTTCTGTATTTTATGCGATTGACATGGTGAATTCGTTGTAAGTTTTTTTGGTCGATGAAATAGCCTCTTTGCGCGGAGATGCTTTTTGTCGGGCTGATTTTCAAGATAAGTGGTTAAAACGATAATGCACGAGGTAATTCGACGGATAAATCGATCAGGTTGCTGCTGCCCGCAAATCGTAATCGAACGGTAGAAAGTATTAGATTCATTTGAAAGTAGCACTGCCAGTTGGTAATCCGAGAGCTACCATAACAGTACGAACAGCCGCCTTTTCCTAGAAATTGTCGTTTTACGGTAGGACGTATCGATTCAACCCACAAACCGATACGTCATTCTTGAATCTTTTTTTCGTTTCTTTTTCTCTTTTCTCTTATTCTTTTCTTTTTTCTTCTGCCTTTTAAGTTGAAATAGGTCAGTTGAAAAGATCATCCATGGCATTAATTCGTAATCTGATAGAGATGAAAAAATTGGTTGCCTCTCGTTGCTTGTATATTTACTACTTGAGCAAGGTAATACATATACACAGAAATAATTTTGTTACATTTATTCGAATGCACGATGTATGACGAATATCGATTTAAGAAATTTGTAAGCTTCTCGAGAAGCAAGTTCAATGGCGAGAATCTGACTTTTGTACATTACTCTGTAATAAATCAACACCTATATTTGCTGCCTTTTTCTACTTGTAATATAAATGCAAAGATGTATATTTACAATGTAAAAAATATTACAATATTAAATCTGAGCCTGTAAATGGCGAACCGAATCAGAAGATCAAAATTTTATTTTTATTTCAATATACCCAAGAAATACTAAAAAATTCTTTACGAATTCCACATCTTATTAATCTCGATAATACGATCGAACATCCATCGACCTTTGCAACGAACTCCTTTACAAATTTCCTACTCTTGATACTTTTCCTCTCATTTATACCTCTTTCGTTGAATATTTGTTTAATGTTATTTTCAACAAAAAATATTCCGCTTCCACTACTAATCAGAAATAAAGTCCTTTTATTTCTTGGAATCATCTTGCATAACTATTGGACTTCGGAACTTTCTAGCTACAATGGTTAACAATGCATCATGATCCTCTGGATAAGAAGATCCTTTGAAAAAATCTAATGAATCACTGGCGCAATTAAGCTCATAATTAGAATGACTGGCTGTTTAGAAGTAGATTCTCGATTGTATCCTCCTGTCCAAGAGACACGTTGACTTTCTCGTGCCTCATCGAAAATGTACTGCATCTATAACTTACATACTTCCTCTTCAACTACAAACTGAAGTATCTCTTCTGACCAGTCAACAGATCGTATCGCCTCGAAGATAGCTGTTTTTCTCTACTCTCTCTCGAACCGCGGAAGCTTTACAATAATGGTTACCTGTATGCACACTTGAAGAATCAGCAGGTTTTATACAGAACAAGGTCTATGTGCGCTTCCATATTCGTTGAAAGCTCCGTTAAACGTTATATTACAGCGAGGTACATGCTATCTCTTAAAATTTATAGACGACTCGGAATTCCTACTTTGTCCCGTTTTAAGAGTTGGGTAACATTTATTGGATTCTCAAGGCCACGTTTTATGAAAATATTTATGAACGGCGCGGAAATAAATTATATCTAAAGAGGGCAATTGTGAATTAATTAGCAAGAGATCGGGTAAAAATTTCCCATGTTTGATTTAACTGTTTACCTTTATCTAGAGTTATGAGAATACATTCCAATTGAAATTTAAGCTTCGTGTATGTCATTCAAACTCTCTGCTGCGTTTTTAGTTATATGTAAATCTTCAAGACTGCACTTATATACTAAATCTTATTCAACGTTTTTCGAAGAAATAAAGAAGATTATTAACGTAGATTTTCTTGTATAATGTTCTCTAATGATTCTAATATCAAGACATAATTTCATTTACAAGAAAAGCAACGTGATTCACGCAGATTTCTAAGAGATTTTAATTAACTCGATTCTAAGGTATATTCCAGAACAACAAAGACGAAATTTTAAATTCATATCAAGATCCTTTCCTGCTTTGATTAGCCAATCTTCGACGTTCGAATAGGTTGCTTTCCCTTGGAAGTATAACAAGACGATATTCTGGTAGGAATAATATTTAACCAACCTGGAATTCGAAGTAGATCACGTGCCCACCATATGAACGAAGAATTTATGTTCTTAAAAATATAAAAATGTCTTAAGTCTCCGCGTAAAATCATATTCAACGAGTCCAAGAAACCTACGATCGTGAGATTTCCATGGCCAGATCAATTTGTGCCAAAGTCGGTACATATTTTCTAACGTACTCTACATTCAATCTCAAATGTAAATGTTTGATAAACGTGCCAGCATCAGGCGAGTTAATATTTGCTCATAGACGAATGTCTTTGCCTTGGATGGAAGTAATCGTGGATTTCTATGAAAAAGAAGAAAAACTTCTATATACATATCCGTGATATACAAGAGGGAGGACCAACGATATATTGTCAATTTGTTTGGCTTTCACTACGATTCGTACTACCGTTCGAACGTTCGTGGCTAATGGTTATTAATCATTAAACGCTCGCGATTAGTCCTGCGGATTTTTATATTTGAATCCCCTTCGAACATTCAATGATATTCTTAATTGCCATGATATAACGATTGCCAGTTGAATTCCGTTAGACTGACGTTTTAAGGTAAATGTATAATTAGAGAAGATTGATAAATTTCATAGACACGCTGGAAATTAAGAAACGAACACCACCTGCTGGATAGAGTTTCGCCTTATTATATTATATAAAACGTAAGCGATAGATCGAATTACTCGACGATTGTTCTTAACAACTTTTTATAATGAGCATACAGGAAAAGAGAAGATACTTTCATCGAAAGTCATTTCTTCGTCGTATTCTTGGTTCGTTATATTTTGTAGGATTTACTTTCATACATTCTCGGTGTCTAAAGCATAAAAATATCATAGATATAGATGCGTTCAACGTTTCTGCGATTGTACAATCGGTGAAAGGAATAGAAACACGTTAATTAATGTATCAATGTATTTTTACGACCCATAGAATTATTCGCTTACATATCCTAGTGCGTAATCGTGCCTTATCGACTTCAAGAAAATAAGTTCATCGTGCATTGCTGCTAACACGTTTGCTTTGAAAAATGAACAAAATTTTTTATGTAATCCCTTCAACGTGCATTCCTCGTGAAATGAAAAAAATGCCCGAACGAATTATATCTAATAATTCTCAGACTATGAATTATTTACTAAGAAATACATTCTACGTTCTATGTTCTTTGGTTCGTGATGACCACGATGACTCGACTAATTCGAACATGTAAATAAAACACATTCTCAACAGGAGATACACGGAAGCAGAGGATTAAAGATGGGCTATCTTCGGGCTATTTCGCGAAAGCACCGCGATAATTCTCCTGAAAATTAATTACGATTCCTCTTAGCACGCGAGGAAATCGATGAGTCACCGTGGCGGCGCGGCACCGCGGCGTTCCTCCAGTAGTCCAGTGGCCGTTTTTAAGGTCGACGTTCTCGCGTTGGTTCGTGATCCGATCGTCAAATGGCACACGCTTGTGATTCGCAATGCTCTCGAGGATCTGTTCATTTATCTTTCTGAATACGCGGCGTGCCGCGATCTCGTTGCCGTGGCACGGTGTTCCGCGATGGCCGCGCATTCGTTTCACCTTTAAGGAATCGCGCACTGACCTCCTGAACTCGATGATCAGAGAGAAAACTCGATAAAACCTGACAGACCAGTTTTAGATTGAAAACTTCGAACTACGTCTTCTACGTGAATCGACGATAATTGGGGCTTTACGTGAACGACGACGAATCTGAGAAAAGCTTGCTCTAAATCTGCCGGATGATCGATCGTTCTCAGTTACGCCGTGAAATTCGTTCGACAAAAAGAGATTGGTTAACGAATTGGTTCTGAATTGGTCCAGTTTTTTCTCTACCTTCGCTTTTACAGCACCATTTGCGGCATGTTAGACAATGACTCATGGAAATATGTGAGATTTCCCTAGCAGCGTAATAAGAAACGACTTGATCGAAATTTAAGTTTTATTTTATTCCGCCGAAATGCTCACGTCTCTTTTGCCTGCAGAGTGCGTTAATATGGCAGAGGTAAAATTCGATCACAATACGACTACAGTTACACAATATCGAAATACAAGGCTGTCGGTTTGTCAAGCTTTACGAATTGATCCTCAAATAGAAGCATGTTATTTTCCACAGCCATAGGGCTGCGTTAAATTAGCCATTCACTTCGTCAACCTCGATCACCGAGACAATAATTTAAGTTCATTACTCATGTCCATCTTTACCTCTTGCCAAGCATTAATATTCACTTGACGTCAAATCATAGAATCGTGTTGGAACCAACTTAATCTCTCTCGCATCGTTTGATCTCCTTTTCTCTTAGAAAGTTCGCTTCCCACCCTTTCTCGATAGGGAATTTTAAACAGGCCATGGATTTGTCAATCAATCGATTTATTAGATCAATTTTGAGTGCAAAAAGAGGGAGCAAAAAAGGAGATAATGCAAAGATTTCATCACCTAAAATGGATATTATGACACGAAGGATGACAAGGCGAATGGTCTATTTACGTCTGTCACGATTATAGCACTGTGCAAGACACTTAGACCACCTACAAAACGGAGATACATATTCTATTTTTATGGATATATATAAATATTTATACAGTATAATTTAATTTATAATTTATTAGAGTATAAAGAAATTATGTTAAAATATATCGTTACTTTTTAAGAAGAATTTGAGATAATTAATATGCTTGCGTTCTGTTGACAGATCCTTTCGAACAACTTGTCAAATTATTTGGTGTTTTCTTTAGTTCCATAATCTTCTCTTCCGTGGTTTGTCCAGTTTTATATCTAATCTAAAAGTCTATTTATTAAAGTAAAGTATTCGTGAAAAAGATTAATGTATTCAGAAAAGCTATAAACAAGTAACGTTATAAAAATTCGTATTTATATGATAGCATATGGAAATATTCTTTAAAAATAGGACTGGTTTCCATTACGAGATCGCTATCGTAAATGGCCTAAAACTTCTACATCGTGTTGAATATCGAGCGATAATAAAACGAGTAGTCTACGCACCCACGAGACATTGCACAATGCTAATGGATCAAGTTCATGCAGTCGTTGAATATAATCGAACCGGCCCCGTTTCGCGTATGCTACTTGTCATACGAACAGGTCCGGGGATCAGGCACACAAATTTCGGGCTTAATAACTGCCAGTCACGCGCCCGTTTCTCTCCGTCACCATATTTCGCACATGTAAATCTTCACTCCGATTTAGCACCTTATGCTTCCTTTAATTTAGTTAGAAATCTAACACGAACTCGAGATCGTGTAAGCTATAAATATAAGCTATAAATATAAGCTATAAATATAAGCTATAAATCTCATTGTATATAGGTAGGTATTATCCGAGACCAAATGTCCGAGGAATGTAGCATGAGTGCGTGAGACTTTTTTCTTTCATTGATATTCTACAATAATATTTTTATCATCAAATCGGTTGTTTCTCGCTTCAGTGCGGAATTCTTACTTTCTTTGTCTTATTTATTATTTTACCACTACTTTGGGTTGTTCGATATACGTGTATGTAACATTATGATACTCGCGTACTGCGAGGCACATGGATGTCCGTTTGTCGGCATCAGGGCGCTAGTATTCCGATGCCTCAGTGTATACTCGCATAGTGGCTACGCTATTTTTTGGTACAGTTGGAATTCGTCGATTCGAGAATTTGGCGCAAAAATTGTTCATTATAAAGATATCTTCTACGAGGTTGAAGAACATGAAGTTTTTCCGAAACTAAAATGTTCTCCTTTGAGTTACGTTTCTGCAATTCTAACGATGATACAACCTATTGTATAGGAAGAATATGGACCGTTTATAATAAAAGTGTCGTAAATTTATTTCTGGAAAAAATATAGAAATTTAGAAACCTATTGTGTTTGTAAATATGTATTTGAGCTACTCATAATCAGATGTCGAGCCGATCAACTTTATTTTTAAGTAATTTTTCAAGAACTAAACAGCTAATCTTGATAGAATTGTTAAATTTCCCTTCTACTCTTCCATTTATACTTTGAAAGACTTCCACCAATATTAATTATACTATATTTTATATTAATAAAGGAATACAGTGAACCTGTTCCCGACACGTGGCAACTGCGAATGTTTATGTATTTACATAAAATTCAAATACGCAAAAATATATAGAATGCATACAATATTCTGAAATATGTAAAATATTCAAAGTAGAGCATTTGTTACAGTTTTTAATAGGTGAAACGAATTTCTATCTAAATTTAATCTTTTTAGTCGTGCCTGTAAGAATGTAAATTTGCATAAAAATCCACAATCTAGCGACAAGAAATTAGCATCCCAAATAGAGCATAAACTAGTATGCATATGTTCTCACTGAAAATTTCTAATTGTAACAGTAATTTCATGATATTGGCACATTTTCACTTGGATTAATATCGCGCGATTGGCATCCCCTTGTGGATGGTAGCCTTGAGAATCGAAGGAAAGCACGTTTGTCGTCGATAATTTTATCCTGTTCGCGTAACAAATATCTCCGTGAACGCAGACCAAATATTATGTTAAAACCAGTTCGCCGTGGTTACTCAAGGGAACCTGCTTGCCCCGGATTGTCCGTGAGTCTGTCTGTCCGAAGGAAAAAATCGAATCGATTTGCATATCGAGTACGAAGTAGCATGTACCGATCTCTCCTTCGCAATTTCATGTTTTATAGCACCTTCGCTATAATCTTTCATATTAGAATCTTTCTGCGATATTCCAACTTGCTCGATCGCTTGTTTCTGTCTTCATCGTTATCAGTGATTAATTAGATACTCCTCGAAATGAAATCGACCATCATGATAATCTTTCAACCATTTCACTGTGAACGGCCATTTATTCGCCTGTTCTCGCTTATTTCACTAAAATTTCTGATCACGTTCTTAACTTGTTCTGTTAAGATTACGATAAATATAGTGTGCTTACTACTTGACAACACAATTGCGAAACGATCGAATCTACCTTTTTAAGTATTTTTTCTGATTTTTTTTTAAAATACCAATTCCTCGCTCATTGAGTTTGATGATTGAACAATGGATATAGCAACCTGTATAATCTAATTATGTTTGTTAGGTATTATTACTGGCAGAAATTAAGTGATCGGGAACCGTGGATTACCTCTTTAATGATTCTATTGATGAAGTATAACGTAACATTTCCTCAAGCAAGTCAAACAACATCTTCGTGAACAGCTGAAGAAGCAATCCCCTGTTATATCGCTTAGGGCGAGCACACTGCGTACAAGTAAATTACGGTAAGAGGTTGCTGGTTGATCCTCTTATCGAGTGATTGCCAGTATTCCAACCGTTACATCGTAGTGTTTGCTGTTTTATGTTCTTTACCTTTATTACTTCTATGCCAGTCTAGATATTTTACTTGTATCTATTACCAGAGAGAAAGCTTCAGGGTATTTAATATGTTTCCAAACCATTGAACATACCGAAATATATATAATACATATATTCGTTTATAATTCTGAAACAGTAAAATAATTCCTTTTGCTGAGAAAATATCGTTTTAGAGAAGTAAAATAATTTACAATAAAATACAGAAAAATTTCTATCCAATTTGGATCTAGGTTTATTTTTATTTTACAGTTGTTTGACGACAATGAACGATTTCATACTCAAACTTCAGATTCTTAAAAACTTTAAAATTCGATGAAAAATCATAATATATTTTGTAGATGTACGCACGATTTTATAGGAAAATCTGTTTCGTGCCAATCCGTTTATTCGCTATGGTATTAATAATATCGATTCTACTAAATTTTCTTCAATCGTGAACCTATCAAATTTCCAATATCGCTGTGCAATATATACACGTACATTCACAGAGCAGGGAAAGACATAAAAAGAGAATGCAAAAGAAAGAAGGAAGAATTAATCGCCCGAGAGGAATATTAATGGCTGTCCATCGAAAGTTTGGTGACAGTCGACAGACAAATTATACCAATCCAGCGAGACAAGTTCACTTTCCACTCTCCTTGTACAGCGATTTAAACGAAACAAAAGCTTGACAGTCGATATATCAAATCTATCGATCTATTCTCCTATAGTACTAGATACTTGCAGTATAATTTGTAACAAGGAGAGATCTAATCGATTTCTGTGGCGATTCACTTTCCATGATCGCTTGAAATTATTTTACTTCCTCGATTCATTGACAGTGGAAGCTCGTGTACCGATCTAATATATATATGTTAAGTATTCCTTTTCTATCCGTTTTCACGCTAACCGGCCGACGACTTTCATTGAAACGCGGCAACGAGTCCGACGCGACGTGTCGAGAAGCTAATGTCAGAGCCCCGTTAATCACATGTTGTGCAACATGGTAAATCGGTATCGCGCCCAGTGACCGCCGCCCCGTACTTTTTCTTTGCTTTACACTTCAATAAATGTCAGCAATAAAGAGAAGTGGTAGTACGATGCCCACCTTTTTATGTACGAAGCAGATGGGCAGCTAATAGAAGCCATTCTAATTTTTCTAACGCTTGTTTAGTGAATGAAAGAGGAAGTTGAACAACGTAACTTTACGGAGATACGGTGTTAGATCGGTAAATAAACGGAGGAATTTTAGAAGCAAAAACGGGAGATTCCTTTTCTATACGATCATATTTATTAGAATTGTAGATTTGCGAACCTTTTGATTTTGATGGGATTCGTAGAAATTAACATTTCTTTTCTATCGAATGGTATGTGATGGAGATACTAATAAAATTCAAAGGAGGCATCATTTAAAGATATGTCATTCCTGAACGAATACTGTATAGTATTTTATTTCCAGATTCATAAATTTTACTAATTCGAAGGATTTGTAAAAGATTAGAATGCTTTCTATACGACCACGTGTTCTTCGATTACTACCTAAAACTGATATTCCTCGAACATTATACCACTATCTCTAATTATTATCGCCTTATTTCTAGAATTGTAAAGATTCGGATATTTTCTATCCAACCTTATTCTTTGCTCCATTATCTGCGCTCACTATTACTTTATTTTCAGCTCCGTTAAGTTCTCAATTTAAAAGAAATTTTACTACCTACTTGAAAATATTATCTATGGTCTATCTAACAGATACTCTAAATCAAAGAGAGCCGATCAAATTATCAAACTGTATTCCGTTCGTTATAATTAGCATCTTTTTCTTATAATTCGATCTGAACGATCAAAGCCTCGGATAATTTATGACCGATGACTTTCACCGCAAAAACTCGGCGTCGAGGAACTGTCGCGCTATAAAAAGCGTTTATACTCGGCACGGTTCTTCGATATCGTAATTTAGTGACCGAAGCTTATTAGCACGTGGTTAAGTCACGCATCGCATTCTCTGGTGCATATTTTCTCTCAGGAAACAGGTTCACCGTTCTCTTCCGTATGGAGAACAGAGAAGATGCCTGTACATGCTATGCAGCCACGTTTGACCTCGGATTATAATCTCCTTTGAGAAAGATCCACGCACGTTGGATCTGGCACCCAGAAGACGAAGAGCTGCGAGGACACAGACAACTAGCAAGAAATGACGACTCTAGCACGAATTTTATTACAGATTCCGTTTGCTAAACCAGAAAGATAGCGGCTTGCTGAAAGATTAGAATGAAATACACTCCTCGGAATCTCATAAATGTCCCAAGGTATATAAAGAAAATTGATTTTTCTTTTGGTTTACATTTTTGTCTGAAACTTTGGAACTCCTACCTGACTCGATGCGAAAACCGTATTTTGAATATCAGTTGTCGGATCTATCTTATCATTACTCTTATTAATTTTCTTATTAATTTTCTTACTCTTTCGTTATTCGCGTCTTTTCCGAGGAGAATATTTGCAGAGAAATTTTCTTAGCCTCTGACTGCAGAGAGGAATCCGAATCTTTATTGCATTATCACAATATAAATTTACAAGTTGTAAGATTTAAGAGCCGTTAATTATAAAAAAAAAGATATTTATATTAGCATTGATATTGTGTGATACAGTGGTTTAAGAATTTCATATCTACGTGTTTTATGGTAATGACAGAAATACGAACAACGGAGGCCTTTTCCACAATAGAGCTAATGTTATCAGTGACAATTTACAAATTACGAGTTATTAATATTCATAAATTCTCTTACGTAAGTAGCAGTAATAATTTTGGTGATTAAAGAAATAAAATTTTGCAAACAAATTTTACAAATTACAAGTCATTTGATCGTATTGGGTTTATTAGACGAGAAACTACAGAATTGTAAATGAGAAATAAGTAGCCTACAACTCGCAATTTGTCAATTCACAAATATCATTAGTTGATAAATTGTTGTGTAAGAGAGCCGTATAATTAAGAGTTACATTTCAATTTCAATTAATTAAATCTGGATTTTGATCTCGTTTCTGGAACTTTAAGTGAACTGGACATGATATTAGCAGCAAAAACAGAAATAAAGTAATATGCGATAAACATAGAAGTTTTTGCTAATTCTTCTGAATTATAGTGCGGTAATCAGGTCGGTACAGGAAAGATTTATTCGTTAGGGAAGAATTATGCTCGGGAAAAAGCGTCGAACCGTGAAATAAATCATCGATAACCAGGAAGAATATTTATCGCGATTAATAAACGCGTTTACTTCTACTCTCTATTCTGTACCTTTAAGTAGGGTCGTATCATCAATTAAGTTAGCCTGGGCGGCACGTGAATTGGGTTAAGAACAGCTCCATGAAGAAACGAACTTTCCTACGTAGCCGATCGTAATTTGTTTCACGAACAGAACCGGCAACTTTTTATCAATCGATTTGCCTCGAAGCACGCAGGAAAGCTCGGACCATGTAGAAGAGAACGTTCACGTCGCTGGTTGTCCATGATAATATTGGGTCAAACGATCTTATAAGTCACCACGCGAAGTCACTGTTTCCCATGCTTGATTTTATGTGACTTCAAAGAACGAGAAATCGTACAGAAAAAGATATTGCACAGCCCTAACATGGACAGGAATATGCGATCCTCTTGTATCCACGACATCACTTATTCCCCAAGAGTGCATGACTTCAACGAGATAATCTTACCATCTGCCCGAGAAGACTGGAGTAATTTTATTGTATACGTTACAAATCATACTGGTTTGCGTATAAGTAAGAACTTCCTTTAATTCGTCATCGAATGACTGGTTTACTCGAAAAATGTTCAAAGAGCTGTATATTGTCGCGTGTAACACGCATACCTTCGAGTCGTTAATGCCACTACTAGTCGGATAAGATTGGCGTATTTTTTGTAATAAAATTATGCAAATTAGAAATGACTTGGAATTATTCTAGTAAGATGCAGAAAACTTTCATTACTTTGCAATGTCATTTGCATACTCAGCTTATTCAACAGCTCTAGCAGTTTCAGGGATATCAAACGATTTTAATGAGATAATTTTCTCGAAGGGAAAGAAGAAGAAGAAGAAGCAGAAGATTGATGTATTCTTGCCAACAAAGTAGCGTAAAACGTAAATGATTCTGCGATGGTCGAGAAATTCATTTAACGTGTTTCTCTCGTACAGTTAATTTATTTCGCTCACAACTAATTTTTATTTAGAAGTGTTAGAAGAAATATATATTTCGAGTAAACTACATGTACGAACGCGTCACTTTGACGAGAAAAATAAAACATAGCGGCATATATATCTTTTATAAATTTCTGCACTGAAGCTTTCTCTAATTTATAATTTCATTTACATGCCGGATATATTTCAACAACGTCTAATAAACGTACTTTTCCCAGTAATTCTTACAATTTTGATAATTCTTCGTATTTAATTATTCGTTAACACACCTTTTACTCGTGTTTTATCAGCGAATAAGCAAAAATTTCAGTTACCACCAGCTACGGTGTACAGTGTTGGAGCCGGATGTCGTCTAACCTTGACGTAACCAAAATTTATGAGCAAAAAAAAGTCGATGTCGTTCATTCTGTCCGCGATGAGATCACAGTGATTTTATTTCATTATCGACCAGGATCAGGCTAAAAATATGCATTAAATACTTATTACTAAACCAATCAACCGAACCACTTCTTCATGATCATCGTCAACCAGGGACAACTAATCGTCTGATAATGATCTAGTTACCATTAACGTGCGCTAATCGCTTTATGGTCATTGCATGGAGCCGGTTTCATTCTTTCTCGTTATAACATTTCAATAATAGGTCATAAATTTCTGACAGTTTATTCTAGCTAACATCGAATACTAAAAGACATTCCTTCAGCATAATTTATAATAAAGTGAAGATCATTTTATATTTTAGAGGTCTGAACGAAATTCTTGCGAGGAGATCGTTGTATATCTACGAGACTTGTTCACCTTTTTCAAGATATAATTGCGATCATTTTACATATTGGAAACATAAACGAGTGCATATCGACGAGAGAAATATCGCAGTTCCGCAAGATTTGTTCAGCTTTTTAAGATAATATTACGATTACATATTTTATTACATGTTTAGAAATCTAAACGAATACAGGGAATATAGAGTGTTTATGAGTTTCGTTCACCTTCTAATACGAATTCTGATAGTCAAGATTGTATTAATATCGTGACTAAACTTCGCATGAATAGTTCCTTAACACTTAATGATAGTATTTAGCAATACAGATACCGTTTCATTAAACGAGTAAGTTCTATATATCGACAGTATCAAACGTTCCAATAAAAACTAAACTTAATTATAACAAGCTGAAAATAACAGAATAAAACAGCTCTGTTTAAATAGCGAGGTAGATTTCTCGATTGTTACGTATTTTCTTAATTGAATACTCAGAAAAATGAAGTGATTGCCAAGAGTGGTAGAAAAATGGTGGCTAAATGCAATTTTCCTGCTGCATAATGGACGTTATAGAAGACAGAGAAGATTGAACAATTCCAACTTCTGACACACTTAGGCAACAAATTAAGAAATGAATCGAGCAACGATAGACACCAATTACAGATGCAATTAACATCAAAATGGAATGTCGAGGTTCGGCGGGGTGCACTTCGAGAGGACGAGAAGCAAGTTGCTGACTTTCCATCGTCTGTCGCGTAAAACCGTCTCGTCCCCATGACTCAAAATGTCAAGGTGTTCCCAGAGTGAAAGGACACTCGTATTTATGCCCTTTTTTCGCCACGATTTACCACCACGGAATAATTAATAAATTATTTCCGCCAGCAGCCGGCTGCTCTTCACCCATAACGAATTGATTGCCACTACCAGCTATTGTTCAATCAATATAGCCTGTCACCAATTTTACTACCAATCAGAAAAGTATTCCAACATTTGTTTTTCCTTTGTCCTCATTTTGATTAAAATACTAGTTTGATAAATCATAAAATATCCACATGAATGTTTGTGGAATTAAGGAATCCTTGTCGTCCTCTCCATTTCATTAAAATAATTTTAAGCGTCGAAGGTTTCGAGTGCTTGTATTTCCATGGTCAAAAATTGTACAAAGAATGAACCATTGTACCTTATGAGTGAATCTTGAATATCGGATTTAATTCGAATTTATAAATATACAGGATGAGTTATCTACGAGTTTAAGCTGAAATATTTTCGATACTTTGTTAATTACATCGAGAAATGTTTTAGATGAAAGTTGAATGTTTTGAGGGGATCATATTTTGCTGTTATTATCTTCTACGTAAGTGGGTGCGTAAAGGTTACTTAAGATCTTCAATCTTTTTTTTAAGTGGAATCATACACTTTGTTATACTTTAATCGGTGCAGCTCAAAAATCTCTATAAAAAATGATTAATCTACTGGCGTCAAAAATTTTCATTTTTGCAAATCTGGCTTATCCGACCAATTGCAGTAACAACGGCACTTTCATCCAACTTCGTGTAGCTGTTTTACCAAATTGCACTGGACAAGATGTCCCGGACGCATTCGGTGGCTAATTAAACGTAAACGCGTCGACCGTTTAATGTTCACGATTCAAGGTGTAATAGAGCCACTTGATAAATGTGATGTTCCTAGAAGATCGTAAGATCGTAAAGATCATCGTCCAGTTTCCTAGAGCACACTCATGCGAGTTAATTGTTTCAGGCTATTAAGACCTCTGTTTTATTGAACGTTCGTCGTACCAGCCTCTAGCTGAAGAGATCATGGGAAAGGGTACCAAAAGGAAAGGCCACAAACTGAAAATGTAACACCCTGTAAAATGTGGCTACGTTTTAATTAAGCTGGCCGAACAGCGTCATGTCTTAAATGTAGATTATGGGATCACAGATTTAGAATGAAAGGTGAAGATTCTATGGAATTTCGTTCCTCGGGGATATACATACATATAAAGATTCTGAGATAAATGAATACGGGGAACGCACGCTACAACTAATTTCAGATCTTGGGAACGTTTTGTGCGTGTGTTGGGAAGTATACGTATTGCTTTTCATATTTTCTTTTTCAAGTTTCTCGTCTTCGATATTCTTATATTATTACTTATTACTTTTCAAATTCTTATTACTTGTTGATGCTTTATATATATATATATAAATATATTCTATCCTTTTATTTTAGCAACCTTTGCAGTGTGAACATATACACGGTAACTTTAACGTGCAAACCTGAGTCTACGATTATTAGACATACGATAGTTGGGAAAACGTTTGGAAAAAATTGTATATCGTCCTCAAACAGTTATAAAGTATTCGACTTGTAATTTGCATCAGTGAATTATATAGTAAATAGTATAAAGTAAAGCAAACGAAGCGCGGTATTATGTTCCATCTCGCTCAAACACAAAAGACGCGCGTCTACACGATAGAAGTTAATTACTCATTTTTGTTCCTATCTCAATTCTATTTCAATTTTATCCTCAACTACGTCTGTTCTTTGATTCCAAACCTAATCTTATTCTCGTCTTTACCTCGCCTTAATTCATTTCTCAATAAAGTTACTTTTCACTTTCCTACTTTACTTCCATATGACGTCTTGCTCGTAAGAAATTTAATCGTAATTGTTGATTAGCACGACTTCCGTCCTCTATTTGTCTAATTATATCAAACGATATCTGTTACCGAACAACGCTTCATGAATGAATATAGACATTGAATGGTAGCCTGGTTTCGTTCCTCTAATGAATACGCGTTAAAGGCATCCATATGCATGCGAGATGCATATCTAAATACACATACACTATTATATTAGCATTGAAAATCCTATCAATTCCATACATGGGACACTTTGCTAGCGACTGCCGACTCGATTAGCCATTGTAATTGATTCCGTGAAGACCATTGTTCAACAAAATTGAAGTTGTCAAAACGACTACACCATAGTGAGATCATCGTCCTCGCTGAAAATAACACCGTTTGATTATTCTGGAACGTTTCGTTCCTTTTCATAATTAATTCAAGAAACATCGCTTGAAATATTATTACGCATTACAATTTAAAAAATGCAGAAAATGTATTAGCAACGTCATAATTAGTATTAATTATGCTATCAATAACACTATAATAATAGTGTAATAGATAATATAATATAACTGCAAAAATATTATACTATATACTGGTATACTATAATAACACACTAGTATAGTATAGTATAGTAGTACTGGTATAGTATACTAGTACTGTTATAACAATAGTATGTCATTACCAGTATAATATACTAGTACTATAATAACAATAATGTGATACTACCAGTATAACACACCAGTACTATTACAGTATAGTATACTATATAGTAGTATACAATACTAGTACTATTACAGTATAGTATATTATATAGTAGTATAGAATACTAGTACTATTACAAGTATAGTATATTATATAGTAGTATAGAATACTAGTACTATTATAGTATAGTATACTATGTAATAGTATAGAATACTAGTACTGTTATAGTATAGTATATAATAATAGCATACTATAATAGTAGTATAGTATATAATAATAGTATACTATATACTGCTATTATATACAATTATACAGGGATTAATACGTCTTGACTGGATGTTAAACGACTGAGAAACGAACAAGCGTCAAATTAAATTCGAAATGCTTCTGGCATTTCTGGTAATACAAGAATTTCAAGTTACGAGGTGTGTTCCTCGCTTGCAAGAAGAGGCCTTTAACTTCTCATCGTATCACCCGAGGCCACTTGATGATACGTTTGTACGCTGCAATCGATCCTGTGAACTTCCACGTTACACTGATACACGCGCAGAAAGAACTTGGTTGTCGATTCCAACGACCACCGTAACGTAGTGTATATTAATTGCGTATTATTGTGTATGAATCGTAGCGAAGAATTAGAGCGAGGATTTTCACAAAGCCTACGAACATGTAACTTCGGTAGAGAGATCGATTTGTTGATCGATTAGCGGACAGCTAGCTGATATATCAATGAATCATATTCATTCTGATCTTTTATGATGTTTGAAACACTGATTGGAGGTGGCTTGGTTTATTAAGATTACATAAGAGCAAATGATTACATCTCACGCGTACTTGACAGATCGACTACGCCCTCCGTGTTTCTTAGTCATGTTTGATCCAATTAATTAAAAGTTAGGGTGATTTGATAATTGGAGAGTTGAACAAAGTTTAGAAAAGGTTAATCATCGGATGAACCGCCAAGGGAGACATATAGAATAATGGAGACATAGATTTTACTTGTAATCCTCTTTCAGCCAATTTATATAATTGAGTTGTACTTTTTAATATTGTCAGAGAAAATTCCAAGGAATTATTACAAATCCTATAATTTCATGAAGTTTAATGATTGGTTCAATTCCGATATTTTCTTTCAAACTATTGACAGCGTTGCTTCCTGATCTTAGAACAGATTTCATTTACTATGCACGCGATTTTAGTAATTAAATGTACACCGTAGAAATGAAAGAGGAAAAAGGAGAAAATTTGCTATCTACGTAACAGAATTTTGGTCGATAAAGTTGTATTTGTCAAGAATGACGGGATTTCACTTACGACTAGAAACTATTGCGCATTTCCTAAGACGCATTTACATACAAGGAAGTTTCTTCGAACGATCCGACGATTTTGTTTTTATTTGGAAACGATTAACCGTTCCTAATAAACGGAAACGATCGTCTCCTTTTTACACTTGTGCCCCTCCACTCCTTCGCCATGTGCAACTCTGTAATTTTCGTCGTTAATAATTCTTAATTTTAGTAATTATGAAAAATATAGGATCGCTCAATTCGAGGTCATTAAATGGTCTGTAGCACTACATAGGCCACAAAAAGAGAACGGTTTCATGATTTCTCTCTAAACTAAATATCATCCACTCTTATAACTTAAGCGATTATTTTTAAAACTTTTCACGCTTTTCAATTATCGTTCTCGAAATTATTATTAAGCTTGTCAAGTTATCGATGGTGAAGTTCCTAGGTTCTTTTTTATAATTTAAAAAAATCACAAAATCGCGTACAATTCACGTTTCCTCTAACTTCAAACTTCCTCGATATTTCTTCTTATGTGCTCATATACATGTAAGATCGTAAATCTCGGGATAATTCAGGTGATCGATTCTGAAGTCTGAAAATCGAGATTTATTGTGAAAGTATTTAAATAAAATACAGAAATAAACAACAATTGATATCAATCTATAACAATAAATAACAATAAATTACATAAACGAGAAATAACAAGTTCTGTACAATGTTTACCTGAAAATTGAGAATCGATTTTCGACGTCCTAAACTACCGATCTTTCCCCGTCAATCTTCAATATTTTAAGTAATTATTCTGTGATCTTGTTTATCTCTGATGTTGCTCTCTGTCCGTCCGTTTGGGAAATGAGTGTCTCTCAAAAATGGTTGTCCGTAAAACGAAAGAGAGTCGCTCTGTCCGTGAAACAAAAAGTGTCCCTATTCCACGTGAACTCTAGGAAGTTTACATACATATAGCGGATTATTGTAATTCTTTCAAGTAATTTCATCCGTTAACTAATTTACAGTTTTGGACAAACACAACAAATCCTATCTTCCAAGCTAACATCCTCAAAACGCATTCGAATCGATTGCGTGCAATTTCTCCAATAACGAAGACTTTATCGCCCCTGGCTTTCATAGTTTCCAGCTATGCACGTACGTTGGAAAAACTAGTTGTGCTTGCATGGAACAACAGTGGATAAGAAATCGCGTCTATTCTGTGGATGACAATGAATTAATGCGACCGTTTTAAGAGCAATCGTTCATCCGGCGGCAATCCACACGAAACGAGTCGGTCAGTCTAAAGTTACGAATGGAAAGTTGGAACATTTCACCGTTTCGACATACATTGTTAACACTTGATTTACGTACGATCTTGTTCGATGTAATTCGGCGATTCGTTGATCGATAAAATCTCACGATAACAAGACTGTAATAATTAGAATTCTATTTGAAGACAAACGATGATCGTCTGTAAATTGCCATTCTAAATGCAATATAGCTAACGCTAGAGAATCGTTCGAAGAAGCCGCAACAGAGAAATCAGTGCTATTGTAGCGTCATCGTCGTCGGTTCGTTCAATTGCCGATGCACGGACGCAACTGCCTACACGTGCAATTCCATGAATCCCATTCGCGGCGAAAAATCTTCACGAGGTGCGCACAGGAAACAGCTCGTGCCGCGAGATTAAAGGGTGAACAAGCAACGCCGATCATATCTGGCCGCGCGTTTCATTTCACTCCTGTCTCGACCACTACATGTAACTGTAAAACCTATTCTTCTTCTCGTTAACGTCAGAGCTAACTGCAAGTATAATCCAGAAAGATCTAATTTCGTTTAGTTAATTCCTCTCTTTTTTTACAACGCTACGTTTTTATTAATCCTAAGAACTTAGGCTCTTTCTTTACGCGATTCCATCTCGTTTCTTGCCGCGTGATCAGTGATCCACGGCAACCGAGGGCAGGGCATCTATTTGTTATTTGATTTCACCAAAGAAATGTACAGATGTTTATTTATGATACGATCGCAAACAGCGCTTTTCGTATTTCTTGAATTAATTTCTAAGATTCGTGTGATTCTCCACTTTCATATTTTAATATTTTAATGTTCGACGGGAAGAAAAATAAAATTGAACTGTCTTTGATTATTAATTTGATTATTAATTTAATTATTAATTTATTTCAATTAATCACGATGCATACTTATGTCTTCGAGAAAACTTTTTTGCGAACGTCGTTGTCGCAATCTGATTATCACATTACCAGTTATAATGAGCATTTCTTTGCAGCAGACATCCCTGTAAACTAGGAAGACTAAGTAGAATAACGTGAACAAGTCGCTTGGTTCATGAAGCGAGAGACGCCGCTAACTTGCTACGGCCTCTGCTTACCATAAGAAGCATTGACCCACTCGTAAATGCTCGTTAAAGTTAAACCTTCCAACGATCTATCTTTGACTTTGACAAGCATCCTGGAGAATAAATAGGTTGCTTGCTAAATAAATCATGTCATATTCAAACGATGAGGTTCTTAAATAAGGTTAAATTATAATTATCAGTACCTATTTACAATAGTAATATACGTACGTCAAAAAACGAAGATACTGCGATAGATTCGTGGTAATTAAAGTATCTTTATTGGAATAAATAGTAACATTTGCTATTATAACATTGAATACAACGTTCTTTCGTGTAGATGTCCGAAGAAAACGTCGTTCCTACATTTTGTCTGTACCGAGGTTCCATTTATGGACTTCCTTGAAAGTCTTCAAAGTAGACTTCATCTTGTCGTGGTAGGTTTCTTCGTCGAGTTTTTCAAAGGATATATACTTCATCTTATCTTTATTGTATGATTTATGTATACGTATCGCTGTAGATCGAAGTATGTTCTACTCTATTAGTCATGTCACATTGCATCCTACTATTTTTCATCGACAATTGCACATTACACGATACTTTTTCCTAAATTATACCATGCTTTATACACGATTGCGATCGAGATCGATGATTATCAGGTGTCCAGTGAGGTTCTCTTGAATCTTCCGAGAATATAGAAAAATACACTTAAAATCTTTCTCCAGTATCGATTGGCTATTGAAAGTAATTGGCAAATCATCCGGATCAAACGACTCTATCGTTCGATACAGTGAACCTAAGATACCTCGTTCTACCTTCTTCTTCTTTTACCAATTTATCCAGAAATACGGAATTTTCTCGTTACTCCTGACATCACTTTCTTCATATACTTTTCAGGACAGAGTTTTCAAAATTATCGTTCAATCGTGGTTCCGAGTTAAGTTCAAAAATTTGATAAGGATTTTGTTTGTTGCTAGTCCTTCGATTTCATTTTATTTTTGTTCGTCGTCGTGTTCTTTTCTGTCTAAAGGAAAATGCTATCGTTTAAAACAAATATGGAGCTTGTTCTAAGAATTCCAAGAGATTTTTGCAATGTATAGAATAAATAATACATCCTCATGCAAAGTTGGAGGCCGTAAATATAATTCTAGGGCGTGGCATTGGTTGTAATACAATCGACATTACCATTTGTTCGGACACCCAATGATCTGTTACGCAGCTTCTTAGCATTTTACATAATTTATTCGACTCCTACGAGAAGAAAAAAAAAAGTCACGACTATATGACAACTACGGCACAATGCGCCACCTCGGCAAAATAATTGATGTCAAACGAGACTTAATAAATGCTCTATTTAAATGATAATATACCACTAGGAAATTTCCGTATGATCGATATTATTAACAGTATTACCTCGTAGAAAGTATTATCTCGAATACAATGACGCTGTATAGCTACTGTAGTATAGTAGATTAATAATATCGTCTGATACAAAACACTAGAATACACGCAAGTGTTACAAAAAATATTCGGATATTATTTTTTTATATTCGATGTTCGGTTTATTTTTGAAAAAATGTATACTTCCATAACGAGAGTATGGACAAGTCAAACTTCAATTATTTTAATTCCTTATTACCGGTATAGCTACATATGTATAATAGTATATTTTAGTTTATTTTAAGTATTAAGCTTTTTTATTTTATACTTTTAATCCGATTAAATTAATTTTTGAAGGTCGATATACTTTGCAACTACTATCCAATACTGGAAAATATAATAAGTTAATCTAATATCATTTATATTATAGTTATACTAAATGTAGTATAATTTATTTTAGTTTCAATGTGAGATATTAAGTATAAATTGTACGTATTTTAAGCGCAGAATAAAGTCCATATTACACTGATAGCTAAGAACAAGTCATTTTATTTCGTCATGAGCATATAGAGTGGATAATTATAAGTAAATTGAGCACCCATTAAGTAACTATTCTGATAGTTACTTGAAAAGTACAATTATTCGATATTAACACGAATTACATGATCCAGGAATACCTAATATTGCATGATTAAATGCGACTTATCTGCAAGAAAAATTGTCCTCCCTGCTCTTTCTTCGTGTTCGATGGCGTGTACAAATTTCCAAATATATCTTTCAATTTATGTTCCAAAAATAGTATCGTGGAGGATTTTAACTAATATTATGTAACTATGTTATAATTGTATGATAGATGAAAATTATCTTGTAAATCTTTCGTATTTATATCTCACGTGCGTTCAGAAGATTAGAAAACAACAATAGAGTAAAATGTACGGCACGATTAACGTGAAACACGATAACGTTATCAATTCACTAGATATCGATGCAAACGAAATATCAATACGTAAGAAGTATGCACGAGTCATTACGAAAATGTTTATCCGGCAGCGATTGTTACTGCAATCTCACCTTCACTTCGATTTCTATACTCGTATGGTGGTTTTTCTCTAGCGAATAGCACGAACATCCTCTTTATTAGCGTTTTGAAACGATCGTTGTGCAAGAACAATCCAAGCAAACTATGTAGATCGACTTATAAATCACGTGTTTCAATTGAAGACGTGTGATAAAATAAACCTTGTTATTTATTTCTTCTGATTAATTTACAGAAGATTAATTCTTTAAGACCATCGTCAAAGGAAATTCGTTAAGGAAAAGGTAGCTACTACGTTTTCACTCAAGTGCATATATCTCAGAGATCTAAAAGCAACCAGATGTCATTAGACGCTTTATTATTAGATAGAAAGTAAAAAAGCTATTTTTTTGCAAATATACAAATAAGATTGTGACTGATAAGATTAGAAAACGATGGTATGAAAAGAAAAGAGTGCATGGGGTGAGAGTTAATATATTTAGAGATAAAAAAAGGAAAAGTCTATGTTTACATTTGCGTTAAATAAAACTAAACGTTGCAGTGGTATAAATTGGCGGTAGTGAAAATAAGAAACTGAAAACCAGTTTTACTTGTACCTTATGTAAGCGAGAATAGTTCGTAGATCATAAAAATCTCAATCTGGTAATACATCCTTTGTTTTTTTATTAACAGAGGTATGGTTAAGTGTATTATCAATGGGTCATGAACTTAAGAATTTCTCGGCAAAAGTTGGTAAAATGAATTTGTCGGACGAATGTAACCAAAAATATTGAGAAGAAACAGAGCAAAATTTCTCCGCCCTACATTCTCATTACTGTAATCTGGACATTAAGCAGAGGAAATAAATAAAAAATCTGTGCTCCAAAGCATCTGCTTGAGAGCAGGTGGCTCGACACACCATGCATGTTGAGCAATTTAGTAAATAATGTAACACGTCATTTTCCACTCGTTCGCGATATATTTATTATTACTCGATTATTTTAATGATTCTTTAGTACCCTACGTTTTCCTGTGTCTTTTTATACACTATACCAATCACGAACAAAACCCTGTCTATTTTTCATTACAATGTTAAATAATAACAATTAGCCGACAATCCTCCGATGTTAATAGTAATTTTCTACGGGGATTAAGTAAGATACGGAATCCTGTTTGTAAGTAAAAGTGAAACCATCAGTTTGGCAGTTCTTATTTATCGACTTTGTTCTTACTTATTAAGGTAATTGTTAGTTCGATTCAACTATCTTTTCACTTGTTGTTTGATGGTAAAAAAGTTTTGCTCATTATTTTATTATATAGCTTTATCCAGACGTGCACAAAATACAACAAGAAATTTGATAGATGTAAATATGTGTATAATATAAAGAAATAAAATGAATTTCGTTTTATTAATATTGCTTTTACATTTTAATTTCCTCGTTTTTCATTAAAGCACAAAAGTACTTTTATTTTTTGTCCCGTGTCTCTGACATTATACGGAAGTTCCTTTGAAAATACCGATCTCGGGAAACATTAAAGTTATTCTTACGCCCTCTGTGATTTGTACTCGGCATCTTACTGAACATTGTGTCTCATGTTCTGTAATGCTAACCATTCAAAGGTTCTTTACGCCCTCTACAATTTATAACATGATACCATCGTAGATATTGGTGAAGAGAATTCTACAATACCAGTAGCCAGTAACAAATATTAAATTTTTTTAAATATAAATGAAAACTATTCATTGTGTAGTTCTCCTCTATTGCCACTGATGTATTATATTTGTCATAAATTAACAAAAAGAAAATTTAATAATTTTATTTTTACTAGGCATGTCATTTTAAATAATATAAATCATCTTAAGAGCTACTACACATGTCTTTAAAACTGTAATATGTATATATATTTCTCGTAATATAATTTTATGTATTGTAATATATGCATGTAAATATTGTCATGCATAGATATCTGAATATGACGTTGCAGTCAGAGTGTAACAAATAGCATTCTTTTTATGTGGTTGCGCAAAACCGAAGGACAGTGTTTAGCTAAAAATAGGCGCATACTGGTATCTTGTATTTCTCTCGATTAACTTATTGAATCAGCGCCAATCTTAGGTTTCCTTTTTCTCTACCGCGATTAACACTACTACCTTAAAAGATATGCAAAGTCGTAAAGATGCGCAATGTTGTACTTATTATATTTCAGGAATATTTCATTCAAAATCAAATGATCTGTCAAAAAAATTGTATAACTTATCTTGAACATCATTTCAAATGAAGCGAATGCTATATGGTTACATACCTGTCAGTGGTTCTCATTGACACCCAAAGTCGATATGTAAATCAATACGGTGAGAAAACACTAAAACGCATTATTGTGGGCAAAATATGTACATAAATATATTGTACATACATAATGTCGAAAATTTAAATATCGATCAAATCGACTCCTTATATATTTGTAGACGTAACCAATGAAATATCATTCAATTCATTGTAACTTGAAAATGGGAAAGGTAATATTATTTCGTGATTGTCTTACAATGCAACGTTGCATATATCTCAAATATTATAAAAAAATATCATGACTTATTTATTCTTGTTGCTGAATATCAATTTGTGCAGTCTATAAACTTTATGTAAACTATGAAATATATATGAAATTTTACATTTAAATAGCTGATAAATTAGTTGTCATTAAATTTTATGATACTATATCAAATTGTTATCCAATAGAGGAACATAAAATCACTACAGATTGAAGAGATCTTTAAATTAGACGGTAGACTTAAGGGTTCAGTTACTTACATATACACCACGACCGCGACTAGAAAGTGTATGTAGTAGTCACTAAAAGTCTTGGGGTAGGGCAGTGGAAATTTCCACTGTACCCGCTGAGACGGTCAATACTCTCTTCGTGCTGTAACGTGTGCTACACAAGGACCACTCGAACTAGAGGAAGTTTCAAATGAGAAGAACATAAGTACATACATGCTTGCGTATTTAGATGTCAATGATAATTATATAAAATCTAGTAGATGAATTACTCTATCTAGTTACAATATAATTACCATATTTAACCTAGAAATCTGCAAAACTTGCTATTCAGTGATTTACCACATTGTTCGTTACGTATTTCCTATCAATTAGTAATAAGTACTTTACGCCACTAAGAGAAAAGAACTATTTATTATAGATAGGACTATCCAATCGATAGTAGCACCATCTCGACGAGATATCTCGAATTGAAACGAAATGGAAATCTATAAAATTGACTAGTTATCGATATTAATTTTCACACAGAAATCGAGATCGAAACATAGAGAAACTAAACTCTATTTCCGTTGAATACTTTAATAGTCGTGTCCCTTACATCTAGAATCTACAACAAACAAATGTGATTGTAATCGTGCAATTCATTTTGTTTTCATAAATTGGTAAAAATACAGGATCTGTATTTGAATTTTTAATATATAACATTGTTGCATTTGTTCACAGGAAACATCATAAATGTGGAAATTTACTGAATGGAAAATACCACGTTGTTAATTGTGGCATAAAGGTCACGGGTTAATAAACAGGCAAGCAGGCGCCAGCTACTCCCGATCTATTAATCAATGTAATCATTCATTCTATATGCCAAGGGACAAATATATTTAAATAAATCGTTAATACTTCGGTCAGCAACATATCTGAAATGCAACAGTTCGCCAATGAGCCTTTATCTTGCCGATAGAAATAAAATTAAACTTATAAAATCGTTTAACAAAACTAACGATCAGCACGTATCTCTTTTATTAATTGCAAAATGTAACGAAATGGACGCGTGAAATGACCTGTAGATAGAAGATTTCTCTTTTTCTACATAGCACAACATTCAGCGTGTATACGTGGAGGTAAGTATGTACGTATGTAGACGTAGGTACTTGTGGCAAAGAAACGGCAGCTAGCCAACGGTCACGTGACACATTCTGAATGCAGCGAGAATCTTTAAATACCTATCTATCTATGCACAAATGCTTATATCTTCCATGAATGCAGGCAAAGAGGAAATTATTCTTTCCATTGTTGATCACGTTTAGATACGAATAACACAACCGATATTTAATACCACAATTTCCTACAATCGTTACACATGCACATACAATGGCCATATTTTGATATAGATTTCTTTATTTAGAAACAAAAAGATTGCGATGTATCTATGTAAACAATGAACATACTTAACTCAGTGTGTAACGCAATACTCCTTTATAATTATGTAGTTAGATAAAATAAATAATATTTCCTGCATAAACGAATTATGAGTATTCATGTATTAATGTATCTAGCTAATCAGCATTTTCGCATAAAATGAATGTGTTGAAAGTATGAATCAAATAAAAAAATGGAACATAAAATACAAATATTTAATTTTACTGTACATCGTTTACTGTACATCGTATGTGTGTTAAAAATTATTGTCTAAATTAATTGAGAACGAATTAAACAAATACATATTTACATCTAATAATCTAACCTATGCTATAGAGCAAATGCAAAATCAAACAATTGAATAGATCGAATGAAATTAGACCGTAAACTGTAACAATTCGTGTTATAATTAATCATCGTATACATTTTCGATAAACATTGCCGCCAACAAATTTATAATACAGGTAGATTCTAGTGAAAAACTACCGAAATGTTGTTAACAATGTATCGTATATTTTTATATATTGCCATATATGTTAAAGGTACTTACAATATTTATCAAATTTTGCGATTTTTTCACAAATGTTTAAATATATATGGTTTTGTGCACAAAGCTGCGAAAAATTCATAAGCGAACAGAAGCCACAACTATTGCGAACGAGTGCGGAAAGAACTCGAAAGTACAAGTCTGCACGATAAAACGTGCAGAAGGGTTTCTTTCCTTTCCAGCACAAAGATCACCGTGTTTTATCGTTCGAGCGACACCCTAAGTCCTCGGTCGGTAATCAACGAATACCTCAAAGTCGAAGAGTTCAAAATCATTCATAGATGTCATCAAGCTAATTGCTTTCAGCTGACAATATAATGTTATAATAGACGTCGACAATATAGTCGACTTATGATAAAAAATTAACGAAAAAAAAAAGAAACATTCAAATCCTGTGAAAACTATAAGAGAATGACCTTTAAAAATTAACAAGCGATAACGAAGCAACAGTTAGTTGTTAAATAAAATTTTAAGGTTTCTTAGAATCTTAGGACATGCACGAGACCGAAACAACAAATAATAATATTAATAACATATAGTAATAATAAGCGTTTATCTTTTCAATTTGCAGCATTTAATTTTCGTAGAATATCACTATCTATAATTAACAATTTTCTAAAGAAAAGTTTTGCTTAGAAACAGGGATTAAGTAAGACTTTATAATTACTAAAACGGCCGGATAACACGACAATGTACAAGCATATCTTCGATTAAAAAGATAATAATTAGTGAATAACAAATGTGTCAACCAATTATTCGCCATGTTCTAATAATATCTTTGTTGATATGAAATATAACTAGACATACGGAGTGTATCATCTAATACGTCTACTTTATTCGATAAAAGATATTAGCATTCGTTTGATATGGTAGTTAAATAAAATAAATGATGCAATTTGCAGGAACGTTTTTAATTAAGAACTAATCACCTATTGCAAGGACATCATTCTCTCTCTCTCTCTCTCTCTCTCTCTCTCTCTCTCTCTCTCTCTCTCCAATTAGGTATTAATATAAAAATTTAGCCTTTTTTTATCCACATATGATCGATATAAACAGACGCTAAACCATGTGATAAAAATGGACGTTTAAAACAACGTAAGCTGTTTGAAATTTATATAAATAATGACAAATGAAGACTGATCCAATATCATAGAAGGAGACTACGACGTAGTCACAGGCGCGGGCGCCAGGATGGCGCAACAACTTTGACTAAGATCGATAACATGAAAAAGAGATATATCAGTCCTATACCCTACTGTTATCTTTCATTTATGACCGTCCGTTCCAATATTTTAATAAAATGACTTCAACTGCACTCGCACTAGTCCGATCAAATAATCATCTCCATTAGAAAATTTGAAACTTCTTGTCGCGTTTCTTTGCTCAAGAGAGACGTCCTACGAGCGCTCAATCGCTCTTCCCCCAAAGAAACCTTACACTAATGACTCAAAGAGTTAAATCTGCTTAGCATGCTACAACGCGTCTTTCTTTATGTATAAATTACTCACTTTCTATAAGTTACTCCTTAGGCAAGTTTTCAAATCCTCTCTGTATTTATTAACTTTAAATGCTACAATTTTTCTCATTTTATACGGTAATATAATTATAGTTTTTCTAAATAGATATCAACGATGAAATTAGTATCGATTAAACACACGGAGTCTTATTTTTGAAGACGCGCATAAATTTTGTCAATTAGATATTTTGTATTCTAAGGAAAATAAGGAGAATGATGCATTGGTTGTCCGTTATTGTCTTTCACGGCAAATGGATTTAGCTGAAAAGAAGGCCACGACGTAGTAGGCCAACGTGGTATTGATTTCGGTCGGTCGGAGTTCTCTGCATCCGCGCTTTCAGTGTCATTTGAGTACGACGTAGAATGTAGATATATTAGAAAGGTACATCGGAAAGGAATTAAACCACGTTTCTTGTTCGATTTAATTTCAAATGAAAATGATGGGAAGATAGGCGGAAAATACGAGTGACAAGCAAGTTTCTTTCATATTGTTAATAAATAAGTTCGATGTGATCGCAATATTTCGTCGTAGTTAATATTAATCTATTACTGAATAGAGAAAAAAGAAAAAGAAGAAATGTAACGTAATCGAAAACCGATACTTGTATCAAGTATACGTCGCAAGCTATTTTTTTACCACGTACCATTCTGTATTTGTGTAGGTTTGCGTGGAGATACCATGTACGCATATGGCCATAGGAAAATACATAGTACATATATAGATATATGGAAAGTTTAAAAGTTTGAAAATCCCGCTTTATCTGTAAATCGGTAATCGACATTTAGACCAAACTTACCAGCATTTGTCAATTAACTGCGTTTCGATTAATTTCAACAGGTAAATAATTCGCTATAAATTGTAAATGATCCGTACGATTCATCATGAATGAACAGTCAGTGATCCGACAATTCTAAGAAGATGAATGGTTCGAAAACGATTTGAAACGAATGAAATGCTGCGCTCGTGCTGTGATTTTCAAGTTTTAAACGGCTACATAACTGGTCGGTAACCGGTCGATGGCAAGACCTTACACCGACATCTGTATGGAGGGTAGAAAACCGATACAGAAACATGGCTAAGACTGGTTTCCCTTGAAAAAGCGAATCGGTCTCGGCAGACGGCAGTAGGGAATTTCCCCAGCCAGATAATATTGTCCTTGTTGAGAATCCAAGATCTTGTACCAAGGTCGAGTCGATTTCGCGCGATTAAGTTGCTCCTTGTTGCTTTGTTGAATCATTTGATCGAATTATCAGTTCAGCAGAATTTTCTATGCTCGCGATCAAAAGCATTATATACGTGAAATCCCCTGATAAAATCGCGGGATTATCTTGATGATACTCGCCAATTTCACAATAGACATTAGTTGCGTCAATTATATTTATTGCATCTGAGTCCAAACTGCGTTAGGTTGTTTACGATTGACAGTCATGCTAGTTCTTAGTCATTAGAGACCATTTCATTTGTAGCAAAGTGTGGCGAACACGTGATACGCGAATGTACGACCAAATTTTTTTTTTATTATTTAATTTGTACTTTACAATTTGTCCAGCTGGACATTTGGTACATTTTTCTAGCTTAATTGCTAAATAACATATGGATGGCTATCCCCAGCGGAATACCATCTTCGAGTGCACGACCAAATTTGTCGTCCCTCAAATCTGAATCGATCCTTTAAAGCTTCCACCAAAATATTTCCCGTATACTTTTTTTAATAGTTATTGTGTAGAATTTAATAACTTTAAAAGATCCGATTTAGATTACGAAATCCACTAAATCTATCAGATTCTTTATAAAGGTATTATCCAGTTAACAGGAAGCGTATTCGTGCGCGGCGATAGAGCTGTCAACTAGCAACGTGTTGCGTTACGTACAAATTCAATCAGGGCACGTAATACAAAGCAGATGGAATTGTCACGTCAACTACGCACGTCTGTGTCATTAGTAACTACACGAGTAAAGAACCTATACATGTACAAGAATCATAATGACGATATTTTCGATTCACTGCATGTTATCTAAATACGGCTATTTCTAAATTGGCTGAATTATTTAGCAAACTGGTGCAAATTGTAATAAAGGATACGTTTTAAAACTGTTTTTCAGCGCATACAGTTTAGAGACATCTCTGAACATGGACTGTATCGATGTATGTACTGATCGCCAGTCGCAAAGATTTAAAACTTGTGGACGGAATGTCTTCATATAAATTGAAATTACTAATACGATTAATTGCAAGAAAAGCAGACCAAATTTAGCTGCACGCACGACGAAGATAAAAGCTGCATTTATCATGTTTGTTAATTACATTTGCATATGTATAACGTATATGTAGATATGTATGAAGTTGGATTAGGATAGGTCAGAGAGAGCCAACATAATGTATAAATTATACAAGAAAGTTAAGTGGACAGCTGTCTTGATATCTGACATGCGTCATAAAGAATAGCCGATTCCTCGTTCCAATGATAAATTAATCTTTAATCTTCATAAAAATGAATTTTAATGACCTCCAATACACTCTTTTAATATGGAAGGTTATATTGCCAGTAAAAGACTGCAAATATTTTGCATTACATTAATAATTGATGTAATTGATTAGCGGCGTAATCATGTCCGAATCGAGGCAAGAAACGGCGATCTAAAAAAGAAAATCGATCTTTCATAGGGCGGAATCGCTGTAGCTACATAAGTACGTGAACGTTGTCAGTGTTTAATCATAAAGATAAATGATAAGGAACTGCCGGTGCTATACGCATTGAATCTGTAACGGAAAGAGGTTGTATGTTAAAACGTTAACGTTGAAAATGAATGAGAAATAACAAACTAAATCTCTGCTTCGCTATTTTCTTTTATTTTATTCGAACTGCGCGTTACACGTTGTACTAACAATAAGCCTTGTCTTTTCGCAGTATACGTATACGAAGTATAGAACGAACGACTTGTTAGAAATTCGGGCAGAATGACAGTACGCACTGATTCGCTTTTAAACTCCTTCTATTCTTTCATCCGTAGCCTGGCTCCTTTATACATCCGATCGCTCTTATGGTGGGAGGTTTCTAGGTATTACAATATTCGCCTATAGGTATGCCAATGCTCAGGTTTATCGTGTGTATCACAACTGCATGCTTTGGCAGTGATCGTGACAGCGTGCTTGCAAAAATGTTCACGTGGGTGTCGAGACGGCGCGTCACGGCACCCCTAGGCGCCGCTCGCTGCGACGACCTACGTCGCTATTACGCCGAAAATAACAAGGTAGGCTGGTTGACATATAAGTACAGACGCTATGTCGATCGAACGTACTCACACACAATTCACGTTCACCGTGCGTGAAATCGCGAAACTCCCTCCTCCAAGATTATAATGCAATTAATTCTCAAACGGTAAAATAACCTTTTAACCCTAACGTTACTTGCATCCCTATAGACACACGTTTGTATCCAGTAATTCACAGAAATCTGTGTCAACCTCTTCGAAATTGAGCACTCTAGTCTGCTATGTGCCAACTTTACTTACCTTTCTGCTAATAATTTTGACTGTAGGTACGTATATCGCACTTATTACTGCTATATGCTTAGGTGCTAAGATTTATGTGCGATGACTAATTAAACATTGTGGGAATTAAAAAGACAGATGACGCATTGCATAACGTTTAATTTGATTTGCTATGAAAAAAAGTACATATATATACGTTGCGCGAATTAAGAGGACAGATGACGAATTGCGTAGCGTTTAATTCGATTTATTATGAAAAAAGTATATATATATACATTAGTACATCGAAGCGATATTTTGTTGATGTATTATAGTGCAGTGCCGTTTATCGGTAAACGATCGTTACTATTAATAACAAAAGGTATTCGTCTGTGTTATTATACTAACTATATCGATAAGTTCAGAAACGAGTCGTGCCGTTTTAGTAGGTACAAATGATACTTCCTCGTCGCGATAAATAGCGAAACGCCGGGGAAGTTTTCCGATAACCTGAAGTACTTAGAATATATATAGTTTGATTTAACAATGTTACGAATTGTAAGAGGATGACAAATAGCGACGTTTCAATGCGAGAAAAAAATTAAAAAAAATTTTTTTTTATTTGGATGTATTTTATAATCAATTCTCATTGATAATTATAAGTAAATTATTTTGGCGTGGTACTATAACGTGAATAATATGTGATTATCGTATGTTTGATTCTAGCTGAATCTAATGTTTAAATCTAGAGGGTAATGTCCTTTTAGCCTGCGGATCTGATCCGTCGTGTCAAGTAATTAACTATTACTGAATTTGGATATTTCTTCTGTAACTGTAGGTATCTTAAGGTCGCGATGTATTGTTTCATTGGTAACATACCAAGGTACATCTGTTAAGGATCTTAGAGTTTTTGATTGGAATCGTTGAAGAATTTCTATGTTGGAATTACTCGCTGTCCCCCATAATTGGATCCCATAGATCCAAACAGGTTTTAGTGTGGCTTTATATATATATATATTTTTTTTTTTATTTGGAAGAATTTTACAATCAATTCTCATTGAGAATTATATGTAAATTACTCTGGCATGGTGGCTTTATGTAGCATTATTTTACTCTGCACGCTTAAATTGGAACGTCTGCCAATGAACCAGTAGATTTTTTTTACTTTTAATTTAAGTTGTTTGGACTTATCTACGATGTGTCGTAAAGAAAAAAAAAAAAAAAGAAAAAATTAGCCTTCAGTTCAGTCTTGGTATCAACAGTGGAAAGTTTCTGCTCCCTTCTCCAACGTGATCCATAATGGAAAGCTATATTTTCTTTGTCGCTGTAAACTATTGTGGTATTGTAGTCAGACTGCCTAAGAAATATCGGGTGAACTATACACAATGTTGCGAGAAAGCCATCAATGTATTCTCGGTCCTTCGGTCGAATAGCTACGTGGAAAAAGGGTCTACTGACTGTGAACACGGACGGTTGCGGAACACCTACGTGGTAGGGCTATGAGAAACGACAAAGGGATGCTTAAGGGAGAGTCAAGTTGTGAAGAGTCGAGTTGTGAGGAGTCGAGAGTTGAATCGAGAGAGAATTTCTGAGTTATGAGTCGTAAACTATTAGTTATGAGTTGTGAATTATTCATTTAGTATTCTCTATTGCACATTACTGTATTTAATTCACGTTAAATAATCATCGTTTCCTGCTTAATTCCTTGTAAATAGATTCATCTATCAATAAACTTATCATATTTTTTTTTTTTATAGTTTATTTTGGTTTTTACAATTTGTCCTGAAGGACATTTGGTAAAGTGTTATATCTCATTTGTAATAAAAAAATAAAATAAAAATAAATATAGCATGTGAGTGGCTACCCCCAGCGGGGTGCCAACTTCCTGTTTTCTAAGTTATATCTTTTATTTTATCATATAGGATAGAAATCATTAGAAACCCTAATTTCTAATATTTCTGAACAAATAAATCCTATACTATTGTAATCTGAATCGCGTAATGTTACCAGAATACAATATAATATACGAAACATATTGATAGAATGTCGAATTAAGATATTTACACTAGAAGTTTCTTGCTCGATCGAGAAGAAGGATTTCTTTAAACTTAAGCATAAAATCGATACTTGTAAATATATACGTGTAAAGCTTAGTCCAAACTGACAGACAATTGTTAGCAGCCAATCAGTGGAATAATGTCGGCGGAAAATCTGCGGAGAAACGAACGTATGTACATTCTGTAGATTGTCTGTAGACAATCGCCTATCAATCTGGATTAGGTTTAAGAGGACCTTGCAACGCTTCGGCAACTTCTTAAAACAGGTTTTTATTTGCTTCCTTATCTCGTGAATGATTGTACGATTAATCACAAAGCAATTCCCGATCGATCGGATTGGAAATTCGTGCAAATCTATCGTATGACGGTTACTCGGAAGAACGCGAGGTCTAGGAATCAGTTAATCAGAGAAACGCAAGGTTTAAGAAACAATTATCCAAACGATATCGCGTTATCTTGTCTTTCTTTAACGATCAATTATTTCGAGCGTTCATGCTCTCACGTATGTAGATAACGAGTTGAAAAGATTAAGCAGAAGGAAAACCATAAGAAAAAAACAATTTTTGCTGCGAGTAAAGTTTGAAAAAGTATAATTTTCTTGAGCCGATGACCTGGCTTGATCGCGTGAGACTTCTCGTGTGCGAAGAGAAGTCGATCGTGGTTCATGAATTTCCCAGCCATGTTGCATGTTAACGAATCAACGTGAGAGGAGTTGCGTTCTAAGAATAATTCGCAACGAGTTAGAAATAGTATCGCCGTACAAACGTATTGATCGGCGACCCTATTCCGTACCAGCCAGAAAGTCCATCGACCTGAATTCTTTTCCGAACCGCGTTCTACCTGTGCTTCTGAACTCGTCAACCGCATTCGGAGTTCAACGAGTTCTTCCACCATGGTCGTTTCGGAACAGTGCGGTGCGACGCGGCGTGCCGTCGATCGTTCTACAAATAGCAAGGTCCCGAGCTTCGCCTCCCTAAATAGATCGCATTTAAAGCAAAGTCGTTTGTATGCAAAGCGACTCGGTTAAATACTGTTGAATCGAGATCGTTTACGCGTCGAACCTACCTTTTCATCGCAATCGCATCAATAGGATTTCATCAGCAGCATGACTTGTTGACTGTTCGCGGAGAGACACGAAGAAGCGCGCCAACGAGGGTCGTAAATTCTCGTTACGATTTGATAATCGACGCCACGAAATGATTGATCTCTTATTTCGGTTAGGATAATAGAGGTGGTTGAATTGATGCTAATACCTAGTTAATAACTTAAAACATGCACTTTATTTTTAACAACTTCGAATACGACAAGTCTGCGAATGTATCGCGTGTACAAAGATTTCATCGCAAGTTAAAATATTGACGAGTCGAAAAACGTAAAGCAACTCAAACTTCTGCGCGGAGGAAAACTGGCGGTAGGTATGTCTAAGGACACGAGATAAGCGCATTCGTTGATGGCAATGTTTCGTTCGGAAAGTAAGGGCGACGGATATCGCTGCTACCTGACTAAACTACAAAGTTGTGGGAGAGGAAGGATGCTAGCTGCCCCTGAGAGAAAGTTGCTAACGGGAGGCATCTACATGAGAAAAACCACATTTCCCGTACCTTCCCGTTCTAAAGGACCTGAACACAAAATGTTAAGATTTATGGTGGGTCCCTAAGCTTATTGAGTGTATGGTGCAGTAATGATGTTCAAACATCAGGTGATCATTTTGCCCGAGGCTTGGAATCCGTTTTGTGTATCAGGTCATGGGACGTAAAAATGACTCTTCGGCCAAGAACAAGGTGCTAGTAATTGTCCCATGTACCTGTCCATCCCTTTAAAGTAAAATACTAAGTAAATTATTTTGGTGTGCTATTGTAACTTGGATTATAAGAGTTTATGGTATGTTTCTTTCTAGTTGAATCTTATGCTTCAATCTAAAAGGTATTGTCTTTTTAGTCTGAAGATCTTTTGGTGGTTGTTAACTCTTATATTATATCTGTTTCTGAACTTGAATATTTCTTCTTTAACTGTGAGTATCTTAAGGGCGGGATGTATTGTTTCGTTGGTAACATACCAAGTTGCATCTATTAAGGATCCCAGAGTTTTTGATTGGAATCGTTGGAGAATTTCTATGTTGGTATCCATCCTGAAGCGCATTATATGTAAGGTTGCGAGTCGAGAAATCGTTATTTAACCTATGCGAATGATAGGAATCGCTTTGATCGGGAATGAAGAAACAGAGAGGGGAGAATGGAATGAAATATAGTTGGTCGATAGACGTTGGATGCGAGCTTCCTAAGCTGTCCAGCTGAATGAGCCCACAACATGTACATACTTACTTATACGTTGCCAATGGGAATGAGACGAGATAATGCGCGATGGGTGTCATCCGGTCACTACCTACACGCTGCTTAACTTCCTTCCTGCATCTCTGTACTCGACGTTCTTGTCCAAATCCTCTAGTTTCTAGTTATTCCTAGATAGAATTGCATTTTCTAAATATGAAAGAAACCGAAACGGAGTTGATCGTGTCATGCGGCAAATTGCAGTCATAAATGGAACAAAAGCATTGAACTACTATACACGTGACATTGTTTTCCACGTGTTTCGTGCGTAGTTACGCCAAGTATTTTTTTGTTGCGCTGGTACAATTTTCGCGCTAATAAACCAAACAGTGACATACCATCGTACGCGGCGGCTCCTCACGCTGTGGAAATTTCCATTCGTGAAAACCAGTGGCGTAGTCAACCGCTTATTCCGCACTGAAACTTCTTCCACTTGCATTCAACTCCCGCACTCATATTTCGACATATCCAAAATGTTTGGTGTCCAGCCTGCATACAAATGCCAATCGTAGGTAACTTCGATTCATTCGTAGGTAAATTCGAATCATTCTCCATGTCTCCATTATCTATTATTTCAATTATTTTATCGAGAATGATAGCCATAAATCACGCGTTGATAAATTAATACTTTTTTCATCGCATGGTAATCTATTTTTTCGTTTCTACATTAGTACGTGGAAGATAACGAGAATATCCATGTATTGCAACATCGTGATCCAATGATTCCAATAACTTTGACATAGCGGATATGTAAAAATTATCAACTACGGTCATTTCGATAATAATTGTTTTTAGCTTCACTAGTTAGTTTTTTTTTAACGTCGTTCTTTACTCTTGACCTCGTTAAACTTATTTAGAAATATCAGTTGATCGAAACACGAGTTTCATTTTATATTTACTAGAATTAAGGCATAAAAGATATAACTTAAAAAAAACGAAGCTGGCACCCCGCTGGGGGTAGCCACCCACATGCTATATTTATTTTTATTTCATTTTTTTTTTTCACCAATAAGATATAATACTTTACCAAATGTCCATAAGGACAAATTGTAAAAAACCAAAATAAAATAAAAAAATAAAAAAAAAAAAACTAGAATTAAGTTGCCTTCAAATTTAAGTATAAAGCATATAAAACATCAATCCCAATATTACAGCGAACTATGCTAAACACCAGATGGTTTCAACGATTTTCTGTGAATTTCAGTTGCGCAATGTCGATCGTGCGTTATCTCATTTTAAATTTTTGATAAAAACAGGCTAAACGGTATAAGAATTTTGACAATGCAAACCTCGCTGAAATTTTCTACGTTCGATTCATTGTTATTCACGTATTACGTCAAAGTAACGATTGCAAGCGTCTACGATGACGTTAGTTGCCGCAGAATAAACTAAAAATACGACTATTTCCTCTAGGCTTTTTCAAATAATATCACAAAAAGAACGAGTTTGTCGCAATTATTAAACGAAATTCGTGGAAAATCTGCAGGCAATTCTTACAAGCGGCTTGTGTACGATTGAGTTACATTCACACAGTGTTATTTTAACGCGAAATATCATTTTAGTTAAATTTTATTTTTGAGAACTTCAAGTATATCTATCTAACGATCTGACTGCTGCCTTTTTGTACATTCAAATTAAACGTTCAAACGAACAAAGTATGTACACAGTTATGCTATCATTAACGATATTAATAGCCGCATAAACGAAAAAACTTAGCGTAAAGGTCGATTGCAATCGAAAAATCAACATACTCACGCGACGTTTATGTAAATGTGTTACAGATACGGCAAAGGTGGTTCTATTTAAGGTATAACGAACTCTAAGAACGTCCTTTTGGTACTATTTCAGTTAAGACGATATATTGATTAGTTTACCAACACAATGCATTTAGATACCAACCAGTAACACGAATTTAGATTTATATCGCATGCGATGATTTCTCGAGAACGAACGATTTATTTCACAATATACATACTTCAGCCTATAGGTGCCATCTGCAACAGGCGGTTACGTCGACAATTCCGTGTTTCAAATTTTCCTCGATTATACGTTTACCTTACCTTATTTTCGATGCTGAAAATCGTTCAACGACAAAACTTTGATTGCAAATTAGGTTTTGACAAGTTTGTCAAATCAATCTTAAATCTCAATATCGTTCTTATATCTGCCATATTTTTCAGATCGAATGCTCGATGGCTGATACAATCGATTTGTCGTTCGTCGATCGTATCGATGCGATCGTTTCTATTCTTATCGATAATATTGGTAAATCATACTTGAACAATTCTATATAATCATGAGTCATAACGATTGCTCATTCGTAACTCGAATATCAAATACTATTTTGCACGTGTCATCGTCGTATTAAGCAACTAATTGTCGTCATATTGAAATTGTTGCATGACTCAGTACGAAAAAATTACGCGAACATCCTAAGAAGCTGTGGGAAAACTTTTGTTGTCACAGGTCTTTGAAAAAAATACTTTAGGAAATTAAGAAATACTCTGTTAATACTTTGAAACTCATTTATTGAACATGACATAAAAATCACGATATATGATAATGATGAACCGAGTCTATTGTAAGCTTTCAAACTTTAGATATATTATTCATCTTGAATGTTCGCCTGTAATATCTTACTCGAATGTCTTAACAAACGCTAACGGACTCGTTATTTTATACATGTATAATTATATTCATGGAATGTGCACCCGTCATTTCGCTTTCTTTTCCATTTTGTACGTCCATGTACGTACATACGTCCAGAAAAGAAAAATAGGAAAAGAAAAAAAGAAAAGATCGATAACAGGTTTTGACAAAAAATTCCAAATGTTCGCTTAGTATCGTATATTTTGTCATTTCTTCTTTTTTCAATTTTTAAATTTTGAGAAATTAAGAAGCTCGATGATGTACCCGACATTTCATTCTTGATGAAGTTACGTTGAAGAACGAGCGTTACGGGTTTTTCAATAACAAAAGCTGCTGTTTTATAAAAAGAAAAAAAATAAATACATAACATAAGATCGAAAAATAGCGAGAGATGATAGAGGTTTGTGGTGGCAGAAACGAACAGGTTGCCGCGGAAAAAGCAACAGCCGCTCGTGAAGTCTATCATGTATGTATATAGATGCTATATTTTTATGCGATCCTGGGGATTTTGGCAGTGACATTCAATCGTCATGGTTGAGGAGAAAGTCATTGAGAGATCAACGATACTATGTATACCGACGAATAATGTCGTTTTGAATCGCGAAAGCTACAATTCTACTTCTGCATTGCAAAAATATTAGACAAAATATGAAACGGCGAGCATACTCTACTTATAATACGAAAGCGTTATTCAGGCCGTTTTACAAATACGCGAAGTACCTATACGTTTTAACATAAAGCCCACCACGCATATCTCTAAACGCGATAGAAATTATTTTCTGATATTCACGTTCGATTCTATCGCTCAATCCAAGCCGAAACTATCAATTTGTACTTTCGTATGAAATTGTTCGTGACCGTTTCCCCATGACTCGTACTCCCATCTCCTCAGCCACGCGCTAAAAATCAGCTCAAAATGTCCCGAGTGAGGTATAACGAATAACCATAACGTAGTTGCAATAGTTATACAAAAAATAGTCAAATTGTCGAATAATGTATATGTATATATGCACACAACAGGCGCGCGGCGAGCGCGTGTGCGTGTGTCGATGTATACGTATGTACATATTCAAATATATATAAATATATTTGTATATATTCATATAGCTTTATAGTTGCGCGAACATTGTGACCGTAGAATGAAAGTGGATCGAGCTGAAACAGATAAACTATAAGATACGTACAGCTGAGTGTTTTATAAATCGAATTGAAAAATAACAAATGTTATGTAAATATTTCGAATCAACGCGAAAAATATTATATACAAAAAGATAGGAGGTCAAAGCTTCCAATCCACGTTTACTCCGCGGTCCGAGGCCGCCGTAATAAATAGATCGTATTATCTCGTCAATCTCTAAACTCTAATAACACCATTGTTCCTAATCAGTACAAATCAATCAACGAAATGGTGGAACGAAATTTCGCCAAGGTTCGTGCAACGTTCTCGATCCTTCGCGCGTCCCAACACTTCGTCAAGCACCACGTTTTAACATCAGATCGGTAATTCTATTGTTTTTCTGTTCTCTAAAGCAGTCTTACATATAACGGCAATTTTTCTGAATCAGTCCTTTCATTCTTATCGAATCTGGTCTTTTCCTTCGTTCGTTCTTTCTTTCTTTCCTCGTTCACCTAGTATTTTCACTGAAAAGAAGAAGGAACAAAGAAAAAAAAAAAAAAAAAAAAAAGAAAAAGAAAAAAGAAAAGGAAACAAAGAGAAGAAAAATTGTCGAATGATCATTTCGAAAATTAGGCGAGGTGTTTCACACAGCAAATTTGATAATCTTTTAGAATTTAACGTTGAACGATATCTATTTAGAAAATAAATTATCCCGAAAACGTGTTCGATCGAAAATTAAGGAAAAATCGTTTGATCCTTCGTTCGGATCAACATTGTTATTGAACGAAGAAAGAACTCGTCGCTGTTCCTATCAAAGGACGCGCATTGATTGACGGAGAATCGAAGCGTTCGTACGAATTTTCGTAGTAACAATAACATTTCCCCAACTTCTACCTCCATTTTTTTATTTTTTTGTTTTTCTTTTATATGATTGTTGCAAAATAATTCTACCTTATAGCTTACGGTATCACAGAGTTACACGCGGTATCATATAATTGCTCCCACTTCGTAATTTCGCAAAACGATAAGGAAAGCGCGTGATCATCTTATTCGAAAAATTGAAAATTGTGGTAATATATAGATGGACGCAGACGATGTCACCGTATTACACATATAAAAAACAAAGTTCTCTTTATCTTACACGTAATTAAATACTGTTCAATTATTATGAAACGGAACGATACGTTACTGTAACTTCGCTTGAATTATATCGTCGTTAAAGTTCTGTCTGAACTTTCATTTTTTTTTGAGAAACAGCAGGACGTTTCAATCATACCGTTCTTTGGTTTTCAATACCTTCCATCGCTTATGAAACGATCGAATAAAAGCAAAGGGAAAGAGGAGAAGGATAGGAAAAAACGTGAATTTAGTATTTGTAGAATTGCACATAAAAGTATCTCTACGATTTCATTCGATGTCTTGGAAAGACGTCGTTCTGCGTCCAATTTTCGAGGACACTTTCTTTTCTATATTCCAGAATTATTCAAACAGATTGCTCAACATATAACAAATAACAGGCTTGACCATTTATCTCGACGCAACTAATATATCATTATACTATAAAGAAATTTAACAAACGCTTCGTAACGACTAATCAAAACAGCAAAATCCAGTACCTCGGGCGCGGGACAAAGGAAAACCGCTATGATACACTTGGATACATACTGCGAGGATTCTTTAAAAAATGTATCTTTTTTGCGATATAAACTAGCAAATAAGTCTCGTATGTAATGCAAATACGTTTACCTCGAAACGATACTGCAGGGACTTTAATCTACAAAAAAATCAATAACGGATCAACCGGGAAGAAAGTTTGAAAGAAGCAATTTTCATGCGGGACCAGCGTTTTATAAATAAAAAAAAAAATATATTTGTGCATCGTTTCAAAGACAAAGTATTTGCTCGCGTGTTTGCTAAATTTTATGCGAGACGAAGTTTAACGAAAGCGTCAAATAAATATTTACGCATATAAGTACAGTTAATGTCGCTCGAACGATAGTGTATATATATATATATACACATATATGATTAAAATAAGTAAGTCTTTTCTTAGGCTCCGTTCTCTCACTAGCTCACCTATATTGTACGTGTATATAATGCGCATTCGTATACCCTTTTGCAGTTTTCGCATATACGCACGCACATTCCCTTTGGAGGCAGCAAGTAATCTTAACGATGAAAACAAGCGTTTCCGGTTGTCGTATGCGAGAACCTCTACGGGAACTCCTTTGACTCGGACGCGACTTACGCCACGTCATAGTCACCCCATTTCTCTGCTTGCCCTAATATTTTAAAAACATATTTACCACAGTTACCATTTGATTGGCTAGACGTTACACGAATGATAAAAGGAAAGTAAGAAACTTGTAAGTAAATTCCAAAGAAATAGGAAGAAGCTCGAACGAAATACAACTTTGTTTTAGCTACGTCTTTAATAGAAAGAGAGGAAGACAAAGAGAGAAAGAAAGAAAATAGAGGAAGGAGAAAGAGAGAGAGAGAGAGAGAGAGAGAGAGAGAGAGAGAGAGAGAAGGAACAGAGCGTGAACAATTTTGGTAATTTTAGTAAGAAGCGAAGGTCGTGTAACGCTTGAGCTGTTTCTGAGATTTTATACGCGCAATAATATATGTACAATGAAGGAACTAGCTTTTAGGTCTGGACATTAAGATCCTATACCGACCCCGACTGGCCACGAACTATGCAATTATACGCGTACGAAACGAACGCGAAATGAACGCGAAATGAATGCGAAATAAACGCAGTCCAACGTACGCGCCAACGTAGATAACGTCGATAACGACGTATTCCATCGTGATTATGTACCTCTTTCTCACTGGATCCTTCTTGTTGCTCGTTCCCGGTGCTTGCGGTCCTTCGCTCCTTCTTGTTCGACGCCACTGTTGCAAGAACCGAACATTATCGTTGTCACTGGCAATCGAATCGCGGGAAACTATTTCTTCTTGTTGTTCGTCCGATTCTATTCCCGTTGCTGTCGTCTCCTTTGGTGCTGTCGTACTGTTTTACCACGCCGAAGGCGGCGGATCCGGACAGGATCGTACCACCCCCTCGTGGATCGTTGCGGACGTGGTAACGGGTGCAGAGGTACGTCGGATCTCGATCGGTTTCGAGCCGGAAATCGGTGGCCGGCCCAAAACCGCCTGATTGTTTCACGACAAGTTTCGCTGATCTTCAGCGGTATCGTCAGCCTTTTTCAACGACCTTTTCAACTTGTCCACCAGCCGATTGTGGAACTTGTTCAGAGAATTAGAGCTGCCGGTTTTCGGCGGAGACGAGCCGGTACTCTTGCTTGGACTTTGCAACGAGCTTTGAGACGCCCTCGAGGACGTTCTCGAGAAATGCCGAGAAGTAAGGGGCACGGAACGGTGAGCCGGCGATGTCAGAAAGTCTGACCCTGGCGAGGTAGACAACGATGGACCCTCGGATTTTGAACATTCCGAAACCTGCGAACAAAACGAATCGTTTCTTAATTCTTTACTTAGTTCTCACGGAAATCGTTAAAAATGTATCGATCGGATGATATCGATTCGAAACGCGCGCCAATTCCATTGCATACCTACTACTTTCACTTTCTATCTGGTCCTATCTTCTGCGGTCGACTCGGTTCACAAGATTCTTATATTCTACACTATACTTTGCAATTTCACGCTACGCGTATACGCTTTCGAATTTTCCGAAACAAAAACAGCGGAGAAATTTACCCAGTAATCTTCTCGAAAGCGCGTGTTTCCTGATGGAAAGTCCTCGTTGATAATCTCGCGTTTGAAAAGTTCGAGGATGAAAACTGGATCGAGAAACTCAAAGAGTAGCTACGAGAATTCGACGATACCGGTAGGAATACGGGACGAGTAACCACAAGTAGATATTTAAGTAGGTAGATAGAATCGTAGAGGCAACATGTACCGATTGTCGCCCTACTAGATGTAACATGGCAAACGATCGACGTATTGTTTCCGCCGTGTACTTAGCGGAGTGAATTTAGCGTTGCATTGCTTTGCAGACAAGGCCGAATGCCCTCGATGCAACGTTACGATGGAACAGTGGTTCGCAATCGAGCACGCCGTATCGAGTAATCGATGTTGCACGTGCGCACGTGCGCCACAACCTCGGACACGACGAATTTCTCGCCGCAGATTCACGTACATCGGTTACGCGCAATTACGTAATTTCTTATCACGAGAGTAACTGGTTCGATTCTTGGCTTCGCGCGTGGCTCTACGACCGATACGAATTAGCGTCCGATCAAACGGTCCTTGCTATCTGCAAGACGCCGACACATGGTCAGCTGAGTTTCGTAGATTCAAATATTTCGAAAGTTTTACGAAATTCACTACAACGTCGTGTAAATCGAAAGTTAACACGGGTCGTTGAAACTCGGCTAAATGCTCGATCGAGTCCAACATACATACACACGTAATTATCGGTTAACGCGTTCACAGTCCCATGCGATTTATGGCAAGGCCTCACGCTTACGTTTCTCGAACTTTGCCCGACCACAACGACGACTACGACGATATCGCGGCGATTCAAAACGACACATACCGGCGAAACACGAATACGTTTTTAAACGAAAAGATTTTGGTTCGAAGGAACGTTAATCGATGGTATGAAGTTTAGAAGGATATAAAGCGATAAAGATAAGACCGGCGATGAAACGTGAACAGAATTTTGCCTTTGACGCCGGAAGTATAGCTAAATAGCCTTATCGATGATAGATCGAGTTGTGATTTCGCGATGCGATCAAAGCGATACTATCGGAAAGATTATCGCACGCGATGCGTTACGAAATTAGGAACAAACGTTGCGCAACCATGTATCACGCCGTAGCAAAGATATGCCTACGAATATCGCGTCGCGAACGTGCGGAAAAAACTATTTTCTCACGAAAAAAATGCACAAGCAAGCGTGTTTTCCGTTCTGTTTTCTTCGTCAGCATTACCAGACTGCCGACAATGCGACTACCCCGCGCACAAAGTGTAAGTACGTATGCGCCACAATAAACACCGGAATGTTTCGTATCCGTCGTCGAGTCACTTTCGTCGCGCGTAATCGACCATTCGCTGCCTGACCGTGAAATTATTTCCGACCGCCGCTGTACGTATTTACGTATCTATATGGCACGCTTGAGAAATATTCGTGATCGAAATTCGTGCGATCTATGAAATGCATTTCGGATACGGCACGCGTTAACAACGTGCTTGAGTTAACAACGATATTCCCGAGTCTTTGAATATCGTTTCCACGCGATATCGCTATCTGACGGAAATTTTTTTTCCGCAAACCAAAAAAACGCGAGGAATGCTCGAAACTTACCGTAACGATATGGAAAATCGAATATACGAACAAAATTTCGCGCCAACTTTAAGTTACCGGAACGCGCAACTCGGTCCGTTTGTTTCGATTCTGTAGGTTCGGTTTCAGGCGGATTTGTAACAGATAAACCACTCACCTTTCTACTGCGACAGGCCTGAGGATTGGAACACTCGGAAGATCGACGACTGCGGTTGGTCTTGTAAATGTCCCACTCGTTTTTCATAACGGGCATCATAAACGCCATCTCGATAGCCGGCACTCGTGACCGAGCACACACTCTCTTTCTCTCTATTCCGCGGCAAGTTGCCTTCCTTTTCTTTCACCTAGCACTATACCTAGCCGTCGTCTTTCTCGCTCCGTTTTTCTGGAAAGTTCAAACCAGACGGTTCCTGGCGTTGCTAAATGTCGATAGTTTTTCCAAGAGATTCCGTTGAACCACTGCGTGCTCTGCCTTCACCAGATTGACAAGACAGTTTCTCTTTGTAGCGGGAATTGACGAGTCAGTTTTCGGAACGCGTGTGCAAATTTTTTCGTTCTTTTCACGAAACGTTTATCGCGATTGGAATCCGCTTTTTCGTTTAGGTTTTTCGTCTGGAAATCGGGACGATCCGAAAATCGCGCAGTGTTCGTTTCGATCAGACTCGAATAGAGCGAATAGACGCCGTCGTCGACGACAACAATGACTCGTCACTGAGGTTGTTGTGGCTGCTGGTATCGCTGCCAACTGATCCTCCCAATCGCTGTTGCTACTGTTTCGACTGGAAAACTGCATACACGTCGTACGCTTTCACGGATAGCTGGTCGTTTTTTACGGTAGTTCGGCGTGCTGCCTTTTCAACAACGTTCTCGATCACGCGCGTCCGGTCGATGCGGTAGTCTGCTACGGAATGAGCACGCTGCTGCTCGTGTAGGTAGGTGTAAAAGGTCGCCATGGTGGGGATCAGCGGCCGATCCTATTGGTCTATTCTGAGGCGGGACTCCTACGTCACGGGTTACCATTGATTTTCCAATGTTGATACACACGGCAGCATGACGTCCCGGATTGATTTTCTGGCAGGGGTTCCTGCTGGATCGCACGTATACGTTGCCCCGATCCCGGTATATAACTACGTCAACGCATAGGAATGTCTCTTTCCCTCCAAAAAGGATTCGCTTCAACCTAACGAGCGCCCAGCTTCCTCTCTGGCCTGTCCTCGACCCTTTCGCTTCTTCCTGCAAAAATCTGTTTTCTTCCGCTCTCTCAAGGTCGCCTTACGGCAAATCGCATCGCGTTCAAACGCAGATACTAAATACGTAAGTACACGTGCGATGCACGTTCGTCCATCGCGATCCGCTTCTCTTTCGCGATATAATTAGGAATTGCCAGCTTCTATTTTTGAGCTATTATATCCTTCGAAACTTTTCATTTGATACGGAATACTACTAGCCGTTAGCGCTGGCGCTGACGCTGGCGCTCGGAAACCTTGAGACGTAATTTCATCCTAGTAGCGAAATGACGTACAACAAACCGCTAATAATCGTTTAACGCTAATAATTGGCTGACACATAGTGATGCAATATTAAAATAAATTGCGCGGTACGCGATAGGTATATATTAGAAAACCAATTCTACCCAATTTGCGATCATTTTTTACCGATCGATCGGTGCGCGATGATGCATGACAAATGTATCACGCGATCGAACTAGAAAAATGTATTTTATGCTGGTAAATTGCATGTAAAATTGACAGAAATACGTTTAATATCTTGATCAACGGTTGATATTGAGTGCACTTATCTACGGTCGGTATCGTATCATCCGTTGGTCACTAGACGTAACAGTTAAAATAATGGTAACTTATCGCAACAAGCTTTTCCAATGTTTAGCATTATTTCCACGATTTCGGACTTTTATTGAACTAAGAAACAATAGAATAACGAAAATATAAACTGTAATAATAGAAATATCTATTTAGATATCGCATATATAGTCAACAATTTGCAAATGCGATCTCGTTTGTCAGTAATTTGATCCAACGTGTTACGTAACGACCTGAATTTCTACATTTTTGAAACTACGACGACTCCGACAGTTATAAATAACACAGAGATGTAAAATGATCATGCATTGTCATTTTTGTAAAAAGTAAATTTATTTTGTTTGCAAAGGTACAGGGATCTTGGTTTAAATAAACGCAATTCGTTTGTTTCGTGCTGTCGTTGAGTGACCGAAAGAAAGTATAGGTACGCGATATATTCGGCAACTATGCTGCTTCCGTTTGTCTCTATAAAAGACAACAGGACTGTCTTTGTTCTAACATTTTGTAAATTCTTCTTCTTTCCTTAACTATAAGTAGATAGTACGTAGCTTTGCGTTCGTGCATCGGACAATAAAGGAACTGTAAGACCTGGCTTATTGTTAGTTTCAACATAATCGTCGATACTATTACAACGATACTACGGTAAAAAACACTGTTTTTTTTTTATTATCCCTTGGAAATTCATTCAAGTAACATCATCGAGAAAACTTTCGCGGATAGATACTTTGAGGACTCGTGTAATCTTGTACTTGCAGTGTTAGTATCGTCGCGATCAGACCTTCGGAAGCTCTCAGACAAGTAGCATCGCTTTCTCACTCGGTACTCAGAAAGTAAGCAAATTCTATATTATCATATTACGATAAAATAGTTATGTTTTTTTCTTTCCTTCGTATGCATATTACAAAAGAAGCGTTTACCAACAGATACGTTTCGTACGGCGTGTTATAATCGCTTTAATCGCCAAAATGTTACGAGTTTGTTCTTTTTCAACGTTATACTTCTTCGTCGTGGCTAAATAATATTTTATTATATTGCACGATCACAATATCGTTACTCCGTAAAATCGCTACGTTCTTTTTTTTCAATGAAAATACATCTTCGAATATTATCTTATCATTTAACGACAGTGATATGAAGATACCATTTTCTGTCAGTTCTCGTGGATCTTTCATAAAACATAAAAACTAGGGGGCGTATCTTTGGCACGGTTAAGAGGTATTTGCAATTGTTTTCCGAAACACCTTTCCGTTCGCACAGTTCGGTGATCTATAAGCTAGTACGCAAGAAGCACCAAATTACAAATACTTGAGACGGATTCGTTTAGGGCCACCTGGCTCTTCCTCTATACGCGTAACATTCCAGTCTCTCTCTGTGCAAATATATATATCTCGTCTACGTTTAGTGTACAGTTACGACTTACACGCTAGCCAATACTATATTAATATCTCTTTTTTGGCACAGACTTGACAATCACACCGATCACAAACATTGAAAGTACTGTAACTTTGAATAAATAACTTTGCGTTTCTTAGATACCGTTGAATATTCAACAGGATAATTCTCGAATATCCAATCGTTTAATGCCAAGTCGGATGATTCCAAGTCATTGTTAGTTTAAGTACTTGAGCTATTTATATACACGATGCGCATAAAAATAATATATTTCCGTATTGAACACTCTTTAAAATGGCATTATTTCCTTAATAATTCACTGTGAGAAATGAATTTCATATTTAATTCTCGAATCATACCGATGGATAATCGTTCTGTATCTCAGTTTCCTTATTTCTGTTAAATGCCCCGTGTACCTTTAACCCTTTGCACTCTGAATTTTATTTCAACTTCGTTACCAGCAGCTGGTAACGCTTTCAAGTGTTTTATTTGAAATTTACTTTAAGTAAAAAATAAGACAATTGAAATAAATAAAGGAAGAAAGAAATTCAAATAAATACCACTTTTATTCACACTATTGCTGTATTTTGTAATTTTTAAGTGTATGATATATCTTGAAACAATTTCCAGCATGCAAACGTGCTTTTATTTCTCACGTTTCGTAAAAAAATGTGGACACGGAAGAATGTTGAGCGAGACTCGACAAAGGAGCTCCTGAGATAAAAATTGATGTGCAAAGGGTTAATTAATAATTTTACGAAAAATTTCTGCTTTTCCTCCGGAATATTGCAATGTCAATGAGGCGTAAAACGATTACAAGTAGCATTGCACGGCAGAACTTACAAAATAACTATACACTATCCTTTATGCATAACGTTACGAGTCACATGTTGGCAGGACTGTTAACGAGAAAATATTGCATTTAGGTAACTTGTACATGTTGCACCTTAGAAAAATATGTCAAACAATTCGAATAAAAATATCACAACGATATTTCTCCTTTAAACTAACAAATATTCGAACAAACGAATAAACAAAACAGATAAATAAAGGATATATCGGGTTGGCAACTAAGTGATTGCGGATTCTGTAAATGTCACCTAATGGCAAAATCCGCAATCACTTAGTTGCCAAGCCGATGCAAATAAATAAATAAATAAATAATCGAACAATTAGACTATCGCGTGAAATATAAAAAAACAAGCAAGCGTATAGATATAGGGAGAGTACTGTTTCAATTTCGCAATTCAAACGTGCAATTCGAATACAGATGGATTCTCTGATGATCCCGCAGGTGATGTCGATGCTTGAATCGCTTCTTACACCAGGCGCATTGAAATCTTGGCCCGACGCCGCATTCCAGTCGTAAATGCCTGGTTAAGTTGCACTTGTGGGAATAAGTACGACCGCATTTCGGACACAAAAACGGTGGCCCATCTTCCAAATCCTTCAGCATCTTCCAAACTGCAACATTTTGTTAAGCACACGATGAAACGTTTGTCACGCATTTGATACAACGATTGGCAAGACGTGGCGGAGGTAGAGAAACAAGCGTTTTACGGCAAAATAATATTAATGTCGGGAAAGAATACAACGAATTCGAGGACCTTACATCGAGCCATGCTATGGCAAAATAAACATGTTCCTTTCCTCTCGATCGCAACGAAATTTAGATAATCGTGTGAAGATGATTGCACATTCGCGCACAATTACCTGTACCTTCGTTATAAACGATATTCTCGATCAATCGCAAAGAACAGTTCTCGCATGCAACTATCAACATTTCTATGGAAGAACAATTTGATCGTGGAATACTTCTGTTTGTTTAACTATTATACACGGTGATGTCTAACTATTCTCAAATGAACATTTAGAACGATGAAATCTTCACGGTCTGCTATTCGTTTTCATGATACGGAAATTAATGACGCAATAAGACACATGTAACAAGAGATCGATAATAAATCGATCAGAGATATGATAACTTTTCGTAAATACAAAATATTTATTTCCTTTATCGTACAATTGTGAGTATTCATCGATGCCCATAGTTATCTATGTATGGAAGTACATGCGTGTATACTCGAACAAACTTCTCCCTTGTTTCCTTTAATATATTTTATATATACACATATATGTATGTCGGATACGTATGTCTTTGGAAAACGGGGCGTGTGTTGAGTCTTGCTGCTAGTTGTCCATAGTTGTCTTATACCAGATGATGTTTGTTTATGGGAATGTATTACAAAAGTTAACAAGTAATGATTGAGTGATCGAGATGCCTATGACGATGAATTTAGGTTCGATAACGAATACACGGTCAACGGGATGACGATTGCGATTAGGAACTCGATGTACGTGTTCACTGGGCTAGTCGAACTTGTCGGATTGCACCTCAGTCCAAGTGCAACTGCCCTTGTATACTCCTCTCCGCATTTCTCGGGTCAATACCTGTTTTTGAGGAGAGTTATTTAATTACTTTATATCTCTGTTAGATACACTTCCCTCCCGTGACCGTGGCTACGTTCAGTGACCCGTTATGTCACTTCGAGCCCAAGCTCACTGTCATAAATCTCGGATAATCATAATTGACTTAACTCGTAAACGGCTATTTCTCAGTTTTATCGTTTAAGTACGACTATAATAGAAAGCCCGGACTAAAGTATTGGGGACCTTGCCAAATATTCCGAAAGAAAGGCTCCGGCGTCCCTTCATCTCCGACATGTATATATATACACAATAAGGGTTCATTGATTTCATTTCGACTCATCTTACCTATATTTCACCTTTGTCTCGTTTATACTTTACTTTATTGTCCTGTACTTACTACGTTTACCACGTAGAGTACATACTATAATTTGATGAAATTCAACAGAAAAATGGCAACAAGTCAGTCTACTCTTGTCAGTCGAATATTAACACAATGGTGAGTAACCTTCGAGATCACTATTGAATTCAAACTATAGATATTTAACGTTTCTGTAAACTGATTAATGGAAATGTACTTAAGGTTTTTGATGAGTTCTCATATGCAGAAGCAAGTTGTGCTTGTGTTTCGATTTCTTGTGACATATGGGACACTCGAATTGCGGCTCGACACCACACTCGAATCTAATGTGCCTGTTCAAGGAGTGAGGCCTGGTGTAAGCGTTTCCACAACGCGAGCAAGAGTAGCTGGAAGTATCGCGAACGCTCGCGTGATTTCCTGTCAACGATGGCTCGTCTAATCCATTCTCCGACATCTTCCCCGACGCAACAACGTCGTTTAGGCAATTTCCAGAATGCTGTATCTTGCTCGAATACTCGTTACTGTCGGAACCTGGCTTCTCCGTCACTTGACTTTCCGCCATCAGACGAAGATACAAGCTCTGGTATCGATAATACCATTCGATCGCTGCACTTGGTGAGTACTTGCGTTCTAGAAAATAGATAACAGAATCAATATCGTTCTGCGTTGTCTGCTATTCGTTTCGTCGACGATTCTCTTACACCGATAGTCGTTCGAAAGAGATGAAACGTGAATTACGCGAAAGTGGATTTACACGCAAAGCACGAATCGTGGTACATTTAACCGATCACCGTGAAAACGATTACCTGCGGCTTTAAATCACCAGCTCTATCCTTTCGTTTCCAGTTATCAAGTCTGCGACTAAATTTTCGAAACTCCTGAACGTAAGACGCGTTCCGAGTGCTATTTAGACACGGAGATTCAACGAGACATCGAGATCGCTTACGCCCTTATATTTCTGTTTGATGTCCAAATATCGTCGAACGCGGCTTATCTTCAAGATTCTGTTACGTTTCCTGACGTTTTGGATGGCGCGTGTTATTAAGCAAATGTAAAACCCGTCTCATAAAATTAGTTACGAATATGAAGTTGATTTTTCTGGCAATTGACACAGACACATATACGAGGTTTAGGTTCACCGCAAACAAGGCTTCGTGTTATGATTAAGTAGCACGTTAAGTTTTTATACAAGCAGCCACACTTTACTTGCAACATTTATAAACTTCACCGAGATTTTCCACCTTTCTCTTTTCTTCTTTCTGATTCAGTTTATTTCACAAAACGGAAAGCATCGTCGCCGATTCGGATACAATGCTGAGCAAGCGATTCGACGACAACTGGCCGATAGGAAAGAGAGGAACAGCAACTTGCAATTTATTGGCATTGTTATACTTGAAATTGATTAAGATGGTATCGATGTCATTAAAGAATATAATGACAATTGTAATTCTCCATATTTATTCATTCTTATCACGGCTTCCTAGTATTTATACGTTCAGCTATAGGAATTTATCGTTACGTACTTACATGCTATTAAGTAGAAACCGATTATGACGAGATTATGGCGAGATCTGATCGATTTATGTCTGTGAAAGAAACCGGCGATAAGAAAAATAATATTTTTAAAGCGGTACAACAAACGTATTCTAAAGCAGTCTTGTTGCGATTAACATATTTTCATCGGCTTGAGATACTATCCCTGTCGATATAAAAAGACAATATGAGAATCATATCGAATATTTTCGCAACGGTATATTCTCGAGGAACAGTTTTGTTTTGCCGGTTAGAATATCGATATAAAAATATTCTAAAAATCATTCGCGAAACAAAAATATCACTAAAGTTTATGCAGCTTAATGGGGCTTGGGTATCTTGTGTCGCCCTTGATAATGTTCGTTTAACTTGTACTGGTGATAGAACTTTTTCGGACACAATTTGCAAGAAAACTTTTTTTCTTTGTTACCACACTCAACCCTCTGATGCCTTAATAAACTGTCTCTCCACTTGTACCTCTTGCCACAACCGAAACAAATATTCATCAAGTTGCCATCATTGCGCAAATATTTCATTTCATCTTTTTGCGGTAAATTCATGCTGGCCGCGTAAGGTTGAAATCCCGATGGCAAACCGTATGGCAGTTGCAACGAGAAGTAGCCATCTGAAATTCAAGAAACAAATAAACCGTTTAGACAGCATTACCGAATTGTTACACCACAGTGAATAATAGCGAAAGAATCTTAGAAGCGTAATTCGAGCACTTTTTCAACCTGTTAAAATTTCTTGCGATCAACCATATGGATAATACTAGACGCTACGAAAATGTCAGACATCGATCGATACGCGTGTTGCAAGTGCGGTAACTGAACGACGCGATTCTATAGTTTTTCGTCGATCTTACAATCGGTTCGCTAAAATGCCGCTTAAAAAATTCTGTACTAAACGAAGCGTTGAACAGGAGCAATAACATAAGATAAAACATTGAAACAACTTTATTAAAAGAAAATAAAATGCAACAGATCGTACGTAGGTACAATAATCATCGATCGATCATTCGAAGAGGAAGCATTCAAATGGAAAACAGGTAGAAAGAACGGAAAGAATTCCAAAAACCGATTTCTTCGTTGTGGTTTGCGATTGCGAAATTCAATTCGTAGAGTTCGCGGCTACAATATTACACAGACTGGTGATTTTCTTAAGTCGCTACTCTCTATTTGTGTTCTCATACAGACACCGATGTACTTCCATTGCGAGACTTGAAAAGCGGCAAGTGTACGAGTCTAGTCCCTCCGTTACGTAAACCTACATGGCAAGCCATTTATATTTTCGCGTTTACAAATACCAGTTGGCGTCAACTTCAGAATTTAGTAATTATTCGTAATTTAGTAATTTAGTAATAACGTTTATTCGATAAATTTCATCTGACGTAGCTTTGCGACGAATTTGTCTAAATAGTTGAGAAGAACATTCGCATCACATGTGTGTAATCTGTCGACAGTCGTTATAGTACACGTTAAATTACTGTGGTTCGCGCGCACATATAGTTGTGTGTGTATCCACGTGTCAGTCGAATAACTTTGTCAAGTTCCATGTAACGTGGCAGACATGAAATGAAAATATTATTGACAATATAAAAATGTTTATAGACACGCGTGATATATTTGACTGCTGGTCAAATCGCTCGATGGAAAAGATTCGAATGCAAAAAGAGAGACTTAGCACCTGGCGGATTTATAGGTCGTGGTAAGCATCGACGTGATTCCGTAGTTCGTATCGGTACTTGAACTTTTTGTCGCATAGATGACAGGAAAATTTCTTCTCCTTGTTCCCACAGTCGACTCTCTGATGTCTCCTCAAGCTATCCTGCCATTTGTATCTTTTCCCACAATGAAGGCACACGAATCGCGGTCCAGAAGCAGCGACGCAAGAGTTGGATTCGTAACGTGGATCCATACCGCTCGTGAAACTCGTCGATCCTCCGATTTCCGAGATGTACGATTTGTTAAGGAAATACGAAGGTTCCTCGTCTTCTCCGATGTTACGAGCCTTTCTCTTCAGCACCCATAACGCGCTGTAATCTCTCGTATCTTCTATACCTGCGGGAAAAACGTTCAGTGGCAGCGATCACGTTTCATGCGCGATAATTATTGCGAATCATGTAAACTAAAGGCAATGTAATATAATCTCGAATGTTTCCAGTGTCTGTTCTATGTTTAATTGACGCATAAATATAGATACAAATACAAATTGCATGGAAATAAACAAGCGTGAACATTTCCGTTAGGTCGTATAAGTTTCGCAGAATGTTAATTGAACAAAGTCGTGTAAAACATTCCTCTTTCTCGTTTTGAGAAAACGGAAAGAACGAGAGAAAAAAAGAAAAGAAAAAAGGAAATGTATCGATCAAATGCGATTCGACAGTTTCTTTCGATAACTTAGAATTCCATTTAAAATGGAGCAAATTCACATTTTCTCGTGCCATCAGAAATGAACAATCACGAAACGACAAAGGCTCCGAATAGTCTCAAAGTGAGAAGAAAATTGTCTGCACGCTTTTTTTATTAAACGGTTGGTTTATCGGTAGCTGTAGACGCGTTGTCTTTGTCGCCGCAAACGAGTCTCTGATGCCTCCTCAACGTGTCCAGTCTTTTGTAACCTTTGCCGCATTGATTGCAATAAAACTTTTGTCGATGTAGCCATTCGACTTCCTCTTGCAGCTTCTCCAACGACGCATCGCACTTGGCTTGGTGCCGTTTAAGGCTGTCCATTCGCGTGTACGCTCTGTCGCAACCGTCGCATCGAAATTGTTGATGAGATTTCACGCTTCTCCGGAGAACGCTCGTTTCCATGGAATTCAAGATGGACGAGTCACAGAGCAAATAGTTCATCGCTAACTGTCCGTGAAACGAGATCTCACAAACCTCGGCGTCGTCCTCTTGCTCTTTTTCCGAGTAGCTCTCCGACTTCTCACCTGCAAAGAATACCATTTCTTCGTTATAAATGGGAGATCGCAAGCACCTTGTTGCGCTAATTTTCTTCAAAAAGGGAGAAGCATGCATGTGTTTCGTTATAGTCAAATTACCTTCCATTCACCTTGCCTTTCAGCAAAAGCTTGACATACGTGACTATTCGCTGATTATAACGCGAATATCACTAACTTTGTTAGCGATCGGAAAAACGACTATGAACGAGCGTTCTTTATCGAGAGAGAGAGAAAGATAGAGATAGATAGAGAGAGAGAGAGAGAGAGAGAGAGAGAGAGAGAGAGAGAGAGAGAGAAAGAGAGTTCATCGAACAGATGAGCGGAGATTAAAGAGTGTCGTTTGAAAAACGTTTTATTCAATTTCGAACATACCAAGAAACATTAGCTTCATGGACGCGCTTAACTTCGCGGTTATTTACTGTGATACATTTACAGCATCGCCGATATACATATACACACGTACATAGCGCATGAAAGTGAAATTTTTTCTGACAAAAACCATATTACAAAGCAAATTATTACAATCATCGTACTGCAACATTACGCTAATTGCTTCGTCTTCGAAGGTGTATTAGAGTATTTGATGCCGTGGATTTTCAACCATTTACACTGATAGGACAGGATTTTAGCATTCTGTAGAAAATAAGCACCACTATGTAGCGCGATGCAAGAGTATTTTTTCTAAATAGATGAAAATCCAGACTATCGTAGTCATGTTCTTTAATGTACGTTGTCTTGTATTTCTTTCTCTTTCTATACAACATTATATGTAATATTTTTAACAAGAAATACTTATAAAGGTAACGCGATTTCACGGTTTGTATAATATAGAATGTACAACAAGGTACGTAACACAGTGGCACTTATTTGAAAAGATGAAAACGTTGAATTGGTACGGAGCGTATATGTTGTTTCCTTTTCTCTTCCCCCCTCAATCTTCTTTATAACGAGTTAATCCATAACTGTGGTAACGATTGATAAAGATAAGAAAGATCGTACGTGTAAATTTTATATACTTCGCTTTAATCACGAAAGTGGGAACCAGCCAAAAGAAAGAAAAACCAAGATGAAAATTTGTTAAAGGAAACTTTCAGTATTTTTGATACACAAAGTTCTCCTATGATGTTTGCGATTTTAAAAAGAGAGTCGAATGCGCCGATTTCACGTGAGAGATCAGTGAGAGCGGCTTCGCGAACTTCTTGCCGCAAAAACGGCAGTACATTCTGTCTCCTTTTACTCTGCAATAATTCTTCTCGTGTCTTCGAAGACTGTCGAGCCTCGAGAAGCTTTTGCCGCATTCCTCGCAGATCACGCTCTTTGCAGCCTTCTTTCGTTCCGCCAAATCGTAACTGCTGGCAACGAACTCGAACAGAGTCTGCGGCTCCTCGTACTCGTTCTCCTGCTTCACGAACCAATCGCTCAAGTCGGCTCGTTTCCCTGCGAAGAACGAACGGTTCGCGTTAGCAAATATAATTACGTGGGTTTTATTGTTAGTCGGTTGATCGTACGAAACACAGGACAGTACATGCATCGGAAAAGATACAAATTTTCGCTACTGCTTCGGTGGCAGTAACCACGTAAATATACTAATTTCATGGTGTTTCCGCGATATTGCGGGAAACGGCATGGCATAGGATCGATTTCGACCGATGCGAAACACACCTTTCTCTTTTTTGCTGTAGGTCGCTTACTCGTCACTTATTCCTCGCTTATTCGTCGCGTTCATGCCTTATCCCACATTCAAAGAACAGCAGACAGAACATGTTGTTGCGAAGCCAGATGTGTTTATTGATCGAACGTAACAAAATTGAAAAAATATTCTATGCCAGCGTCAGGTAGCTTGAATATGTTTATTCTAGATTCGATTAGAATAAGGTTATAATAAAAGTTTCAGATTTCTATCCACGCAGAACGCACTCATAACATTTGACAGCAGTACTTGAACCATTCGTTTGATACATTCGTTTGAGTTTCTCTGAACTCCGCGAAGCTCCGGCAAAACGCGTGAAACGCAGAATTTATTCGTCTTGTTGCTAAGTCGATGACAACTGCTTTGTACGAAACGGAGGACGTTCAACGAGCTTTCCTAAAAGCAAATCGTTCGTTGTTTCTAATTAGACATCGATCAAATTCGTCGCAGAGGAAATATAGCTTGATCGAATCGATGACAACGAGTGAAAGCAAAGCTCAAACATAAGCGGAGACAGATTACATTAACATAGAAGATTAGTGGTTATAAAGAAGATCATTTCATAAGGAGCGAAAGCAAACATTGTGCCACAACTTTATAAAGCTCTTTTCCATCAGGAGCCCGGAATAATGTCATTGATTTCTTACATGTATACTATATACTAGTATAGCAATACTGCACTGTTAGTTAATGCGATACAAATAAATTACAATCGTCGATTATACTCTAGTTACAAGAGTAAAAACGTTGAGTAAATGTAAAAGTGTAAAAAGATAGATGGATTAAGTGAAAAAAAAAAGGAAGTGATATTACTATATTACTGACTACTCAAATATAAAGCTCACTGTCCCTTCACTTACTAACTTGGCTAAGTAGCATATATGTATAGAATGTTTGATGCGATTAAGAACGCGGTACTTTCGATGAAGATGATGATATTTGCTCGCGGCAGGTTAAAAATGCGTAGGATCGTCGATAAGTTAAGAAGCGGTGTGTTTGGTATTGTAGTGATTTGTCAATTCGTATCTCCGATAAAACTTCCTTCGACATATTTTGCAGTGATGTTTGGGTAATTTCCCGCATTCGAGTCTTTGATGTCTGCGGAGATTAGCCATCCACGAGTATCCTTTCCCACACTCTCCACACATGTAACGTTGCAAGGAGGTAAGCCCGCGAGTCAAGCGTGCTTTAGGCGTTTCCGGAATCACTTTGAGATCCTTGGTTTCAAAATCATCAAGCAGGTTCATCAGGTTGGAATCGTCTGGAATACGAGAAACATCGATTACTGCGAATTCGTCGTAACCCATTGAGGAGGATAACATGGGAGAAAGTGGCAAGAGTCTAGAGAAATTGGACACATCTATATTTATACGTGCATAATTTACAAGCATTTCAAGTATGAATAATTTTATTTAATCGAAGGATGTCACGCAAAATACATTTCGCTGTACGAGCAATATACAGGAACGATGTACAATCAAGATGGAAAGAAAAGTAAACTTAAACACAAACTCAAAAGTTATTTCGAACCGAAAGAGAACATTTGTACGACTAAACTTTTCTAAATCAAGTCTGGATGATGAGCCAGCAAATGTTCTTTCAGTCTGTCGCGCCTGTAAAACTTTCTCGAGCAAAAATGACACTTGTTTCTCGCTTCCTTGTTGCCACATTGCAGCTGATGTCGACGTAAACTGTACATCCAGGTATACTCTCTGCCGCAAAGCGCACAGGTGAAGAGCTGTTGTGGCTGTAGTTGTTGCTGCTGCTGCTGCTGCTGTTGCTGTTGCAGTGGTTGTTTCTTGTTTGGATCGAGCACGGGACACGGATAGTAGTACGCATCGTTGTAGTTCCTTTCTTTCAGCAACAGATCGTCCATCGAACTGCTTCGATAATCGTTCAAAGTGCTCCAGACGCTCTTCGATAGAACACCTGTCGAAGTAACACATTGGTGAACAAGCAGCATTAGATCGAAAAAGGAAATACCTCGGGACAGAGGAACGGTTTCGCGAAACAGGGTTAGATAAAAGTATGCGGTCAAATTGGGCGAATTCGGACAGATCGAGTAGGTGATCGAAGGAATCGCATTTGATTTGGTGCGATGAAAGGAACATGAGCTACGAGAATCAATCTCATTGTCAGTCACAAAAATGTTGGAAAACGGTGCCGTTCGATTATATGTATGTCAATATAATTATGTTTTAATCGTTCAGATTCGTTTATTTGTCGATACATATAAAACGTTATGGTGAGATATAAAGCGTTACGATTGAAACATTTTTTTGGTATCCGTTCCGTTGAAACAAAGTATACGGAATGTAATGGACATGATAGTATTTTCGTACATTGTACATCTTCAGCGTACACCTCGGTTCTTTCTCATACGATTACATCCCGTTACCTTTCTCGTTAACGTATCCAAAATGTTATTTACATGGTAGATTAATAGCAAATCTATTTTGTATAAAGAAACATATTATTCGACACGATTTATTTCGAGTGAAAAGAGAACCATCGAACAATTACGAAATTTTCAATCGGAATCGAATTTAAAATGAATCTAATCATAAGATACATGTATGCGTGTATACAATTCAAACTAACAACTCAAGATCAAAGATTTACACGCCTCCCACGTGATGTAATTCACAGAAGGGAAGGATTGTCGTTCAAAAGAAAAGGATAGAGCTGCAAAGCTTTTAGATATTCGTAGAAAAGATTTGTTTAGCGCATTGATCGCAATCGATGCGTCGCGACTACTTTGGGATCGCGGTCGAGCAGCTACTCCCGTTCTTTGACGAATACCGGCGAGTCATCGGTTTTCTCCACAATGTGTCGCAGTCTTCTTCGGCATCCGACAATGTGCGAATTCAAGACGAATTTGTGCTTGAATCTTCTATCGCATATCGGGCAAACTTCGCAAGGTACAACGCCGCACTCGAGTCGTTTGTGACGACTCAAAGACGTGGTGGCCTTGTAAGTTTTTCCGCACCTGTTGCAAGCGTACTTCGACACGCTATCCTTCCCATTTTTTCGTCTTCGATTTCTGTTCGGGCTGTAAGGCATGCCTGGGTAACGTACCCACAATGGTTCGCTATTGTCGTGCGGTTGTTGTATATCCTGCGATAACAGCATTGTCGCCAAAAGCCCTGAAACGAAATGATTCATTCGTTAGATGTCAAGCTTTCGCGTCCTTATCCGTTATAGTTTCGTCCTTAACGAGATGAGCAAGAAAAGATATTTTTCCTTGATTCGAGAATTAAACGAGCTTTAAGTGTGCCATGTCCCTGGGAAGTTGGATTTTTCACCACGGGTGTTTGTAGTCGGTGCAGTTTTGGATGTAAGGAGAACGATCAAATAAGTCAGGGGAACACGGATATGATAAAGAAGAGCGGAAATGTCCTTAAAAAAGCAAGCAAAAGAATAAACGTGTTATTTAAAGTTGAGAAGGTAATACGTAAAAGAACATGGTATCTTGCATCCGTAAAAAGTCTTTTTACATAGTAGTAATTTTAAGCAGGGGAAACGCGATCGTCATGTAGAGGAAAACATGTATTTATTTAACTGTGTAAAAACTATACAACGCCGCAGCTGTGTTGTCGTTTTTGCGTTACGATTCCTTAAAATGTCCATTGGGTCTTCTTGCCTTGCTTCAAGATTTTATCGTCGCTTTCCAGAAGTTAGCTGTCGAATTATAATACGTAATGCACCAAGTTTTCACAGGCTTAAATTTTATGTATTCGCTTCTCCGTGTTTTCTGTTAGTACGACGAATGTGATATACAAGTGATTTATATCGTTCCGTAGTATTCCCGCTTTCTTCTACACGAAGCCAAATGATGCGTTAGCTTGAACCTATGAGTGAACTTTTTCCCACAAATTTGACAGCTTTGTCTTGGCTCGACTCCGCATTCGAGCCTTTGGTGCCTTCGGAGCGAAGTTTCCAGCTGATAACCCTTTCCACACCTGGTGCACTTGTGAATCACCGGTCGCCTCTTATATCGTAGATTTTCGATGTTCTTCACCGTCAGCCTTGGTACTGGAAAATAGAGAAAAGACGAAACGGCTGTCAGTAAGAGGAGAACGCGTTTCATTCGATATTTATACGCGAGAAAAAGAAAGAGGATCGTTACACGCCCTACGAGCGTAGTTATGTATATGTTAGGTTCACCGTTTAGTACGTGAATTCTAATATCGAAGAATGGAAACAAAGGCGAACGGCAGCAGTGACAAGGAGGGGCACAGCGCAAGAACGAAAAAAAAAATTTGAATAATTTACTTACGAGAAACCGCGTTTTCTGGCGCAAGCCAAAATATTTTGTGCGTATACACGTGCAGCGTATATCTGACATTTTGCCGAATTTTCCTCTCAGGAAGAGAAGAGAGGTAACACATTCGATTTCTTTCGGTTAATTGTATAATACTTACGAGACACGGGGAAAACGCGCGAGGATTTCGTTTACGAATTTTCTTTTCCTTGCTTCCCTAGTTTCCTTCGATTACCTTACGAATTTAATGAGAAGCAATCTGTTATATACACACAAACTACTCGTGGAACTTCATTTACAGCGCTTAACATTTATTTTATGAGATAAAATTGTTAAGATTCGATAATAAGTAAATTTCGTAATAACACACGATCATATTATATAAGAAGCGTGTGTTATGGTCGTTACTTCTCCGATTTGTTTGATTCGTATTAATCGTCAGTGACTAGCTAGATTCAAGCTTGTTTCGTAAGTCATATATTAAGATAATGTATGAGTCTGGCGTGCGATTGCCAACGATGTTTGTGCTTGAACTTCCGGCCGCAAATAGGACATTCAAAGGTAGGATCCTTGCCGCACTCAACTCGCAGGTGCTTCTTCAACGAGTCTCGCCACAGGTATCGGTTGCCGCACTGGAAGCACCACCACAATTTCTTCGCTGCAAAGAAAAATTCAGAAATTACTTCAACGGCCGTACATAGAAATCTTTCTGGCAGAAACACGCCACGTTTCGCATAAAACAATTAAAAGCTATCGGTAACACAAACTGATGGCTTTCATGTAATCTGTGATCCGTCGGTGAAGAAATTTCGGTGGCCGAATAAGTGAAAAATGCGATTGCCTGTGACAATGAGCGTTTCATTAACAGACAAGGAACAAAATTACAAAAAGATACGAAACTTTTCGGATATGTTCCTCTCTTTGATTCGTTTTAACACAATATGCGAAAAAAGGAGTCGCACTTATAGGTATTATGCGGATTTATTATCGTCCATAATTACTGCTGCTGCACTATCTTCCGAAAAAACCGAAGAGTCGGTTAATCGTTGAGAATCGTTCGTTATAAATTAATATGATGCATGGATTTCGCGTGAGATTGCCATCGATGTTTATGCTTGAACTTCCTGCCACAAATTGGACACTTGAAAGTAGGTTCTTTGCCACATTCCACTCGAATATGATTCTTCAAGGAACCACGCCATTGATAACGTTTGCCACATTGAAAGCAGATCCACCCCACCTGAGAGTGAGCTGCAAAAGAAGAAGCGTAAAGCGGATTGGTTAGCCTTCGGTTTTTAAACTTTTGTCAGGTGGTAAATAAGTTCTCGGATTTTACTATTTTGCCCGTTACTTCATCGTTAGTACTATCGAGTAGCGATAAAGAAACGATTACACCTTAGACAATACAATATTAACACGTTGCTCTTGTTCCGTGCTCAAAATTATTCGTCGGATCGTTCGATCGAGCAATTTAATGCAAAACGCTTCCTAATCGCTTATCAAACGATAATTTTGTGCAGAAATTAGACGTTTCATCGTTAAATTTTTAACGAGCCTTTATTCATTTTCTAACAAGTTCGCTTACAATCTGCTGGAAGCCCTCAATTTCCTAAACTTTGTATGGTAATAGTAAGATCTTCCGATTAATTTGTACAAAATTGATATTCTGAAATATTCCGATAAAAAATATGGAATAGGTGATCAAATATTGAAAATAGATGAAATAGGTCAGCATCAACGTGCATAACACATCGTTTATAAAAAAATACGCGATGATACGTGAGAATTGGACTTCATTTCCAACGTATTATCGAAATCCTTGACTATGTAAATTCGAGGTAAGATGCGACTGCAATCTGTGCTTGTACTTGAATCTCCTTCCGCAAAGGACGCAGTTGAATTTCGGTTCCTTTCCGCAAAGGCGGAGATGCGTATACATGGAAGATTTTCTCGAGTAGATCTTGCCACACACTCTGCACGGATATACAGATTCCCGAGCGGCCAGCTCACCTGAAACACAAATGATGAGTCGTGCATGGATGTAGAAGGCAAAGCGTTTCGCGTTTACCAACCAGATCGGACAATCCACCCCATTACATTGATTGGCAGCGACGCGTACCTGATTCCATAAGATTACTTAAATTAACCGCAAGTATCGTCGATTCGTTTATTTCGCGGGAAAACACTCGAAATTCAAGCGCTTGCGTTATATTTGCGTAAAGCGGAAAGGAACATTGACCGATAACAAATTTTGGGGTAAATTTATGGGATAGAGTCGGAAGAAACTTTAGTATAGTGATCAGGCGACTGTTGCAAAAATTTACATCAACATCTATTCTTAACGAAATATTTTGTCTCTGTTTATTGCTCAACTTCCCGTTTCTTTACGTTTTACGTATTACGTATCTAGTTTTGGAACCAGCAACATATCGCATAGTTTTCGTTAGCATAGTATACGTATAGCAATGCTACATCCAGAAAATCTAGCAAAATACGAAATTTTTCGGATGCTGTTAAAATATCACTTTTTATTTGTTTCTTTTTTTCTCTCAAAGTCTTTAGTCGCCAGTCTCATTTTCTTCGCGTCCAAATTATCAAAATGTAAAATACGTTCGGTACTGAATACGTTGGACAAATCAAATATACGATATTCGATTTTAAAACGTAGCTCGCAGCACAGGCAGATCGACGTAATTGTGGATAGACTTGTGATGCTTCGCGAGATGGTGTTTGTGTTTAAATTTTCTTCCGCAGACTTTGCAAGAGAATCGTGGCTCGATACCGCATTCCATACGCTTGTGTAAATTCAACGATTCTTTCCATTTATACGTTTTTCCACAGTTGTTACACAGATAGCTCGAACGAAACACGAAAATCGGTAAACCTGAAATCACAAAAACATACATTTTTATTAGAACTAAGAATCGACCGCTGTTTGTTCGATGAACACACTTATACACTTTCCATATTTTATGAAAAACTACCCTGTTAACAGCACGCTGAATGCACGTTGAATGAACAATATCTTTTATTATTACATCAAAGGAGCATTTACACAGATTTCTATATGTATACCGTATACACATATAGTACGACAGAGTATACCGCTGAAAAATTATCGCGCGACAGATAATGCCGATATCTACTTCGTGATAATTGCGAATGCGATATAGAACCGATCGACAAGGTTCTATTACTTGAAGATTTTATATCGTTTCTTTGCTTTTTCATCGGATCACGTCAGTATGGAAATGAAAGGAAAAGAAAGAAAAGAAAAAAAGGAAGAAACGCGTCGATTTTATTGGCATCTTTTCAACCAAGCGAGATCCGGTTGATTACGATGATGACGTCTCTTTAAATGTTCTTTCAGATGGTGCTTATGCTTGAATCTTCTGTTGCAAAAGATGCAGCGAAACTGCGGCTCTTTTCCACATTCCAGTCGACGATGTGTATTGAACGAATCCTTCCACCTGTATGACCTGCCGCATTTGACACAGACGTGCTTCTTGAGTAATCCTAAAAATTAACACACCGAATTTGTACTACCATTTCGATCAGTTCTTCGAACGACATGCTTAACTATTTACAGGGAACAACTAGATACTTGATATTCTAAAGTGTATTCGCAGATCTTTCTCGATTCCGGGATGATGCTCGAAACGGTATACAGAGTTGTACGCTAGATCTTACTATACCTGCGAAACTAACGAGACATTTGCCTTTCTCTTTTCTTACAGAGAATTCCTTTTAACCGATTCTTCCCTTTACATTTTAATAGATCGAAACGATATTCGTTATGACTAATTCGCTACTAATTCGTATTACGCGTTTCTTCAAGTTATTTATTGCGACCAAATTTTACATAACGTACATAAATACAATTTCATGTATAAAACATACATATTTAAACGATGGAAACACGGAGCGGAGTACAAGTTTTCTCTAAAAGTGTTACCGCCAGTACGACGCATGATACGTGTTATCATAGTACGAAAAGTTAAACGAGCGTATCTAACGGAACAGCTATGTTTTAACATTTTAACAGACGCATTTTCATCTCGAAATTTAACGATGCTATTGAGCGGCACCGTTACTCGAACCGGGGTAAATATTTTTCCCGTTCGAAATATTCCAATGATGAACGTTGATTAAATGTTTCTTTAACATCCATTTGTGGCGAATTTTCGTCCCGCAAACGGGGCAAGAGTGTTGCGGGTCCTTCCCGCATTCTTCTCTTTCGTGTCTAACCAACGATTGCATCCATCTGTACTCCTTGCCGCAATTCGAACAGAAGTGTCTCCCAAGTCTCTTGTAATAGTCTGAACCGCAGTAAGCTGAAAGAACAATGCAGTTTCTGTAATTATGTAGGTTCAGGTATACGCCTATTCGAATAGCTTCTTAGCGTTTTCCTATTACGCTTATCCTTACGCTCCTTTGAACGTAAAATGAAAGAAAAGCATCGCCCTAATGTGAAAATGTATCGAGCGCAATAATTCAAAACACTGAAACTTTCGATGAAAACGCTTTATTAAAATTGCGAGCTGTTTTCAATTAATCGGTCCATCACCAGTTTTGCGTTAAAATAGTTGCTTGCTAAAAGCTCAAATATTATTCAGATGTAATCATTAGCAATCAGATTCCGCGTTGCTCCATTCTTGAAACGTTCGGTCCGTGTTAATTCCAGTTGAGGCTTGGTTTTCTGTCTCGGTGTAAGTAGTTCTTGTTTCATTTGGCAGTCGCTGCGTAGTCTTTTCAATCGATTACTCGTACTACAACGTTTTCACGCTATTGTAACAATCGAAACCCTATTATACGTTTCATTTATTTTAAATCGCATATTCTCAGAGTAATCGTTCGAGTCTTATTAAACGGTGATAGACGGTATTGTGTTCTCTAAACAGATGAATCTGTAACGCGTGGACCACTATACGCAATAGAAATATTTATTTACACTGTAAACGTATGAAAATACGTAAACTGACGTTAAGAAAGATACAGGTATAAACACGATGATTCGCTCTCTCGGTCCTATCTTAATAAATTAGGAGATTCGTTATTAATTTTGAATAATAAACACTTGAAGGATTCGAGTTGGAATCACATTCTTATACAATTCTTTACAACGTCAGAGATTCTATAAACGCGATCTCGAATGAATTCCGCGATTCACAAATTTAAGAACCGAAATTCGGAATTCGGAATTTAGAATTCAGAATTCAGAATTTATAGTCAACCGAAGTAATATCATGGAAAAGTGTTCTTTTTGTGTTTATCAGTGAGATGCATCGATGATTTGAAATCAACGGTGTCAGTCTTATAAACGTGCAAATCGGTATCTCCAGTATCGAGATACGCTAACGCAGACGATGAAACGCATTCTAATATCGTACTCTTCTTGTCAAGTTCGGAATGTTTAAAAAAACTATCGGGAAAAGGCGATATAAAAATGTTTTCTTTTCTTTTTTACCGAAAGGGAGAACATTACCGTCCGAAATGTTCCGATCGGTTTGCAAAGGGACGCAGGAGCTTGAGATTCTCGACGTTCATGGTTTCGGAAAGGTTTCCCAATTCTAATCATCTCACTCTGCTTTGTGAACGTTATTTTCGTGACGTAACAAGTAATCTCTGCGTTTGAATTTTCTGCCGCAGAGGGTACACTTGTGCCTAGGTAACTTTCCGCAGCCTTCTCGAAGATGTCTGGTCAAGGAGTCCGTCCACGTGTAACGTTTCCCACACTTGTAACAGGTAAACGGAGTGTCGTAGTTGACACGATTGTGGTCCCTCTTCGAGTCTGAAACAGATCAGAAAGAGAACGAGAGATTAACGAGATTAACAGAGTTTCGTTGGCCGTTCAGTATCCTTTATCTCGCGCGCGAGTCGTCTATTTTATTTCACGTTGAAAGTCGTGTCTCGTTGCAAGAAGCAACGGTATTCCAACGATACGTTCGCCACGAAAAAGGTCATGCTTATCATTCGTTGGCAATCTTCGAGGCGCATTAAGGACCGCGTTAAGAAGCAAACCTGAAGGAGGGATGAAGAAGGAAGCGAACAAAGAAAAATATTGTATGTACGTACACTCTTCTTTATTGCTCTTCCAGCTCGTGTTACGTATAGATACTACCTGAAAAATAACTGAATAATTTCGGTAAATGACGCAACATTTGTGCGTGTATTAATAACATTAACAACGTTCAAAGGTTATCGACGTTAACGAAAAAAAAAAAAATTAATCGTAGAACGGTTCTTTCGATATCCGATTCGCTTCCTGAAGGATTTTTATCACGGAATTTTCTACCATACACCGAGTACGTTTATTTCGCTTCCACGCTGTACTCGCAGTTTTTACACTTTTTACTCTTCGATGCTTGCCGCATTTTTCTCCTATGTGTCGATGATACGAAGTCTTCCGAGAATAGGTTCTACCGCATACGCTGAATCGGTAGAGAGTGTTGTTCGCCATACCGGCATGCCCTACAGCCGCCACCCAGCCTGAAATCGTAGTTTCAGCCGTTAGATACGTCAACATTTCCCTCGTATTACCATCTACCACCTTACTACCTTCAAACTCTCCTGTATCTCCACTTGGCTTCGAATATATGTGTACATATATCTACGCTTTTAATCTTTCCCTTATTGACCGCGATTTTGATCGTTTTAACACGTTGTTAAACTAAAACAGCGGAAAGATGGTACCTTGCCGTGTGTTCCGTCGTTTCATCGACTCGAGAAGCAAAGTGAATGTAATCGAAATTGAAGCAACAAGCAGTTACCGGCAAATAAACGGCGATCGTTAAAGTTAAAAGCGATTAACAGTAGTTGGCGATGCATGGAAAATTGTTTTTATTCTGCGGTGCGTGAAGAGTTAAAATAGTCTCGGTTAAACGTCGAATACAGAAAATACTGTGCGAGGTCAGCATACACTGTACACATACATAGAGAGTTACTTTCTTTCGTTATCAGCGAAAACGTGGGAAACGACAAGTAAATATATAACTTGGCGCTACATTCGGATTATAAGGTATCGTCACTCGATTATACTTGAGCTCGGAGAATTCGAAAACGATCGGGTCACATGATGCATCCATGGACTGTCCAGATGTGTCGCTGAAAATTCGAACGTTGCTTAAACGCTTTTGGACAATAACGGCACAAGTATTGCGGCATTTTGCCACACTCCTCTCGCAAGTGACGATTCAGCGTGCTTTTGTTCGTGTAGGACCTGTTGCACTTGAAACAGGGGTACGGCTTCTGGAAATCGTCCCGAGCAATGTTTCCCGGAAATCTCGCCTGACCTGAAATCAAAATCCAGAGCTGATCAATCAGATATAGAGAGCGTTTCTCGCGATTTAAAAAGAGCTGTAACATCTTCGGTGGTAGTTTAATGGATCTCAAATACGTTCCGATCACGAGCCCGTAACCATAGGAAATCTGATGGAAATATCTCAAAATCGGTTGCATTCTCTAATGCCGCAAAGAAATTGAAAACAAAGAAACTGAAATACCTCTAAATCTCTTTCTTCTTTTGTCATCTTTTTTTTCGTGGAAACAGATACGAGAAAGTAAATGATAATAAACGCGATTGCTCTAGAACCACTTGGCAATAAAAAGAAAAAGTCAGTAATTCGCACGACTGTCGATCTTCCGTGAAGATTCTTCCTCTTCCTTTTGTCTTCCATTGGTCTTCCAGTCGGTAGAAACACTCAAGTAGTTCGAACGCAAAAATATCTGAACGGCTACGGACGAATTCGAAAGATCTGAGACATGGTTTACCCTTGCAACTACAGTTTTATTTTCGCGTACTTCGATAATCATAATAAAATTATAATAAACTACAATAACACTTTGAGAAACTAGTTTATATATAACCAAGGCCTCAGCAGATATCGTTTCCACGATTTTTTTTTTTTCGTATATTGTACACCAATTATTCAACGTATCACAGAACATTTTTCGTAGAATAAAATTTTTTAAATCAATCGAACTTTCTTCAGGGCCGGTCGACAACGTCGCGCATCGTACGGCTGTTGTTCCGTATTTTCCAGGAAATCGAATATTTTTCATCTCTTCTTCTACTTCCGTCGCAAAAATAGTATTATTAAAACAAAAGGAAGTGCCGCGGGTATAAAAAAATATTTTAAACAAAAACGAAAATCTTGCATGTGTCAGGCTTAATCTGTTTCTGCTATTTAACTATGTGTCGATCGTTGATAGAAAGGTAGCGTAACGAATTACATAAAGAAACAAGTAAATGTTGCGTGAAACTATACATGTAAGAAAGAAGAAAGATAGTGCGAACATCGTGTGAAATTCGATTCTCTTCAGAAGTTCGGAGAGACCGACGACGAGGAAGGATGGGTAAGTTTGGTCGACGATGATCTTCATTGGTGCATTGACTTCTACGATCCTAGCAGGAAAATACGGCCGTGAATCGTCGAATTGTGTCGTTGAAAGTTAGCTTTTTGCTTGAATCCTTTCTCGCAGATACTGCAGATGTACTGAGGCGGCTTACCGCACTCGTCGTGGAGATGACGTTTTAGGCTGCTTTTGTTCTTATACAATCTACCGCACTTGTGGCAAGAAAACGGTTTCGGCAAGAAATCTTGACCCCGCAGTGACGGATACCTGTTCCTTGAGCAACTACCTGTAATTTAGAGGTCAAAAGAGCTTCGATTATTCGAACTAATCTCGTTTGAGCTAAATTAAAAGCGCGTTCCTTCAAAATTCTCTTTCGTTCTTTTCATCTCACTTTTCGCTAAATCAACGACGCGCGTCTCGATATATATGTATACATAGAAACGAGTTTACGTGTGCGTTTTCGAATATTAAATACGTTTCGAATATTAAAAATGTGCCAGTGCGCCCCAACTGAACTAACGAAACTGAAATGTGAAGGTTGATCTTGATCTTTGATAGTTGCGTATCTTCGGATGATGATCGGATGTGAAATGAGTTATCAGCTATGTGTGCTTGTTCCATTATTTCGCAAGCTTTATTATCCAGAGCGTTAAACAGACTCGCGAATAAAACAAAAATTTATTAATTCTTGAAATTAAACGGAAGAGGTGGAATTCCATCTTCCTCGTTCCCGAAGAACAAAAATATACGTTTCATTTGACTTTGTACGACTTCCATTCGAAGTCTTCCTCTTGTAGATATAACAGATACACAATTTTCCTGCACTCATCACGTATGTGACGGTGCAACGTCGTGGCATCTTCTCAAGTGCAAGACCTTCCGCAGAAGTAGCCAACGTGGTTTTCTTTTTGAAGATTACGCTTTTTCAGCCATTGTCAGTCTCTTCTTCGCTTTGCGTTCTGTAATAGAAAAAGAAAAAAAGTAAAGTTGTTCCATAACACGATCAATCGTTTTCCACCGCCATAGATCTGACTGATCCGATAAAAATTGTAACAGTGGGATAACTACAGATAATAGAAATCTGCTTCCAAAGTTGATGCAGAAACTATCAAGAAAATGTCTTCTTCAGAAGAGTACATACTCTTGTCGCGATAACGTCGATCCATTATGTCGCAACGGGTATCGTTCTGTTTGCAGGAAACTCGAAACGATTACAATAATTCTTGAAGAAAGAATGGCAATCTTATCTGAGATTTTTTACGACGGAGCTTTGCAGCGAAAATTATCCTATCGTTTCTAGAATCGATTAAATAAAGAACAAATAAAGAATTTCGAAAGGTCGAAATTCAACGAAACATTTACGAAATTATTTCTACGAATTTGTTCAAACGACAATCTTTTCCTGGGCTATATTGTAGATTGTTGTAGAAAAAATTCGAATTGCGATCATAAAATTAAAGACTGTCTTATCCCTGTGAAAATCTCAGACAAATATGCAACACGAGCAAACTCGAGTCAACGTTGTTGCCGAAAACATTTTTATTCCATTATCGTGAAATCTATTTTGCGATACGCCGACGAGTTCCATATTTATTCGATTAAACGAGAGCGATTAAATGACAAATTTTGCTCGAGTTCTATTTCGTGTTCGTACCGTGCAGGAGAACAACATATGATCCGTGCGTACGGCCCAACCTGAAAAAAAAATTGGTAGAAATTAGAAGCATTGTTATGCGACTGTCCGCCAGATTATCCTTTCTAATTTTATCGAGTCTTTGTAAAGATGCATAGACCGTTGCAGCGAGTCATGTTGAAACGTGGTAAAATTTTATTTCACAATATTACAGGCCTTTCCACAAGTAAGGACATTGAACTCGTCTATTGGAAGACTAACATAGCGGCTCCGTTCAAAGGAGTCACTTGGTGAATGGAAGTCAAATGTTTAATCAAATGATGTTTGTGCATGAATCGGTATCCGCAAACTTCACAAGTAAACTGTGGCAATTTCCCGCATTCCACGCGCCTGTGTTTAAACAGAGACTCCTTCCACTTGTACGATTTGCCACAAGCCTCGCAGAAAAATCTCGTTTCGTTACATTGGTTTGTGATTTCTGTTCCTTGACGCGGTCCCGATCGTTGGCGTCGATGACTTTGTCGTTGCCACATAGATTCTGCAAAACCATGCAAACGGTAATAGAAGCGTTAATCGAATTAAAATATAATTCAGTCACGGAAATGATTGCGAGCATGGATCTGACAAATGAAAGTATCTCTAAAGAATGTTATACATATAGATTATTTGTGCGAAACGCTGTCTTTTCTGATTTTTCAATGTCACCCCAAGGATCGGTGCCGACCACTTCAAATGAATCGAACGCAAAAGTGCCGCGGAAAATTCCGTGGAGAATGTCTGATTTATTTCGTGAAATAAATAAACGAGGATGCTTTTCGCTGAATAAATTACAAAAATAACAGATCCTAGATTTTCCTACTGACGAGACCGAGATTAAGTAGGATCGACGCGATATCCTAGTAACAGGGGATTAACAATTCGAAAAGTCTGAGTTTCTTAAATCTTTGCGGCGGCAGCTTCTCAAGTGCTGCGTCACGTGATGTCTGTATTTAAACATTTTCCTGCACTGCGGACACGGTACGTTCGGCATTTTTCCACACTCGTACCGCAGATGTCGATCGAGCGAACTCTTTTGATTGTACACCTTGCCGCAAGTACATACGTGCTTCTTCGCGTTTATGGAAATCGAGGGCAGCTCTGGAAAGTTGTCGAACGCAAGCCTCGTACCTTTTACGTGAAACAAGCCCATGTCATCTGAAATCAGAAATATCGCCTTCCGTTAATCGCTTTCGTATCTCGTACGTATTTACGGTTCAACGCTTGTTTCTCACGAGCTCGGTCGAAACACACTGTGTCTTCTTTCTTCTTTTTCAAGACCTTGGATATACATATATACATACACGCGGATGTCGCATCTCCTGCCTTCATTCGCATTACCTTTTAACAATTCTTCGATAAATTAATCGTAATTGAACGGATAGAAAACATTCGTATCATAGTCTTGTATATTTATTAAAACTACAGAGAAATAATGACGAGTTGCACAGTTATAAAAAATATACTAAATATTTTTATAGTCAATAGTTTTTCATGTGAAATAAGAAATAGATAACGACGTCCTCCTTATTGCGTGCAATTTGGTGTCTTGACGTGACGTAACCACAAATGAAGTTTATTACTTCTAAAGGTGCACTTTTCACACCGATATTCCTCTCCACATTCGCTACGTTGATGACACATCATCGAGAACTGGTACTTGAAACGCCTCCCGCAATCACAGATTAGACGACCTGAAAAAAAAAAAGCGGAACCGTGTCACTAGAGGGAGATAAATAGATTTGGAAATTGGGCGGTTGGACGACGCGATTTTATCGCCAACGAAACAGCGTATCTGTATTGTTTTTCATTTATATTTCCACTTTCATTTCCGTTTCCATCCCCATTTTCATTTAGTCGCTAGCTTGAACAAAAAATGAAAAACGTTAATTGGTTTGAGCGGTCACAAAGAGATAAGACAGCGAGATGATTAGTTTCCCAACGGTTACGTAGACGGAAACAGTACGACAACATACGAGAGTCTAATTGTAAGAGACAAATCGTTGCTGAATAATTAAATTCTTTATTGTTCGTCGAGTATCCTCGCTAACACAATGGTTATCAGTGATACACTCACAATGGTAATTATATTTTTAAATTCGCAAAAAATCATAAATCATAAAGAATATATCGTATATATGTAACATTTGTATACGCAACATATGATCTTTATTGAAGTCGCCTGAGCGTCGTCATATTATTACGTGTGTATACTTTACACATGTTACGTGGATGAATAATGTTTTCTCCTCCTACTTGTCGCTATCATCCTCAGCAATTCTGAAAGCTCTCCACAAACAGAGAAAAATGTATCGAACGCTTACGTGCTAATTATTATCGTCATCGATCTTCTTAAAAGCAAGAGGTATTCTTTCATTCGGGCTTCGCGTTTAAGCTTTCTATTATCCGTTTCTCGCTGTTCCTCGTTTGTCTCTCGCTTGTCTCTCGGAAAAATCATTGATATTTATTTTACATATTATAACATACGCGCATTACACGTATAACCATAACTTTTTATTTAGACTTTAAACGTATCCTTCTACATGGGTATTGGTTGCGTGTATTCGCGTGTACAGACATGCTCCATATTCTGTATGTATATCTGATAGTTTGCACACGCGCACGTTAATCACGTTATCATACATATAAAGTATGTAGTTTGAAAATAATTTGATAGGCATTTCGCGTACAATCACCCGCCGGCATAAACGGCAACTCGAATATCGCGTAAATAGCCTCGTTTATATTGGCACAAATGTTGTAACGTCAACAAGGGAAAGGGATGTTTATCAAATTTATCCGATGAGAACAATTATCGTTTATCTATCTGCTCGACGAATATATTCGATGAAACCTCTTCCCTCGCACCGTATTATTCATTTCTTTTGACTCTTCTTTGTACGCCACTTCATCTTTCAAAGAAAAAATCAGAAACGATACCTGATTTATACTATTTGCACTATAAATTGCTTCGCATTTAAACGCGCCGCGTTTCTAAATCTATGTTTTACCATGTTAAACGCTTGTAATAAACGTATACCTCTCACTTCCTACGATGTTTATAATCAGTCTTTGCGCTTCTATTACGCTTTTATTCGTATTTATATGCGTGCAAAGATTCCAATGCAAACGGAAGATAGCAAATCATAGTTTTCTAAATCACGTTAGTCATAGACCTCGCTTTAGTCCACCTAATGATACAGGTTTTCCTACATTTCGCTCTGATCAATCTTGGAAGACGCGCGTTCTATTTCCCTCGAGTCGCTGATAAAGTCGTCAACGAGACGTCAACGCGAATTTCTTGTCCGAAACTTCTTCTCATTTGTGTATCATCGAACAACGTTAGCTGTCACTGGGAACGAAGGAATGAAACGCCTAACGATCGGACTCATTAAAGCAATCTTATACTTTGGCTTAAGTATATAAAACGAAAATAGCACGAGTTTCTGCGAATTCGCAAAGACTAGGACTCGGATTCTATGATTCTTTCTCTTCGAATAGAAAAATGGATATGAAACACGACATCGATAACAATAACGTTCGTATTTTGAGGCACATGAAGTTGGACTCGAACGCGACACGCGGGAGCCTTTTTAAAAAATTACTTTGAATTCTTTGTCGCAAAGAAGCTCGTACGAAGAAACGGAAGAGGCTGAGCTCGGTACGAATGTACTTCGAAGCGTTCAAGATGGTTGAGAACAAGAACGAGAACAAGAACGAGAACAAGAACGAGAACAAGAACGAGAACGAGCGCGTAGAAGCTGAGAGGTTCGCACAGGTTGTCTCGGAAATCTCGTCGAGTTTTCTCATCGAACGATCGAATAGAAGGAAAGTTCGTGAAACGACATCCATAAATCAGTTTCGTATCGGACAAAAGATGGATAAATCGAGCGAAGGAATAGCGGAGAAACATGATCGACGACGACTACGTAAAAGAGAGATCCAGAAATAGATCGTCGTCGATGATTTATATCTAGCTTCTATGTTAGCTGTAATCGAACAATTTGTCAAATTCAAGATAGACGTTTCCTAATAGATAGGATCAGGCAAAAAGCTGGAGAATCTCATCGCGCTACTTCGAACAGGGCAAAGCGCAGAGCAGGAACAAGATACGACGGGTAGAGAAGAGGAAATAGAGAAAGTGAAAAGTTTGGCAAAAGTTTATGCCAATAGGTACATACAACAAGATAAATACGAGATTCAACGTCTCTATAGAACATTATCCATACGCTTCTTCACTGAGTCGCGGTTGACCGGTAAACGAATCGTCATCGAATTTCGATTTGACTAGAATCTTACTTGAAATAATTCTTTGTCGAATCTTTGGTCCTTGATCGAGAATTCTCGTCAACGTAAGGTAATAAAAAAAAAAAAAAAAAAGAAAAGAAAGAAAAAACACGGTTAAATTTATTCAGAAAATAACCTTCTCGTTAAGATATACCAGCCATTTGAAATCGACGATAGATCAGCTGTGTGAAAACTGTCGGACGATCACGAACCGTTCCTTTCATGCATTGATCGTGCATCTACGTAATCTTTAACATTATCACAGAGAGCAATGAAAAGTCGAACTCGATGGATCCGTTATTCCGGCCAAGTCGCATGGAAAGACACGTTTCTTTTTCCATCGTACTACGTACGACTTACGTCCTCACCATAAAGTTACTATTCAATATGTATAATATATGTATATGTATATGTATATATGTATAATATATTATATATATAATAATATTTTTTTGATTTAAATAGATTCTCTATCTTGGATATTATTCTACGTTAGGTAACGGCCTACTTAGGCCCGATTTTAAACTAGATGATACTAACTCAAACAAAAGGAATCAACGCAAGTTATCGAACGAATTGACCAGATTCGTTCGATCGCTTCGTTGATTCTCAAACTACTTACAATCTCCGATTCAATCGACAAAAATAATATAACTTCGATCTTATGCGACAACAACGAACGTTGTAAAGCTTGCTCTACATCGCCCTTTTGTCGCGTTAAACGAGTAAAAGGGCAACGACGCTATGCGAAGTCACGCTTTCCATTTCACATTGAATCGTCGGTAGTATGGAAGAATAATCGTTCTTCCCTTAAGGCTTAAGGGCACGATTATTTCGTCTCTGTCCCCTCATCGTCAAGTTCGGTGAGCCTACATACACCGTTTGTTTTTGACTAGAATTTCCGAACGTTACTTCAACTAGACTAAGCTAAAGAACTAGAATACTACAATACTAGCGGGATATTACTAACGTCGGAGACATTTCGTTGCATCGAGAATTTCAATCCTTCCGACTAATTGCAAGAATCGAGGTGTAACTCGGGAAATCGGTAACGACCGATGAACTCTGTTTCCAACTATGATCATCGAACAAACCCTATCCGTGTATTTCGATTCGACCAATGGACGACGGAATCCTTGTCGCGAAATATTCACTTCTATATCCGCGATAGCTCGTGTAAAAACTCTTGCTTCCCTTATAATTAGTACAAAAATAATTGGGCGATTTAGCAATTTATCGAAGGCTCGAAAAGATTCCGGAAAAGCTTCTTTTTCTCTCGATACTCGTTCAAACTTAATCTCCAACGTCTGACAAAACCACGAATCACGCGTTTCTTTCCAAATTTTTCTGACACTCTTCTCGAGCCTTCCAAAATATTCAACAATGTTCTTTACTGCTTTTTTTCTGTTTTTCTCTTTTTTTTTCTTTTTTTCATCATTTTATACATCGTTAAACGGGATCCAACAACGACTTCATGCCACGGTAAAGACGGATCGTTAATTTCTCTATTTAAAACCGTCTTCTCGCTCTAATATGCTCTACCCGATCTACCGAGTACGAAGCAAAAACAAAAGAAATTCTTCCGAGTTGTATGACGGAAATGTATTGTCATTATTGTGTATTACGGCTCTTTTCGATTGCGTGAATAAGGAACACATGCTTATTACCATTCGGATAATACACCAAAGACAACAGCAGTGCATCGAAATAGAACGTAGTAGTAAAACTACGTCGATGCAAGGCAACGATAAAGAAAAGATTAGAAACGGTAGGACACGATACGAGTATCGTACGTATAGAAAGAAAGCATAGACGACTAATTGTTGAAACCGTTCTAAACGCGTATTTTCCGAAGGATATCTAAAAATAGAGAAAAAAAAAAAACACGACAAGATTATGGCCGGTGAAGAGAGAAAGAACAGAGCGGTGAAAAATAAAAATACCAAAGATCTAAGATGACAGATAGCCCGAAGATTTTTCGAATTCGAGGTTCCCTCGAGAACCGAAACTCCTCGTTCGCCCTCGCGGATTAGCTTTAGGATTATTAGATCCGGAGGTTGTAAGAATTTTCCTTCAGGCCCTCTGATTAACGGCTGTGCCGGTAGATTGGGAGGCCACGTGGCGGTGGTTGATATGCGCCTTCAAATTCCTCTCATACTTGGAACTAAACGCGCAATGGGGGCAATTAAAGGAAGGCGCCATGCCACATTCGTAGAGTAAGTGCCTCTTGAGTATGTAAGCATTTTTGTAGCTCTTGCCACAACGTGAACAATTATGTCGACGATCGATCCCAGACACGGAGACTGTACCGATCGGCCGGTTGTTGTTTCTCCCAGGATGACGAGAGGGGCAATGAAGCCTTGCGCGTCGTTGAGGCGTCAACGGGGCCGGTACCTCGTTTGCGGAGGATCGCGAAACGCGCCTCGTCCCCTCAGAACTCCAACCAAGACTCGCGAAGAAACCTGAAATCAATCGAAACAAACGTTTCGAACGGTCGATTAGTGGCTGCCCTATCGTATAGACTGTCGTCGGTATGTTCGTTGCACGATTGCTGTTTACAACGGCGAGGGCCATGCGATAAAAAGAAAAACATTCAAGTTTTCAAGCTTAGCAACAACGAGCATGTCAAGGGGAACAGGATCAACGAGGGGGAATGATTACGTTCTCGTAGATATTCTTCTTGCACGGGCTACTCTCTATATACGCATCCTGGTCTTCGATGATACGATACGCTTCCAGGGCAAATTGCGCAGTGTTTCCCGGCAAAGGGAAAGACGAACAGGACTGTCAGCCGTCTCCGATGAAACTATTCTTCTTTCGTACCTCGAGCATTTCTCTTGTGTTTACTCCGCATTCGCTCCATCCTTTTTGCCCATCCTTGTCCGTGCTTCCGTTCATGTACCGCACATGTTTCGTATACTGTTCGTCTATGTTTCCATGTGACCTCTGGTATTCGCTCCAATCCAACTACTGTCCTGAAACACTCAAGCAACGTATCGATTAATAAACACGTGTATGTATATACGGGTTCGTTGGTTTTCGCTGATGTTGACGCCTTCGATAAACAAGCGACAAGTTGCAGCTTGTCCTTGGAATAATCGTAGTTTCTCGTGTGATTTCTTTGTCGGTGCTTCCTTCTTCTCGGAAGATCGTCTCCTAGGTGGATGGAACAACCGGCCCGGTCACCTGTGGAAAACGAAAGCAATCAGTATGCGGAAATTACGCGTTTCTCACCATGTTCTGCTCTTCCTGAGTACGTCGAACAGCACATCACCACGATATCGAAATCGTTGTCGCCAAACCAACCCACGAACACGTACGTCATACGTCGTGGTAGCGACGAAATGAGCGAAACATGGAACTCGAAGCATTTGCCTTTCTAGACTTTATTTTGCTCTAAATCGAATACAAGGCTCTCTACAAATTGACAAAAAAAAAGGAGGGAAACAAGCATTTTGGAATGTTCGACAAATCGAAACGATACGTGTACAAAAAAGAACAAAATGAAAAAAGCACAGTGGTGTAGAAAATAGGAAATGAACGATCGGCCAGTGAATGGAGTCACGCGATTCGACACAGGCGACGACATAGAGATACGTATCATATACGTATACATCGTTGGAATCTTGTGGCAAATGGAAGGGCAACGAAGAAGAGTCACGATTTTCCGATCCACCGACCGATTGTTCTATAAATTTCACAAGCAAGCGATTTTTTTCGCATAGTAAAACGAAGCGGGTAAACGGCGATGCGTTACCGGCTTCCGCTTTGTCGTGGCTACGTTGCGACGTCCGTTTCCGCTTTTCATGACCGATTTCAATCTCGGTGCAGCGCACGTTCGATTGTTCGTATGCCGTACACACCGTAGGTGTACGTGCGTTTACATGCATGCGGATTTGTCGCGAGAGAACAAGCAAAAAAATTATCTAGAAAGAATATTCGTTATCATCATAGCGTAATCGTTAATAATTATTGCTCTCTAAATAATATTAATATAAAATGGAGACAAAAATGTGTAATAATAAATCATCGTTCGTTGGCAAATACATGGCGACAAAGAAATTACGATTACAAATATGTTTTGCGTTCGAGGCGCTGAGCGGAAGTTATAGTTGCGTTATTTATTTTTACGTGCTCTCTGTTCTTTCTCTTGCATACACGCGCATACATACACTCGTACGTGAATTTGCTCTCTCGCTCTCATTTTCTCCCTGTGCTATGTCTCTCTGATATTAACGGTTGCTTTCGCTCGCACACTCATTTTCTCTCTCTCTTTCTCTCTCTCATTCTCTCTCTCTCTCTCTCTCTCTGTCACTAACCATACAGTCCGGTAGCGGTGCTTGTACTAATTATAAGAATATCGTAGTTGATGTCGAGCACGAGATTCCCTTGGTGCGGCGCAATGAATTTCATTCGCGGCACTGTATAATACTTTAGCCATAGTTTGGAGAATTGTTTCGATTCGATGCACGTTCATGTTAAAGAGAAACGGTACAGAATCAAGGGATGTCTCGATCTCGATATTTTCCACGCGGCCTCGCTCCACGTGCGGTAAATTCGCTATTATTTATTACAAATAATTGTACTGTGTAATTAAACGCGAACGAACGAAAGAAATGTAAAGGAACGCGAGTACAGCCGTTACTAAAACGCTATACTCGTTACTAAAACAAAAACAAATATATAGTGATAAAAAGGAAAAACAAAAGAACAAGGAGAACGTATAAGAATAAATAGAAACCGAAGTAAAATAAAGACATGGGAATCACATTGCGGTTGTTAGGAATCGAGGAAAAAAGGAACAAATGTGTAACGCGTAAAGGATGGTAGTCACTATGTATGTATATGGATCGACAACGAAGATGAGTACGTCTTAGCGGATACATTGGCAGTATAAAGGCGAGTGATCGAGATTAAATTCTGTTTCCTTCGGCGTAAATAAATAATTTCTAAAAAAATATCACTGGTCTCAAAAGGGTCGGCGAGTGTCACTCGTAAATGGTACATTAACTCGCTGTAGTTTTCGACAGATTCGTCCGTCTAACCGTATTTGCGTTGCGTTTCGCAAAATGGAAGTGAATGCTTCCCTATTATCCCAACCACATTTAATCACATCTTTAAATATATCTTTTTTAGAGATACTATCTTTTCTAAAGATACTATCTTTTTTTAAAACAGCAAATTAGGGGATGAATCCATCGAAATTACGCGTCAACTGGTTTCTCTGTGCGTGACACCCGGCCGATAATACCGTAGAAATTCGTTCACAGCTGGATGCGCCCAGCGCCTCTTGATTTCTTTTCTTTTTTTTTTCCTCCTTCTTCTATCCTAAAATCTAAGTGTTACATGAAGGCACTTAACACAAGGCTCTCTCGGTTCAAAAGCTATACACACTTCCCTCGGTATTATCATGTCTCGTGACGCTTTTCGTTCGCTTCGCTCTCGTTACGCCATTTCTGCTTTCATTATCGCTCCTTCCATTCTTTCTTTTCCTTTCCTGTTCTTTTCATTTACACAGTCCTCGAACGTACGTTGCGCAAACATACCAAGAAAACGTATCGATTGATTCCGCTAAATCGATTAGCGCGCAATCACTCACATCATTTTTATTCTCACATTTTTCTTTTTTTTTTTTCTTTCTCATCAATAATCACAAGACCGTGGTCCGCCAAGAAATAATCGTGGCGATTTTCGGAGAAACTTGACAAACGTAACGTGTCTTTTGAAAGATAGGTGTAACGCGAACGAGTGCATCGCAGTACCTGACTGCTGCTCATAAATTTTCGCTTATGTCATAACTTCGCTTATAGGTGACTGGTAGCAGGACGTTATCAATACGACCCTGGTATAAGGATAATCGATAATATCCTTTTTTCATTCTCTACACTAAACACTTCGTTTCATCTCCTCTTACTTCGCGTTCGCGTTCCACCTCGCTATCTATAATGTAACACATTCACACGTGTAACTATCTTTCGAGTGGAGAGCCGAATTAAATATTTCGATTAGACTCGAAGAACACTGGGTAATTAACGATAAAAGTACGAGTCGATGCGTTGGGAATAAATTTTTTAAACATAAGATAAATATAAAATTTTCTTTTAGACAAAGAGCTCGCGAAACGAATATGCGAACGATTTTCTGTTATACAGAACACGCAGTCTCGTAATTCGTTTCGTTCGTCTCTTTTTATACCCGTGTTCTGAGTTGACGCAAGTTTTTGACGTTGCCTGTCCATAAGTATCTTTTATATAATTTTCTTCTCTATCTTCTTAAGATCTAAACGCGTTTCATTTTTGGACGCGATGCGCCAAATAAATGTTTCAACTGTTTCTCGCGGGTTCACAGGCCTTCCCTTTTTACCGAACTTTGTCTGAAATTTTTCATTTCAGAAAATTAACAATTACTTTCTCTCCTCTTTCCTACAATGCACGTCTGTACGACAGAACGCCATAAGTTTGTGTCGCTAATACATTTCGTCTCTTTCTCTCTTCTCTCTTTCTCTCTCTCTCTCTCTCCCTCTCTTTCTCTCTCTCTCTCTCTTTCTTTCACTGGCATTGTTTCATGTCCGTGCACACCTTCGCATTCGTACGCATCACGCGTAACAAGAGCAACCGATTCGTCGGAGCTAGTACGGCTGAAGAATGTTCACGAATTTAGACAAATATTTCGCCCAAATGGAAACGAAGAATAAAGTTTTCGATGGGGCGTCGCCAGATTGAAAAGGCAATATTTTGGCTCTTATTTTCTCTTCTATAAATTTTCTCTCTAACCACTAAATTTCTCTTTAAAAAGCGAATGCTTAGTAATCGAATCTTATCTCTCAAAGTCTGTTGTTCGAGATATAATAATAGAAATACAATAAGTTATACAAAAAATAAAGCACTATACTTTCTAAATTTCTGAATTATATGGTTGGTCGCGCGCTCTTCCTAAATTGCCCTATCCCATAAAGCTAATTGTATAAATCCTTTCGATCTATGTTTGCCGAAACCGTTCTTCTTCTTACGATTAGTTTATTTTCTCGCAATAAGTCCCGCGAAAAAAGAAAAGTTTCTGCCCTCGAAACATCATATGAATGCCAATTACTCCTAATATATAATAAAAAATATATAACGTAAATATTTCCTTGGCTTTTATTTGTCTTATCTTTTTATTCACCTTGCTATCTTTAATAATATAAACGTCGAATTAAGCAATTTCTTAACAGAATTCCTATCGGCAAACAAAATCTTGGAAAATTTTGTAACATCGATCGTACGGAATTTCCGTGAAATTTTCGATAATAAATGTGATCCATCGCGATCTAAATATATATAATTAAAACTCTGTGGAAGAAGCGAACGACAATTACCAATGGTAATTCGAACCATTAGAAACATTCTCTTGCCTTAAATATATTTTAATGCCGAACTATAACATAAAAATATCAAAATATCTTTTTCTTTTTAGCTGGACGTTAATAAATCCCATTCATTCGATACCATATAAAAATACTTCCGATTTTAACAGTTACTAATAAATGGAGCCCATATGTTTTAAACGGACGTATCCCGTCCAAGTACGGTTTTCTAATTTTCTACGCCTTTCGAAACTTTAACGATTTCAAACTCTCTGGTGGTAAAAGGACCAAATAAAAATTGTTAAAAATTATCAACGTCGCGTTTCATTTCACCGTCCCTTGTATAAATACTATCTCGATATCTCAAATGTCGAAAATCATCGACTTTTACAATAGCATCATATTTTTCAATTGCTTTTGGTTAGAGTGTTCCCAATCCCAAACCGACACCCAAAATAAAGAAAATTCAAGGTATTCCACCTTTGCTTACCTGCGTAATGAAAACTTAATTATAAAAAACAAAAAAGAAAAAATAAGTAAACAATTATAATAAACCCAATTATAATGCGTAAGACACGAGTTAGATAGACCTGATTAAAAGCAGTAATAATTAGCACGAAGGATAACTTGTAAAGAAGCTAATCATTTACTACGACGACTCCCTTGTGTATCCATATGATGTATTCGTGTATATGTGCGTGTATCTCTCTTTCTCTCTTTCTTCCCTGTGTAACGATGCGTATGTAAGTGTATGTGTATGTATTGTTTACGTACATGAGCACACACAATGCTTCTGTCTATTTATTTCAAAAATTTTATCCCCTCTTTTCTATCTACCCTTCCTTTCCCACTTTTTAATCGCGATATCTTTATATTACTATATATACGTTTTTTTAGCTTTTTTTTTTAAATGCTTTGAAACTGACGGCGATCCCGAATTACATGGTTCTCGCGACATTCATTGTTCTTAGGATTGCAAACGTTTGACTTTTGCCCTCTCCATCGTCTTTTCCCGTATTACTTTGCTTTTTCGTCAATCACGATCAACGCATGCAACAGTTGAGCAAAACGATTCCAGGAAATTTCAGCCGTGGAAAATGCCATGCTAATAAATCATTTAATATTTGCATTTCTTTCTTGACAATCGCTTGAAAGGCACATGTAAATGAACGGATTTACGTATGCTGTTATCCCAATCATCTCGCTGCCGTTTTTCAGCTTGATCGATCGATTAACTTACGGAAAGTGTTAAGCAAGAGCTTTCGATACGCGCGTTTCACCATCCAGCGAAACTCGAGAAAAGTCGAGTGAAAAACGTTTCGAGAGAGAAGAAAAAACAAATGAAACAGGAGGAAGTTCAGGTACACAGAATCGATAAGAACACACGATAGAGATAATCGAACACAAGATTCTACGTTTTAGAATCTAGAAAGATTACTAGCGTGGTCATGTTCAAGTTGACATTCGAAACGAGCGAATAAATCGATTATCCGCAAATTTTGTCACAAATATGATATCACGATGAGTACGAATAAGTACCGAAAAAAAAGGTAGAAAACATGACGTATACTTGCATATAGACGAATTCGTTTTTAGGTTTTGCAGGCGAAATGGTGAAAAACGGCGCGTATCATCCGCTCAATATTTTTTTCTATGCCCGTTGCTCTTATTCTTCGCGTCAAACGGTCTCTAGCGTTTATTTCTTTTCATTTCTCTTTTTTTCTTCTTCTTTATCGCGATCGTTAGTACCACTTTTATCCAGATCGAAAATCCTCCACGCGATCTCTACCCTTTCACGCAGACGCACACTCACTCTTTCACTCTTTATTTCCATTCGTCTTGCTCACAGTTTACCAGCTCTCTACGAGAAACTTCGCTCTATTATTTGTTAGTATTCGTCCGGCTTGGCCGACCACAGATTCTCGCACGGAGAACGCTAAGGCGTCTCTTCGGTTTTTTTCCTTCTGCTTAGATACAAAAAAAAGAAAGTAGTCATTAAATTCTACGATCTACCTAATAGTACTTCTTACATGTCTAATAATCTAGTAATCTCCGTCAATGACGGCGGTCGCGTCGGTTGGCTCGTCGGCATCGAAATTGCCGACCTCTACGATTTCTACCATTTCTCCCGACTACATATATTCCCGCGAACGTTTGATACCAGCTCCGCTCTCGTTCGTTTCGACCGCCGTCACGCATCAAGGCCTCGCGAGGCAGTAATATTATCGATTAATAATTATTCAGTAACTATGCATCAAGTCGATCCATAAACGTATCTATCGTCTTCTCTTACCGTCTTTTCGTCGTCGTCGCTCCTACTACTTCTACCCAAGCCTACTCTTGTTTCTAATCCTCTTTTCGGGTTTTTCTTCGCGACGAAGCGCTCATCTGCTCCCGTTCCTCGAACGTAAGCTCTCTTTCTCTCTCTCTCTCTTTCTCTCACATACACACATACACACATACACACACACGCACACACTTTTGAAACAATAGCTGTTTGTTCGCTTAGCATACAGTACACGCATTGACGAACGAGTTGTCGATCGGTCAAATAGAATATAGATTGGCGAAGAGAAATGCTATGACTGGTACGATATCGGAAGAAAAAAAACGGGTCGAAAATAAGAAATGGCTTAGTTATTGCACTCGTACGGAGGAGAGTCGATCCTGGCCTGCTACGTATCGCTTGATTCGAAAGCGTATAAGGGATTGGAGCGAACGTCTCTCCGTTTGTGTTTAAACCGCGATCGCTGTTGTCGAGACTCGGGACTATTTTCGACGAGGTATCCGTGCGGCTGTTCTGCATCGAACGGACCTCACGGTACGAGGATCGATTCGTGACACGGGGATGCTGTGCGCGAAAGACCAATCGAAAACTCGTTCGAGGAAACCGCGAAGCGAATACGCTCAACGAGAAAAAAATAGAATTAAATCTACCGCTTCGTTCGCGTCAGACGTTGCGCTTACTTACACTGTATGTAATATGAGTTACGAGTATAGTATAGTATAGTAATATAATAAAGTATAGCATAGTATAGTTTAGTTTAGTTTAGCTTGTCTCATAAATATTGTCTACAGTATGGAAAGTCGGGCAGCCGTGGCGCGCGTATTTGGCGTAGGAATACGGGACTCGATGCCAGGTAATCGCCGAGAGCACGGGCACGTTTTCTGGTCCGCCCCACCGTTACCGTGTGTGTTTGTGTGTATGTGTGTGTGGGCCGAGGATAGTCGAACAAACCAACTGCTCGAGGAACATTTGCGACGGTACACTTGTCACGATCAAGCGTTACCCGGGACCGATAACGATGCGATGCGAAAAGATACGACCGATCGATGAAGAACGATCGGGAACGTTACTTACGGTTATTCGTCAAGTGGAAGAACGTTGTAGAAAAGGTCGGACGATGGGGGGATAGAAGGTGAACGACGGTTGCGTCGCGACGGGCCCGCGCTCGGCAAACGCGATGCGTCGTTTCATCGAACCGGTTAACGTGCTTCTAGGTTTGTCGGCAGTGCATAACAAAATATCGTACGAAGAAACGCGAATGATCTTAACCTCGAGAATCACTTAATTAAAAAGCAATAATATTATACGCGTTATATAATATAAATATATGTATATACTTAAATGCATCGTATAGGAATCTACTAGGTTCGTGTATCTGGCAGTCTGATGATCACAATGCTATAGGAATACCCCGCTGAACTTAAAATATATGTAACCTTGTGTGTACGTGTATCTGTATATAAGTATACAGGCACGCGGGACGCGCGCTAACGTCTGTTTATGTATGTGTGTGTCCATGTGCGTATTAGGTACGCGTACATGATTGTACGCATATACGCTTTTAAAGTCCCGTGTATGGAAGGAAGCATTAGTGAGAAGCAAAAGACGCGCGATTCGATCGTATAGAAAAGACCGAATCGGTGCTTAATACTGTACCCTCTGTAGTTTACCGCTTTAGAGCGGTAGCGAGGGATGTAATAAAATGGCTGCCTTCGTCGAAAAGGCCGAAAAGATAAACGCGAGTCGGAATGACAGATCCGTGTCTCCTCGCATCGTAGCGGACAGGTTCTGCTTTGAAGGTTTATTATCGTGTAAGTGTTTTCGATTCGAGTTCGCTGATGCGACGCTCAATACGTATGTCGGATCGTGTAAACTTAGCGCTTAAAAAAGTTTGGTGTATGTGGCGTGTGTCGAATCTAACTTTGACACGAAGCACGAGAACCAGATCGAAGAACGATCCCGCGATACGATGAAGCAATTATTCAGTGAAATTTGGAAAATGCTTTCCCTCGCGATTTTGGTGTCCCTGGTGAGCCACGCGCGCACGGCTTAGCTCGTTTAAAAATATGGAACCAGTGTGACCAGAATGGTTGCTATTGGAAGAGCTCCGGTTTACCGGGCGGTCCTAATCCGACTCGGGGCGGGCTGTTCTCTACCGGGACGATTCTGCTTAATGATTTTCATTCGACTCGGACCTCCTCTATGCTTGCTCCAAGTCGTTTTGGCTAGCTCCTTTAGGATTCGCCCAACACGTTGTACCAACGTATTTAGCGTGTGTCGGGCGATCGATCGTTCGAGAACTCGATCGCTGATCGTGTCGATCGTGTTTTAGAAAAACGCGTCGATCGTGCTTTGAAAAAAGCGCGTCGATCGTGTTTTAAAAAAACGCGTGTCGATTCCAGATGGAGGAATACCGCGACGCGATCTCGACAAACATTTCTTGTCGATTGGAGAAACGTATGTAACTATATATGTCTGTCTGTCTGTCTGTCTGTCTGTCTGTCTGTCTGTCTGTATGTATGTATGCATGCATGCATGCATGCATGTATGTATGTATGTATGTATGAATGTATGTATATATATATGTACGTATGTATGTATGTATGTACGTATGTATATCGTAATTGGAGTGAACGCAGTTGTCTCCGAAGACATCGCCCCGAGTGGGAGATTGACGCGGTCTCTCGTTAATGCGCGGTACATCTCGCTACGCGAAAATAATATTATTCAATCGATTAATTAATTAATCAATATACGTAATAATAATTAATAATTAATAATAATAAACCTTAGAAAAACGTTAAAAAAAATAGAATGGAGAATCGAGATAAGGAGGCTAGGCAGTTTGCCGTTTTCGGAAGCTATCGCGGTTGCCCGCGGATAGCTGAACCAGCCGCGTCGTCTTCGCGTCTCACCGCTCTCCATCGGTTTCGATCGCGATCCTTGCTGAATTAGCCTCGTTCCGTTCTTCTCTCTCTCTCTTTCTCTCTCTCTCTCTCTCTCGCTCTCTTTCTCTTTGTCGCCTCTTTCTCTCCACGCGCGCCTCTGTATACGTACGTTCTCGTTGCGATCGTTATTGGAACGTGAACCAAGCGCGAAAGAAGACGGCGATGCGCGTTTTTCCTAACATCGTTCTCAACGTTGCCCGCGATGTGTGCCACTCGACCGAATATGTAGTCGTTTCTGTAGCCTCTTTCGCGCTCGGACGACGACGTCGACGGTTTCCGTGTTCACCACCCTCGTTAGACGAGCTCCTGCTTGTAAATTTTCTCTTTGTGCATTCGTTCCATATGCCGCGCGATGTGCATCTTTTGCTTCGCTCTGTACACACAGTGAGGACACTGGAATTGAGGCTCTTTGCCACACTCCCACTTCTGATGATTTCTCAGGCTACTCTTCAGCTTGTATACCCTGCCACAGGCCGGACAATTGAAGCCTTCTGGATTCGAGGAGCTAGAACCAAGCCCTTTGCCCAATCCTCCGCCGGACCGCCACATGATCGAAGGCACGCTCCATCTGTGCCAAGCAGCCGCCCACTTTAGTCCAGTGATGCTCAGGTCTTCGGCTGGAACACAGGATTCACGACTTTATTAGTATGCTGTTCGTACGACCGCACGAGAATCGGACGGTCATTAAATCCTGGAACGCGATCGTTCGTTCGTTCGTTCGTTCGTTCGTTCGTTCGCTTGTTCATCTTTTTGGAGATACGGGTATCGACCAGTACCGAAGCCCGATCTCTTCGTTCTTTGTTGCGTCGCAAATGCGAACTTACGTGTATCAAGCTTAGACGCTAAGCCAACTTGAATCGACACAACCCGACACGACTCGCGATCGTTCCACGCTAATTTTGTTAGGGTAATAGACGCCTAAGCGCTGCGAAAATCACCTTCAACTTAGAACAGCGATACCACGAGGACACCTTTTCATTTCCCTTTCTTCCTACCTTTCGTCTTCGATCCTCTTTGCATTCCCACCCGTGTCCTACTCGTAAACTATCGCCATTCCAAGCAGAAGATCGATTTCGCGAGTATCCTGAAAAACGATCGCGTTTTGTTCGATAGCTTCGAGAAGGAATCGTCCGAATCGTCGTGACTAGAGAAAGATCGCGATCGTGTATGTCTGATCCGTGCGATTCGTTCTCGAGCATGATCATCTCCACGCGATCGAAATGCGTAAATTATTATGACAAGGGAGAAGAGAGTAATGCACGTTTGTCGTATCCCTACGTTCGAGCCCCAAGCAGCTAGCTATAAATTTCGCATACGAAGAAGGAGCGGTATTTGTGCGTAACGAAAGAAACAGAACGTACATACAATTTCAACCAAAAAGAGGTATAACGAAGCGGGTGATCCGTGCCTTTCCGAGTCCAATAGTCTGTTCCTTTCGACGCACAAGCGATAAAAGACGTGTTTCTATGTACAAGTTTCGAGAAGAGTTAGTGCACATGCTACTCCCCTAATATCGACAAGAAGAAAAAGAAATCAAAAATTCAAGAGAGAAATGCAATTGCGAGAAACGCGTCTGATTATGACGGGAAGGATCGCAACGATGTGATGGTCGTACGACGAACTGTGGGCCAAATACAGTCGAAACACACTTTCGTATTTTTCTTTCTTTCTCTTTCTTCCACGTTTCTAACCATTTCCGACTCTATTTCCCACAATTGGATACGTCGGTACATCGATGCGATCGTCGCTTTCTACAACAATGTACAAGTATTTCTGTATTTAAAACAGGGTTCAGAGAGATACAAGGAGAACCGGTGAAAGAATAAGATACAGAAACAGCGAAAGAGAGAGAGAAAGAGAGGGAGAGAGAGAGAGAGAGAGAAAGGGGGACAGAAAAAAAGAGAGGGCAAGAGATAGGAAAAACGAGAGAGAGAGAGAGAGAAATGAGCACAATGCGAAAAGGAAAGTAGAGTCTGGCAAACATGGGTGAGAAATACTCCTTTCGCTGGGGAAAAAAAAAAAAAAAATTATGGGAAATCAGGTATATATCGCAATGGATCGGAGCGGTAAAATCGTTGATCCGTCAAGCTGAAACAGGTACGAACGGTTAATTGCTGTACGAAAAGAAAAATTTTGCAGCTGCATTCGATCGTGAGAAGTACGGAGGAAAAAAAAAATGTAAAATCAGCGCGTGTAATGACAAGGTAGATGTTTGGAGAACGTTCTGGTACTTTTCGTCTTCTAACACATTTATTTAATCAAACGTACGAATACGATAGGGCTCGCTTAAAACGTTAATACTAGGTCGCAAGATCATAATGCAACACTGCGACTCATGATTGTCGCGCTTAAATATCAGTCTTAACAAAAGTTCGCTTACGAACCCATTTATGTTCCTACCACGTCCATAGAAAATACTCTTACTCGTATTGTTTTTAAGATCTAATATTTAAGACTAATTCTTTTTCGTGTACTTTCTTTCTGCTCGTGAGATTTAGAAACTCGTAGTTATTGTCGTGGTGAGCCATTACGATTACATCTACGCGCATCGATAAGGCACTGGAGATCGAGTACATGATGCGATCGACAAACTATTTCTATGAAAAGCATAAATATCTCGGTTTTACAAAAAGAAAAAAAAAAGAAAGGGGGAAAGAAAAAAGAACAGAAAGAGAGGAAAAGAATATCGCAAAACGTATTAAAAATATAAAAATGTTAACCACACATAAATCCGATGTACATATCTCTAATAAATATCAGTCGGTGTCTTAAGCTCGAAATACAAGACTCACGATTACGATTGTTCGATGCACGCTTTTAAGAATAAAGTACGACATTTTTTTTTTATCTTTGCTTTACTTTTGTTTCAAGAGTAAAGCTAATTTTGCTTATTTTAACAACCTGAGACGTATATTTCATTGGTACAACCTTTCTCGCTAAATAAATAAATATATATGAATAATACAAATATATATATGCATCAGGATAGTGTAAAAAAAAGATAAAAAAAGATTTATCGATAAAATTTATCGTTAAAACACAGGTCAAAATGTCGATACTTTTTTGTCTTAATTTCAATTTTCGAGAAGCAAACTAAATTCCACTAAAATCAATTCTTGAATTTTATCGAACATCCCTAGAAGCTGCTTTCGCGATTCGTTTTCATTTCGTTGTTCGTCATATATTGGTACAAAAAAAAAAAAAAAGAAAAAAAAGCAAATACGCACAACGCGAATGTTACCAGGCTTTACGGGAGAAATTTATATTTTAAATTGATAATAATTTTTCCGAAAGCTGGCACCAAGTAGGAGGGAAAAAGTAAATGGCAGACGTAAGAGATCGATCGCAACGAATTTTGGACAATTATAGCATAGAGCAAAATTCGAATGTTGATCGTTCGAGTTCTCGACAAATGGAAATCGAAACGTTTGCCCATTTAGTCGATTTCGAGCTTCGGCGAGTAAGCTAGCAAATAGGCCTCCATGTCTCCAATTTTGTCCAGGTGCTGTCGGCGAATATGTCGCAACCAGTGAGCCTTCCGTTTACATCGCTGAGGACAGAACGGACATTGAAACTGAGGTTCCTTGCCGCATTCCCAATGAACGTGCCGTTGTAACGAATCCTTCCTCATGTACGATCTTCCGCATCTACTACAGCCAAATTGTCCTGGTGGCTTCTTGCCAACGTAGTTGTAAGCCTTTGGTATCTTCAACTCGGCGAATGGTGGCCCCTGTTCCTGGATCTTCCATGCTTGAACGGGCAGATCGGCGTTCTCCTCGGTAGCTTTGCTCCCGTTCGTGTCATCTGGAATCGGGAAAAGAAAAAAAGAACTTTAGATCTGTCCTGTGTTTCGCGCCACGTCTCTGCACCACTGTAACCGAGCACACATTTAGTACAATACATACTGTGTTCGAAGCAACCTGATAATCGCTGCGTTTCGATCGGCTTAGTCTCAACAAGCCAGCTTGTAACCTGACGAAACGTAGCCTTCCTTGCGTAATATGCGTATATAACGTGCAATGTTCATCAAGTACGAGGGAAACTTTTATTCTCTTTGCGTAACTTTACGCGCGTTAGCTTGCGTTGCCACCGATCGAATGCACACAATCGATGTCACGTTGTACCACGTCGGATTATTTTTTAGCAAACGATCGTTCGCAAACAAATAGAATAGGAGAACGTACTTCTCTGGAGAGTCGGTAAACAATCCAATTCTCGATTATCTACGTCTAATGGAGAAATAAATCGCACAACGGACGTACGAATACAGCACGAAACAGACGGAGAAATAACCTTCTTAGGATTAGTTACAATAAATACAACACTACTTTTGTCCACACTTTTTCATCACTCTTCAACTTTACATCGTTTGAAGGGCATGCCAAGCATACGATACAATAGTTTACACAAATTCGATGACGAAGACGAAATCGAAGAGATCGTGGAATTACGTTGCAATTTTCGATACACACACTCTTTCCGCTACTTGCAGACGTTTACTTGTACTTTACATTCGACGATAAAGCAATCTTCTCACAATCGTTGGTTTTTAGAACGCAGTTGACTCGTTTCTTCTGACCCGCTTCAGGATGCTGCGTGGCAAGATGTCGAAGAACGTTTCCCTTTTGATGAGACCGATAATCACAAAAGGCGCAACGAAATTTCTTGTCTGTGCCGCACGTGCTTCGATGATTGCAGCAAGATTTCGACGATTTAAAATATTTGAAGCATTTTGGACACTGGTACGGCGTCACTTGGACCACTGCGAGTTTCCAGCGAACCGCGCCACCTGAAAAATCAAATATGGATATACTACTATTCCTCTCTCGGCTCGTATTAGCTACTACCGATCTACATGATTGACTCGTTCATTAAAACGATATATACTGTACCGCACACGATCGAACCACTGTTCAATGTTTATTCCTGAACGAAGACAATACGTACATATCCATATATTATTTCATTACAAAATATATCCACACCTATACGACGAAGAAAAGAGGAACAAACGATACATTGAGAGAAAATGATGAAAAGTTAAATTATTAAAGAAAGCATGATTCGTATATATTGTCATTTATTTGAAGCGTACATTGCACTGTTGTAGGAAAGAGCAATTATAACGCTTCAATTTTATCGTCTTTCCTACAAGACTTCAAGAGTAACAACAATAACAACAATAATGATACACTGATTTGTAATAAAATTAAATCTGGAACGATTTTGTACCTTGCGTTTTCCAGCATACGTTTCTACAAGCTTTATCCGCGTGCAAGTACTATAAGAGAAGAAATCGCTGCATTAACTTAACTCACGAGCTTGCATACTTATATTCGATTCTTTGGTGAGATTAAGGAGCATATGCAAGAGCTGCATATATAAATACGTAGGTGTTTGTTGTTAAAATCTTTGTTGTATTAAACTCGCCTAATCTCGTAAGAATAAGGCAGCGCAAATATCTAATAGAAGAAAATGGCCAATTAACGATCAGCGATTCGTCGGAATTTTTTTGTTCAAACTGAATGGCATTCGTAACGACCGATTTGTATCGATTACGAAACACGTGGATATTGTTTCTACGTTCTTTCTTGCCCTTTTCTTTCTTTCCGCTTCTTTTTTTTTTTTCTCCTGGTCAAATTATTACACACTATTTCTCGATGATAGATCAAACACAACGATCGATTAAACTGCGATACAACGTGAAACAAAACGTAAGAACGTCGTTGGCATCTTTCGAAAGGCAGCATATAAAGTTGAAACTTTGCAAGATTGTTTCATTAACGCGTGTAAATCCAATGAGAATCTCATAACGTTGGAAGAACATTATGCAACCTCTTTTGATGTTCCAGCAATCTGTCTCGTCTGTAAAACTTTTTTGGGCACAGGTCGCAATTATGTTTCGGCTCCTCGACGTGCAGTTTCCAATGTGCCGTCAAGTTATGCTTGTATTTGAACCAACCATGGCATATTTTACACTGATATTTCGGCGCTTGACCACATTCAACTCGTAAATGCCTCTTCAAGCAAGACATTCTCATGTAGGAACGATTGCAATTTGTACATTTGTACGTTAACTGTCCGCGTGTCATTCGACTGGATTGGAAGATGCCTCGATTTCTTGAATTACTTGCTGGTACTGGTTGCTGTACCTCGATCGTATTTTCGTTTTTTGGATAAAGTTGCAGCCAATAACCTGAAACGGAAAGGAACGATGTAGATAATGTTCGTTGATATCATGAACTTTCGACACAAAAAACAGAATAACACCTTCGCCTAGGAAACAACCAAATGAAACTTACACAAGGAAGTTGCAACAGAAACGGTGTTGATTGCAAGTTGTTGGCTAGCAAATTAGAAATAAAAACAAACAAAATATATAACGTGTCGTGTAACAAATAAGAAGCACGTTGGAAGATGTAATTTTTATTCGTTTTAAGGAAATGATCAAATTCTGCAAATGAATAACCGAAACAGAGCAAATTCTTGCAAATTTCAATGCGTCTTAAAATTCATATCTATGAAAGAACAAACATAAAATAAGCTCTATCCCGTAACATTTATCGATGACGTTGTTGACGACAATAATATAATACAAACGAAACTTTCCGCTTCCTTGGCAATTATGTATCATGCAAACACATTCATCGTCATATTCTTTCTTCGTCTTTGTTATAGCGTTGAATTGTAACCTTTGATTGAAAGTAATTGCAACCATCGTTTATGTATTATTCGATACTCTTCAAATACTAGTAACGATATTCGATGTTCATACAGTTTCGATTAAAATGGAAATCAATAAAACGAACAAAAATCCTCGGAAATGTGAAATCTCGAAATGGCAATTCGAGAGCAGTTAATACGTTTTAAAACGTAAATTCGTAATCGATGATAACGAATGAAAGAATAGGCGTGGAAACCGTTAACAGCCGTAACTTCTCTTTTCACGCATCCGGTTCTCCAGTTTCGCCTGTCAAGCCGACCTCTGTTCGCGTTCAGAGTTGCTCGATTTCTTCACGTCCGCCACGTGAACGTTATAGTGTCTCAATAAACTGTGTTTGTGCTTGAATTTCGAGTGGCATATTACACACTCGAACTGAGCCTCCTTTCCGCACTCGAGTCTCTTGTGCCGTTGCAACGATATCACCCTCCTGTACTGTCTGCCGCAGGTGTCGCAAGGATACGTCTCGAAACCGATGGGTAGCCGGTACCAACACGCTGAAAACAGAAATCCTTGGTTAGCCGAATGTCTGTTGGAAAATTATTTTCTCGACAGCGGCAGATTCGGTGCTTCGTCACCGAAATATTTTCTTCCGTCATAGACCGGAGGACGGTTGAATTTTCGTTTCGCTTGCTAATCGTTAACGTAAAAAGAAACGCTAAAACATGGAGGTATAGGAGAGTAGAATAACACTTACGCTCTTTAGAAAATAACCCGCAACAAAGATTATTTTTTTTATTAATAATAATAATAATAATAATAATTAATAATAATAATAATAATAATAATAATAATAATGTTAATAATAAAATTAACTGCAGATAATCGTAATAGATATTCGTAATCCGACAGATAAATCTTTCCAAAAAGAGAGTTTAAAGTGCTAAATATCGGAACGAGTATTCGAGAGAGACGACTTGCATTCTTTCCTCGTTAATGCATTATTCATCTATAACAGAACTGAAACAAGGAACATCAAAGACACGAGTAACATACGGAAGGTACCCGTCTCCTTGAAATGTCCAGCGGTTATAAAAGTCGGATACATTGTGGAATTATTCGCGGTTGGTTGGTCGATTGGTCCCCGTATAAAGCACGCCAAACGCAAAGTCGCCCCGAACTTAACAACGGAAAGTACAGGGGGAAATCGGGTAGAACGAGTATATCCTAGGTTAATTCGCCAAGCAGGTCGATGCGAGCATCCGTAAATACTGATATCAAAAATACTGGACTTCGTTTAGAAAAGTTCTCCCAACGAATCCTTTTCTTTTCCCATTCTTTGCAGATGTATGTATATGTTCTCCACCTCTGCCTCTTTCTACTATACGCATGTACGAATGTTTATATAAAAATGGGAAAACGTTACTACTTATAAGGCTAGGAATATATACTTGTACGTAGAAGGACAAACGAGTCGATCTCGATAAAACGAAGGAATGTTCGAGTGAGGAATGTTCGAGTAGTTTACATCTTCCGATGAAAGCGTTTTTCCGCCTAAATAAAAGTCACAAACCGTGTGGGTAATTCGTAGAAAGAATAGCGCAGAGATCGACCCTTTTGTTCGCTTGAGCAAATTTAGTCGATCCTTCCGCTGAATTAAGATTAAGAGGAGCAAGTTTCTCCGCATTGGTAAATTCGTCTAAAAAGTATAATAATTCCTAAAGATTATAATGTCGATTGTCCCGTCTGCGATTCTTCGTAACGTGTTTAATCCTAACGAGTTTACGCAGTATCAAATTGGACGTTCGTTAATCATAACGATTATAGCATCGTTATTATATTGTTATTAAGTATTTCGCTGATACTGAGCGATTACGATTGCTTGTCAAACCAGACATTCTAAATGCGATTACGATTCACAGAGATTCGTAGCGATCTGAAAAGAAAAAAAAAGAAAAAAAATATATGGTACGACGTTATGATTCCTACGACTCATCGTCATCTATATCTTTCACTTTGCCACTAGATTTCATTTCGTTTGTTGCACGCGCTATAGTCAAAGTATACATTGCACAAAGGTATCAAAGCTATCGCGCGTTGTATTCGAACGAAGGGCAAAGTCGAAAGATTTGGTACTTTTATTATCGTCTATCGTAAATCTAAGTGTTTTCAGGTAACCGATTTTCCGGAGATAAATGCTCGCGATAAATACACGATCGCTTTACGCCTAAGATTACTTTTATACATATCGAGCGCACATGCGCTTATATATGTACGTGTATACATATATATATATATATATATATATTTTCTTTTTTTAGTTTTGTCGAAGGCACTATCATCGCTTAACCCTATTACATCGAAATGATATATAATTTCATGTGTACTATTTCTTCAGTTCCATTTACCTTACGTACCTTGTAACGTTTTAACATGAAAGTATTTAACTTAGTATCTAAACACAAAAATGTCTAAAGTATATATATGAAAGTACAAGAAAATGTACGTACACGACTCTAAGATAACAAATTTCAAAAGTGGTAACACGATCGTCAATGTTATTTCGACGTTGATCAGTCGATGAGAGAAAGCGGCTATCCTAATGTTTTGCGTGCGAGATAAATGTCGTTTGACAATGTTATTTTCACTCTACGATATCGTAAAGGCCGAAAGTGCCACGAGTAATCGTACCTTTTTAGAATAAATTATTCCTTTACATTTCGTAGATAATGTATTAAAGTTTGCGCCGATCGTAGTACGATCCTCGTAAGTACTCGATATACATATAATAAACAAATTGAAAGGAGATTTAAACGATAAAGTAAATGCCAGTTCGACCTTCGTTTGGCAATGAAAAATGCAGGGAAACGAAAAAAAAAGAAAAAAAAGAAAAAGAAGAAGAAAGAAACGAAAAGGACAATTGATTGTCGTTCAATCAACTAATTCTAAGAAACGATTTTTACAGGATAAAAGTAAAAAGAAACTTTAAATAACGATACATAAATTGAAATTATGTACAGGTATAGAATCAAAATATAATAAATCCTTGTATTGAGGTAACAAACCCGAGAAAAAGAAAATCGAACGATTCCTTTTACTATTTCGTCGTCTGCTATTTACAACGCCTGAATGCAATTAACTCTAGATGAGAAACAAAACGAAGGAAAAAAGGGAAATTGTGCAAAATTAACCCGATAAGGTACGAGAAGGAAGGTAGGTCGAATCGAAACAAGAGAAGCAGAAAAGTGCACGTGTACGTGTTCCGATTTCTAGGACGATCGTGTAAATCCAAAACAAAATTCGTAACTTCGATTTAGATTCTAGGCGCTTTCGTCGTACTCGATTTTTTGATGGTGACGCTTGTAGTGTACCGTCAAATTGCCACGTTGCCTGGCCTTGTAAGGGCACATAGGGCACTGAAATGCCGGCGGCTTGCCTCCGCATTCGACCATTTCATGACGACGCATCGTGCTTTTCCATCTATAACCCTTTCCGCAAAATTGGCACCGAAACTTTCGTTGTTGCTCGTGCGGAACGCCCATATATACAACACTAAGATCACAAGGCTGCGGCAATACCTCGAACGAGTCGGGAAATACCACCTCACGGGTAGACGTACGCGTACCACCACCATTGTCGTTTCCGCTATCGTAGCTGTTACTGTCCCAAGTGTTGCTGGCGCGTCTGCTCGCCAAAACTACACCGCCTCTCGTCGTGGTTGCAGTGGTCGACGTCGAAGGGCGACCTCTCTTACTGGTTTGCTGTTGCTGTGGTTGTTGCTGCTGGTGCTGGTGCTGCTGCTGCTGCTTGCAATCCGATCGTAATAACGACAGCAATGCAACCATTCCTGCAACAGGTCCCGACGCCAAGCGAGACGCGAGATCGTGGTAAAAGGTTATTCGACTAAATTAAAAGAAAATCAACGAGAAACAAAAACGCAAATTATGACGGACGGTCGTAGGTGACGAGAAGGATAGTGTGGTAAAATGGATGTCAAGGATGCCGAGTTTCTTCTCGTTCGATGCACGAATAGTTATGCGGCAAGAGAGATCAGTGAGATTAAACCCGTAACCAACCCAACACATAACGTATCAGCCAATAGCCCCGAGAAATAAGTGCGCCCAGTGGTAAAATTTTGTCGTGTTTACGTGAATAGGCGTGAGGTTTTCGAGGGAGAGAAAAAAGACGGAGAGACAGGTTTGCTCGCACAATTACGTAGCAAATAATCTAAATAGGATGACGGTGAGCTTATGTTTGCTCGATATTTACTTAATACGGATCGTTACTTGATCGTAACGATCTGCGTTCGATCGTGTCTCTCCATCTCTTGCTCAACCTCGTTCATTGATGAAAAGATGCCAATTTCCAACCCTCCACAATAAAATAATCAAACAGAATGCTTCGCTCATCGTAAAATAATCTGCTTTCGTACATATATATTGGAAACTATATCTATTATAATGTACAATATGAAATATGTACTTTGTTGTAATCAATGAGTTTATACATTGTATACGTATATGTACGTGTATCTCCTTTTGAAACACGTACGAGTACTCTTGGGAGAGAAGATAAAGACAGGCGAGTCGTTTTAATTTTGAAATGCAAGCAATCGCTACACATTTACGTAGTCTACACATGGAAAGTAACCTTTTTTCGACCACTGGGACGATTCGGTGACGTTACAACCGCTAAGCGACGTTTACACAAAATGTGCTACGCGATTTCCTGAAACAAAAACATGCATCGACAAGTTTAACGACAGCTGTGATAAATCCCTGTTCAATGAATATATCTCAGAAGGAACGATACTTATCGTTGTTCCAAATGTAAAAATCTTATCGATGCTATTTACCTGTAAAATCAAACGAACGATTAGCAATTTCTTTAAACGCTACGGTATTGTCACACGTGGTACAAAACCAATAGCAAGGAAAACGAATATACAAAATAAATAATTAGACAGTTTGTAAAGAACGCACACGTAATTATCCATGCGCTTTATTCTTATAATATTAGAATTATAAGGGACGATTATAGTCAGGAAACGATACGAATATTTTTCACTCGTATCGGTCGTATAACATTTTTGTACGTGCGAGAATTCTTTTTATCTTCTACCAAAGTATTGACGCGTTTTTCGTGATATATCCTGGTCAGAGAAAATAGACACCACGCGATTCTAACTTATTTATTTACATAGCTGTTGAGCAATTTCCTATGCTTGTGTGCCACGTGAGAGTCCAAATTGAATTTCCGCTTTGAGCTGAAGCGACAGTAGGGACAGTGGAATTGTGGAAGCATGCCGCATTCAAGTTTCAAGTGCCGGTACAGAGAAGAGGCGTTTGAATAGACCTTCTGGCACTTTCCACAAGGGTACTTCCTTCGTGGCTTATTCGTTGTCCTAGTCGAACAGTGTAGCCAGAAATCTGTGAAAAACCATTGCGTCAGCCAGATTATATATCCGCTGTGAAAGAAAGGTGACATTTAGATTTAAAGAAAGAAAAACACTTTCGCGACTTTCGATTTTTTACGGGAGGTGATCGAGTAAATTTGCGAATAACGAGACAGCTAAAACAGAAAAATAAAGATTAGAGATAAAGGTTAAAAGAATGTGAGACGCGTTCAACGCGAAAAAGAATATTAAATGTCACACCTACTACGATAAGCTAAATAAATTGGTTGGCTCCAATCCACATAAATAATCAAAAGAAAAGAGATACGAAAGAGCGAGACATCCCCGTGAGAAGTAATCTGAAAAAAGAATGGAAAATCATCTTGACAACTGCCACTACACGGCACAGCATACTTGTTGTTCGTCCGTAAAGAGAGCTTAATATCGATATTATCGTAACGCAGTAGCCTTTTGTATCAGAATATAATGCAACATTTATTTCTATAAAAAGATATCCGAAATAACAAGAGAAAGAACCACGCAGGAACGGTGCGCGCGGCTGCATCCATTTAATCATTTTACAACTGTCGCAAATATCGACATGGGATACGAGGCGGATCAATTGTTAACATTGTAAAGCATTTTGTAGTGAATCTGTCGGATGAATTCGCCGTTTCCAGATGTTAGGAGAACGGGCCAACATTCCGGGCTCTCTCGTACGTGCCGATGCAAGGACTTCCTCCATTTGTACGATTTCGAGCAGGCCAAACAGGTGTTCCATTCTGAAAAAGAAACGCGTTTGTTTCGTCAGTGATACGCTTGAACAGATTTCACTGCAAAATGCGCATGGACGTGCTCTAAAATCTCGCGGCTGGTGCTGAGGTTGATCGTTCCTTTACAGAAACCAAACCACTCGCGCGATTGCGATTACGTTCTATTAGGTGTGTTTCGTGTGCAGAGTGGCTCGATGCAGGCAGAATTAGAGCCAAGAGCCAAGAGATTCGAGCGAGTTCGTTACAAAACACCGATCGTCTTTCCGTTATAAACAACGACGTTATCGTGTCCAACGTCGCAATCCTTCGAACGATATGTCAGCCTCTTGCTCGAACGTGTACCGGCAATTTGTATTTGCCTCTAATCGATCGATTCAAAAATTCTCTTTTCGTCTTCGCTCGGCAGCTAATTTCTGCTATTTATTTACAAAGATGTGTGTGCATGCTATCGAGAAAAATTTACATTATATTACAAATGATCTCCCTTTCTCTCTCTCTCTCTCTCTCTTGTCAAGAAAAAGGGAAAGACGTACAACGAGAGATATGCACGTGAAAAAGATTACCTCTTACAGAGGAACGATTACCAGGAACACGAATATCCAATCTGATGACGAAGTTTATGGGTACAATAGTGTCGAATTAAATTGGCAACGTTTCTTTGAATCAGCGAAAGTGTCCAGTCGCGTTGCAGTAGCTGCGCGGTTTCACATCTAGCAGTTTCAGTGATCGAATACATTTGTATTTGCTGAACTCGCGCGTCCGATCGCGATCTCATCTCTCGAACAACTTTCCGTTTCGATCGTGTCTTTTGCACATGTTCCGACAAACTACACACTAGTAATTTGGACGATAGAGACACTGCATATGCACCTATGCATATGTACACGTACCCAAAATTCTTGCACGCGTGCTATCGATTCTCGGTTAGACTTAGATAATCTGCAAGAAAAAAGAAAGAAATCACAAACTTCGGTTAGTCCAAGTCGAAGAACCAGTTGACCGATCGTTGTTTTCGGCAAACGCTTGGACCATTAACGTAATCGTTATCAACAAGTACATTTACGACTGTCCTTTCGTTCATCGATGGATCGAAGAGAGCATTATCGCGCGCGTATGTGTTGTGTGCGTGCATCTGTCTAACAATTGACGGCATCTTTGACCGGATCAACCCTATATCGATGAAAGATAATGACCATGATGGAGCCGCGGCAAAGAGGAAAGCGTAGTGTAATTCGGTTACGTATAATTCGGTTCAGGTCCCACGCACATTTCGATAATTTCACATTAATTGTATCGCACCTCGTCGGCGAGATCAAACGAGAAACGAGTGGTTGTTTCGATGACACTTTATTGACTGCTCTTTACCACGAAACGTATGTCTGCGCGATACAAGTATTGGATTGGCAACTAATTGATTGCGAATTTTGTCAATACCACGTAGTAATAAAATCAGCAATCACTTAGTTGCCAACACAATATATACGTTAACTACGTTATATTTTGAGCGGAAACGTTTTAGTTGAAACGAGTGAGTCGAACCCATGTCACGCTTCTTTCTTGTTGTCGGATTTAGTGATTCGATCGATAAAACTGTCGTGGCGCTCGACGAACGTGTAACACTTTTCATATATATGACATCGTATATGCATTACGATTGCTGTGCTGATCCGACCGAGTAGCGATCATCGCGAATGACGTTCATTCAGTTCGTTGTAGCTTTGTCGTTGTAGACGAAAGAAGATACAGTATGGAAGAAAAAATGTTTATTCTCGAGGGACGATCCAGACCATTCGGAGATTAGGTCGCTTCAAATTTTAGTCACACAGCCGTGTTCCTTCTTCAGATGGTTGACCAGATTGAACTTCATAGGCATGATGCTGTGGCAAAAGGGACACGTGTACAAAACTCTGCCACATTCCTCTCGGACGTGCCGATTTAGAGCCATTCTCGACCTGTACGTTTTCTTGCATTCGCAGCACGTGTGGAAACCTGAAAGGAAGGAAGAGAGATATCTTTGAGTATAACACGTTTCATTCAATGCCGCTTTTCACGAATAAGCTGTCGCTCCACAAAAGCATCAGCAAAGCGTACTACTTCCTTTCTTTCTCCCTTCGCTTTAGCTTCCTCTTTCGTCGAGCCGTTTCGTTTTCGTGCACTTTCTTCTTTCGGTTCGATTCGAACTTTTTTGTTAATTTCGACGATATCGTTCCCAACAACAACCAAGTTTACAACAGTACGATTCCGATATGTTCTCCTACATCTCACGAATCGGCACTTAATGTATACATACATAGATAACATAACGTTTTTATCATCATTACATATATATAGATGTTACATTTATCAAGGAACATACATATTCTATACGTTGAACGAGTAATAAATAACGATCGTTACGAATGAATGTACGCTCCGTCGCGCACTTACTCGTGGAGAAATATTTGCAGATCATCGAAAAGCAAAGTTCGCTCCGATCAACGAGAACTCGGAAGTGAGACTGTTGTTTGGTCAAAAACATTGATCCATCAACACCGTACGGGATAAATTATCTCGGTAATCGAACAACCTCGTCATCCGGCGCGGTGTCAATGTAACTTTCGACCCTGAGCCCTCAGAAGACTCGATCGGTGCACTCGTCGCCTTTTAACGCGACAATCTTGCCCGTGCTTTGCTTGCAAATGACGAACAAGACTGTTCCTAAGATTCATCACGCGAGGACAGTGAGGACAGCAGTAAGGCTTCTTCCCACACTCCTCTCGCTCGTGGCGCACCAAGCTTTTCTTCCACTTGAACGCCTTGCCGCAGGAACCACAAGGATAGACGATAGCTGAAACACGTAAAACGAATTACTCGTTATTACGGATCCTGGCAGAAATCGTGTCGTCCTTTGCTTCTGTCGTTAAACGATCTCTCCAGTCTCTCTATTCGTAATCTGTTCCCTTAATATGACCGTCGTGGAAAAAGGGGCTAAAAGAAAAGAGAAAGAGAGAGTGAGAGAGAAAGAAAGAAAAAAAAGAAAAGAGAAAGGTCGATACGAGGAGAAAAGCTCTCGTCGTCGCGTCGGTTGCCTAAAAAATACAGTTTCTTCGATCGTTTACGATACTCTTCTGTTTCTTTATTTTTGGTATTACGAAAATACATGCATTTACGAGTAGCGGGGATTAGGTGTCAAGTTGGCGACGACGGCGTCATTCGTGCGATCCAGTGCTCGACGCGGAGCAACGCAGTTCGAGCCGATGCTTTTTATCCTTAATTATATAATTTTAATTTTTCTTAAGTCTAAGCGGTGTAAAATCAGTCACGCGTTTGCATAACGAACAGCTGGCGAAAATTACAGTGTGTGTGTGTGTGTGTGTTTGGTTGCCCTCGGAATGTGGCTTCTGCCGTTTCCGAGAAAAAATACGTATTGGAGGAACGAGTCAAACGATGTAAA